>NC_062296.1:63240856-63543886 GCF_902655055.1 Lutra lutra | reverse complement strand
AGTGAGAAATTAAAAAATTATTATTGAAGGCAATGGATTAAAATATATCAAATATGCTAAAATTTTCAGGCTCAAAATTATTTTTTTTAAGCTGTTTGGTCACCTGTAGACCATGTTGGCAAATAAAGGTAAGGAACTAAGCATTTATTCTGCCTTTCCTATATGAACTGTACGTCAGAGTATCAAAACAGTTGGTAAGAGAAAGTTCTTTATTATAGAAAAATCCCCACTAAAATTAAAGTAGAAGAAAGGACAGAATTAGAATCTCACCAGTTTGCAAGCCCTAATGAAATAATGGATCAAGACAATGTTTTCCCTTAAGTGAAACTTTGATGGGAACTTTAAAAGAGGGGCTAACAGGATCTAAATCCAGTGATTAATCTTAGCATCGCTAAAAATGGGCCAGCCGGACATTACAGGCCTCCTGATGCAATGCAATAGAAAGCACACAGTACCACTCACAAAGTATTCTTGCCAATAAAATCAAACCTGAATTTGATCAAGACTCTAAATCTAACTTTTAGGAAATACAGGGTCTAAAGGAATATATTAAATGACACTAGATGGATGCAATCGGCCAGATACTGACTGGGAAATTGTCCAGGACACATGTGTCCATTTTTTTGGGCAAACAAATAGCAAGGATATAAGACAGAGGGGCTATCTATCCAAAAGACTTAAGAGACCTATTAACCACGTGTAACAAGGAACCTGATCTGGTTCCTAGTTTGAGGAGACCAACTGTAAAAAAATAATTATGAGATAATGTGGAAGATCTTGAACACTGGATATAAATGATATTAAGAAATTATTGTCAGTATTTTTATTTTGTCAATATTTAATATTGTCAAAATTTTAGTGGCGATTGTGGTTATTTTGAAAAAAAGTTTTTATCTTTTAGAGATACATACTTAAATATTTACAGGTGAAAAGATATAATGTCTGGGATTTGCTTTAAGATAGTCTCATGGTTGGAACTAGAGGGTATCATGCTTAGCGAAATAAGTCAATCGGAGAAAGACAACTATCATATGATCTCCCTGATATGAGGGAGAGGAGATGCAACATGGGAGGTTGAGGGGGTAGGAGAAGAGTAAATGAAACAAGATGAGATTGGGAGGGAGACAAACCATAAGTGACTCTTAATCTCACAAAACAAACTGAGGGTTGATGGGGGGAGGGGGGTTGGGAGGGGGGGTGGGGTTATGGATATTGGGGAGGGTATGTGCTATGGTGAGTGCTGTGAAGTGTGTAAACCTGGCGATTCGCAGACCTGTACCCCTGGGGATAAAAATATATGTTTATAAAAAATAAAATTTAAAATATTAAAAAAAAAAAAAAAGATAGTCTCATGGTGGGGCACCTGGGTGGCTCAGGGGGTTAAAGCCTCTGTCTTCAGCTCGGGTCATTATCCCAGGGTCCTGGGATCGAGCCCCGCATCCGGCTCTCTGCTCAGCTGGGAGCCTGCTTCCCTCTCTCTCTGCCTGTCTCTCTGCCTACTTGTGATCTCTCTCTCTGTCAAATAAATAAAATATTTAAAAAAAAAAAAAAGAGGGGCGCCTGGGTGGCTCAGTGGGTTAAGCCGCTGCCTTCGGCTCAGGTCATGATCCCAGGTCCTGGGTTCAAGCCCCGCGTCGGGCTTTCTGCTCAGCAGGGAGCCTGCTTCCTCCTCTCTCTCTGCCTGCCTCTCTGCCTGCTTGTGATTTCTCTCTGTCAAATAAATAAATAAAATCTTTAAAAAAAAAAAAAAAGATAGTCTCATGGTGGGGCGCCTGGGTAGCTCAGTGGGTTTAAGCCTATGCCTTGGGCTCAGGTCATGATCTCAGGGTCCTGGGATCGAGCCCCGCGTCGGGCTCTCTGCTCTGCGAGGAGCCTGCTTCCCTCTCTCTCTGCCTGCCTCTCTGCCTACTTGTGATCTCTCTCTGTCAAATAAATAAATAAAATCTTAAAAAAAAAAAAGATAGTCTCATGGTGGGGTGAGGGAAGTAGCTGGGAATATAGATGAAACAAGATTGGCCACCTGTCCCTAGTTATTGAAACCAGGGGATAGGTACATGCTGGTTCATATACTGTACTACTTAGTATATATATGCTTGGAAATATTCCAGAGTAAAAAGGTTTGTCTTTTTTTTTTTTTTTTTTTTTTTTTTCATTAAGCTCCACGCTCAGCGTAGAGCCCAACACAGGGCTTGAACTCACAACCCTAAGATCAAGGCCTGAGCTGAGATCAAGAGCCAGGCACTTAACCAACTAAGCCACCTAGGCCCCTAAAAAGGTTTTTTGTTGTTGTTGTTGTTTTTAAATATTCTTTGGAACGTTGAGTTGAGCCCTGAGTATGTTTTTCCATGTAAATCAATATGTGTTTGCCTAGTAAAATATATGGGAATTCCCTTTTGCCTCATCTGACTAAAGCAGATCATTTGCAGGACAGAGAGGCATGCTTTGAAATCCAGTCTTGGTTTGAGTTCAGGCCTCAGTATGCACTCGTGGTGTTAGATTCTTAAGCTTTATGAAGCTCAATTTCTTCATTGGTTAAACAGGCATAATAATAATCACTCCACTCTCCTGGGGTGGTTTGAGGATTAAATAAAATAGAGAACACAAAGGTACTGGCACAGTACCTGGCAGTGCTCTGTAAATATTAGGGGCAGCTGATTCTTAACTGCTTTGGCTCTCTATTCTGGGTTGACTTGGCTCAACTGGGAACTTCCACTCTGTCTGCTGTTAGCTGAGACTATAGTCATCTGGTGGTTGAATTGGGCTGGAACAACCAAACTGGCTCATACATAGGGCAGGCAGTTGAGCTAAGTGTTGAATAGGAGCCCAGCTAGGGCTATTGTCCACAGCACCTGCACAAGGCCTCTCGATGACACTTGGGCTTCTCGCTTCATGGTTCTGAGAGGAAGTGTCCCAAGAGCAAAATGAAAGCTGCTCAGCAAAGTTTTCAAGGGTCTAGAACTGGCACAGTGTCACTTGCCCTACATTCTATGGGTTGAAGAGTCACAAGGCCAGCCCGGATACAGTGGGAGGGGAAATAAACTGAACCTCTTCATGGGGGAGGGGGCGAAGAACTTGTAGCCATCTTTAATCCACGACACCATGTGTCCCTGTTTCCCTATTACATGGTCTGCAGATAAAGATCTAGATTTTAAAGAAACACACCAAAACATACTCTGTATGTATCTCTGGAAGATGTTCGCCCTGGACCACCCTGGCTGACATTTTTCCTGCTGCTCAGCTGAGGAAGCCAGGGCCCGGGGATTCAGAGGGGAAGGCCGTGGTCACTAACCTGAGGCTGGATGGGAGGAAACACCCGGGCAGGACTAAATCTTCACCGTGGAAACACCTTGGCAATATCTCAAAATCTCAAAAATAATTTATGAGACCAAATTAGGTCATCTATTTTTAATTATTGTGGTTATTAATTTGACAAATTGTAATTCAATACTGTTCTCATATGCAGTAATTCTTGAAACTTCAGGAACTATTAGTATTCTTTTCTAAGGTATTACATCCTTAATCCTTTAGATTTAAGGCGTAACAGCTTTCCACATTGCTCCTTCTCTTACCTTTTAACCAACAGTCGCTGGCTTTCACATCTTCTCAGACGTTTGTAGAAAACACAGTCCAGGAGAGGTGTTTTTGTTTGTTGGTTTGTTTGTTTTTTTTATTGTGCATTGCACAAACACAGAGTCCTCTCTTTTGGGTAAGAAACATCTGCTAGAGCTCAACAATGCAAAATTAGAGGCAAGCTTACGCAATATGAGTTTTACATGAAGACAAAGCTTTGCTTTTAATTGGAACATTTACAGTAAATAAATGAATGATAAAGACACCCAGTCGCCTCTATAAATAAGGAAGTGAAGAACCCAGCCATGCTGAATGCTGTGTTTATTTTCCACTGGAAGAGGATGTAAACTACTAATCACAGGCATGCCACAGTTTAATTTCTACACAAGACCCCTTCCTGGTTTTCTATTTAAAAAAAAAAAATGATGGCAGTTTTGCTCAATAAGTCTTTGTATAGAATTCTTTTTTTTTTTCAAAGATTTTATTTATTTATCTGACAGAGAGAGAGAGATCACAAGCAGAGGGAGTGGCAGAGGCAGAGGGAGAAGCAAGCTCCCTCCTAAGCAGGGAGTCCCATGCAGGGCTCGATCCCAGGACCCCGGGATCATGACCTGAGCTGAAGGCAGACCCTTAAACTGACTGAACCACCCAGGTGCCCCTCTTTGTATACAATTCTTAAGTGCTATTAATTTTTCATAGGTTATCCAAATAAAATGGTCTTAAAAAAAAACTTTAGGTGCTTCTAAGCTTAGATTCATTTTGCTGTTGAAAAGATCCCAGCTGACAGCTGTGATATAAATGCATGGA
The DNA here is from genome assembly GCF_902655055.1 of Lutra lutra. Lineage (NCBI taxonomy): Eukaryota > Metazoa > Chordata > Mammalia > Carnivora > Mustelidae > Lutra > Lutra lutra. Next base: position 63,539,509 of record NC_062296.1, on the reverse strand, counting down.
GAAGGAAATAAACACTGGCTCTTTGACCATGACCTGGAAGTTATGTCAGAAGAATCTGGCATTCTATCAATTGGCCATAAAGCAAATATGGGGGAGTGGGAAGGAGATGGAGCAGCCACATATTTCTGGCCCTTTCTGGAATTCTGAGCACATCAGAGCTATCTGTAGCTAGAGGCTCAGGATCATTTTGGTGAAGAAAGAATGGTTAAAAGCATTCCCTTAGATATAAACTGCCCCTGTATAAGCTAAGACCCCTACTGACATATTTGAGATTTCTGACTTCTTTGAGACTCTTTCTGACTTTTTTAAGCCCTTTCTGACTTCTTTCAAACACTGTCTGAGGAGTTAGATGCCCTTCCTGATTTGTCTGGAACCCTTCCTAACCTGTTTGAGACCCTCCTGACGTGTTTGAAATTCCTAACTTGTTTCAGACCCATCCTTTCAGGTGCGAGATCCTTCCTGACGTAGTTGAGATAGCTCCTGACTCGATTGAGATGCTGCCTGAGGTACTTGAGACCCAACCTGATGTATCTGAGACTAGTCCTGAGGACTTTGACATGCTTCCTGACATGTTTGAGATGATTTCCAACGTATTTAAGACTCTCCCTATCTGTCTGAGATCCTTCCAGACATATTTAAAATTCTGCCTGACAACTTAGGGACCCAGTATGACTTGTTTGAGACTCTTCCAGACTTGTTCAAGACCTTTCCCCGTGTGTTTAAGACCATTCCTGATGTATTGAGACTACTCCTGTCTGAGATTCTTACTTAGGTATTTAAAAATTCTTCTGAACTATTTTAGACACTTTCTAACTTGTTTGAGATGATTTCTGCTGTGTCTGAGACCCTACTGGACATAGACCAGGCCCTTCTTGACATGTTTGAGACCCTTCATATCTTGTTTGAAAGTCTTTCTGACTGAGTGAGAAACTTCTTGACATGTTTGAGATTCTTCCTAAATTGTATGAGACCCTGACTGATTTATTTGAGAAACTTCATGATGTATTCAAGCCTCTTCCTGACATGTTTCAGACCTTTCTTGGCTTTTTGGAGACTTCTTGACATGTTAGAGAACTTGGTTGACTATTTGAGATTCTCTTTCTATGAGTCTCTCTCTTCTTGACTTATTGAGACTCTTCCTGACCAAGGCCCTTCCTGAGGTAGTGAAAATGCTTCCTCACAACTTTGAGATGCTTCCTTCCTCCCATGTTTGAGACTATCCCTGACTTGTTGGAAAACATTCATGACACATTTGAGACACTTGCAAACATATACAACCCCTTTCTGACTTGGTTGCAACCATTTCTAACTCTTTGAGTCTCTTTTTGACATATTTGAGATACTTCTTTGAGGTGTTAGAGATACTAATGTAATTAATGCCTTCCCGTATGTTTGAGACCCTTCCTGATATATCTGAGACTTGTGCTGATGACTGATACTTTTTCTGGCTCGTTTGAGATTGTACCCAAAGTATTTGAGACTCTTCCTGTCTGAGACATATCTAAAAGTCTTTCTGCTTACTTTGACTTGTTCAAGATGCCCCCTAGTATATATCTGAGATCCTTCCTGTGAGACTCTTCCTGATGACTTTGAGACATTCCTTGACTTGTTTGACAGCCTTTCTGATATCATTCCTAAATTGTTTTAGTCTTCTGATTCTTCTTGTCTGAGACCCTTCCTGACTTAATGTCGATGCCTATTGAATATGAGATTCTGATGGGTTTGAGAACCTTTGACATATTTGAGACCATTGCTGACATGTTTGAAACTCTATCAAACTTGTTGAGACTCTTCCCAACTGGCTTGAGAACTTGTTTATTTGATACTCTTCCTTTCAGCTTGAGACCCTTCTGGACTTACTTGGGACTGTTCCTGACTTGTTTCCAATTTCTCTTGATTTTTTGGAGACTCTTCCTGACTACTTTAAGACTGTCTCTGACTTAAGACACCCTACATTTTGAGCCCCTTCCTAATGTATTTTAAACTCTTCTTGACTCTTTGGGCCATATCCTGTCATGCTTGAGATACTTCAAGAGTTATTTAAGCTTTTGCTATTGTATTTGAACAATTCCTGCATGGTTAAGACCTTTTATGACATATTAAGGGACTTCCAGTCTTGTTTGAGATGCTTCCTAATCCATTTGAGACTCTTTCAGACATGTTGAGAGACTCCTTGATTTGTTTGCAACCCTTCCTAATATATTTGAGACTCATCCTGACTTGTTTGAAATTCTTCTTGACATTTTTGAGACTATTTGAGACCCTTCCAGATGTATTTTAAACCCTGCCTGAGGAATTTGAGACTCTTCCTGACAAGTTTAAGACTATTCCCTACTAGTCTGAGACTCTTCCATATGTATTTGAAAACCTTTCTGACTTATTTGAAACTCTTCCCGAACTAAGACCATTCCTGAAGTATGCGAGACTCTTTCTGGCTCTGAGACCCTTAGTGATGTATTTTAAGCTCTTCCTGACTACATTCAGATACTGACTTTTTGGAAGACACTCTGACACATTTGAGACCCTGCCTGCGTATTTGAGAAACTCCCTTACAGGTTGGAAGCCCTACTTGATAATTTTGAGAGACTTCCTGACTGTTGGAGACTCTGTTGACTTTAGCACCCTTCTTCGCTTGTTTCACAGCCTTTTTGACCCTTAGAAAGCCTCCCACATGTGTTTGAGACCCTTCCTAACTAGTTGAGATCCTTTCTGAGGTATTTGAGATTTTTCCTGATATATTTGACACTGTTAGTAACTTGTTTGAGATCTTTGCTAACATATTAGAGACTTCTTCTCAGTTTGAAATGCATTCTGACATTTAAAACTCTATTTGATACTGTCCAGACTTGTTTGAAACTGACATATTTGAGAACCTTCATAATGGGTTTGAAACTTTTGCTTAATATTTGAGTAATTTTGTCATGTTTTAGAACTTTTCTGAGGTGTTTGAGATATTTAATGATGTATATGAACTATTCCTGTATGGTTGAGACCCTTGTGGAGGTACCTGAGGCATTCTCAGTCTTATTTGAAACCCTTTCTAACATATTTGAGACTCTTCCTCAAGGACTGAGAGACTTCCTGGTGTATTTGAAACCCTTCCTGAGATACCTGAAACTTGTCCTGACTCGTTTGGGCCTTTCCTGACATATTTGAAACTGTCTGAAATTCTTTCAGATGCATTTTAATCTTCTCCTAACAAATTTGAGACCCTTTCTGACAACTGTAAAATCCTTTCTTAATTGTTTGAGACTCTTCCTAATGTATTTGAAACCCATTTTGACATGCTTGAGACTCTTTCTGTCTACAACACTTCCTCGTGTTTAATACCACTCCTGAAGTATTGAAGACTCTTCCCGTGTCTGAGACCCTTCCCAGTGAAGGTAAAACTCTTCCTGACTACCTTCAGATAGACTCTTCTGTCTAAGACAATCCCTCCCTCACAAGTTTGAGACTGTGTCTTACTACTATGTGACCCTTCTTGACCAGATGAGACACTTCTAATGACTTTGAGATTTTTCTCATTTACTCCACAGCATTTCTGACTTACTAAGACCCTTCTGACACATTTGAGACATTTCCTTAGAAAATTCCTTACATATTTAGGACTCTTCTGGACTCTTCCTTTGTGACTTTCTTGAGATACTACCTGCCATGCTTGAGACCATTCCTCACCTGTTTGAGACTCTTTCTGAGAAAGAAGAAATTCTCCTTGTATTTGAGACTTTTCCTGTCAGGGTAAGACACCTCCTAACATCTCTCTCTCTCTCTCATTTATTTATTTATTTTAATTTATTTTTACTTCCTAACATCTTTGATACCCTTCCTGAGTTGTGTCAGAGCTTCTTGATGTATGTGAAACTCTCTGAGACCATTCCTGACATATTTAAGAACCTTCCTGACCTACTTAAGATTTTTGTCTAAATGTCTGAGACACTTTATGACTTGCTTCAGAAATGTACAGACATGTTTGAGCCCCTTATGGATGTTTTTGAGACCTTTTATCTCTGTTGAAACTTTCAATGGTGTCTTTAAAGCTCTTCCTAATGACATTGAGAGATTCCAGAAATACATTCTTAATGTATCTGAGACTCTTTCTCTTCATGTAATACTTCCTGACATGTTTGAGTCCCTTATGAACATGTTTTTTTTTTAACTTCTCTTGTTGTAGTTGGGATTCTTCCTGAGGTATTTGATGTCCTTCTTGACTTTTGGTATCATTCCTAACTTGGTGACACTTTCTCATATCTGAGAAACTTCTTCATTTGAAACACTTACTAACTTATTAATAACTTTTTAAACTACATTAATAAACTTTCTGACTTGTTTGAGATATTTCCTCATCATCGCTTCTCGGCCTTTTGGCTAAGATCAAGTGAGATATTTCCTCATGATTTGAGACTCTTCCTCTCTGTTCCAAACACTTCCTAACAAATTTAAGACTCCTCCTTATGTGTTTGAGGCCATGTTTCACACTATATTTTACAATGTTCTTTGTGTATTTAAGACTCCCCTTGAAAAGTTTGAGACTTGGGGTGCCTGGGTATTTCAGTCAGTTAAGCATCTACCTTTGGCTCAGGTCAAAATCCCAGGGTCCTGGGATCAAGCCCCACATTGGGCTCCCTGCTCAGCGGGGAGACTGCTTCTCCTTCTGCCTGCTACTCCCCCTGCTTTTGTTCTCTGTCTTTCTCTCTCTCTCTCTCTCTCTCTCTCTGTGAAATAAATAAATAAGGTCTTTTAAAAAAGAAAGAAAAGAAAAGTTTGAGACTCTTCATTAGGTATTTGAAACCTTCTCTGACATGCTTGAGACACTTCTCAACTCGAGAACCTTATTGAAATGTTTGAGACCCTTCCTTTTTGTCTGAGACCCTTACTGACAAAATTAAAGCTCTTTCTGACTACTTTGAATACTCAGAGTCCAATCTGAGAGAATTGTTGATGCATTTCAGACTTTCCCCCTTTCTTGCAAATACTTCCTGTCTTGTTTGAGACACATCCTAACATCTCTGAAACGATTCCTAGTGCATTTGGCATCCCTACTGTATTTAGATCCCTAGGACTGCCTTTTAAAAGAACCACAAATTTAATGACTTAAAACAACAGAAATTCTCTCACAGTTCAGGAGACCAGAAGTCTGAAATCAAGGTGTGAGCAAGATTGGTTCGTTTTGAAGCCTCTGAGGGAGAATATGTTCCATGTCTGTCTCCTAGCTTCTGTGATTTCTGGCACTCTTTGGCATTCCTTGGCTTGTGGACCTATTACTCCAATCTCTGTCTCCATCTTTACATGGCATTCACTTCTCTATATGTCTTCACATAGCCTTCCTATAAGGACACCAATAATTGGATTTAAAGCCCACCCTAATTTAGTGTGGCCTAATCTTAACTAATTACATCTGAAATGACTCTATTTCCAAATAAGATCTCATCCTAAGGTTCCAGGTGTACTTGAATGGAGGTGGATGGGGAAAGTATAATTAATATTCTTCCTGACTGAGAACCTTCAAGACATACTGTAAACTCTAATGAATTTGAGACACTTCCTGACTTGTTTGAGATGCTTCCTGGTTTTTTGAGACTTTTCCTAATGTATGTGAAGCCCTCTCTAACTTGCAGTTCTTCCTATTTGAGACTCTTCCTGACTTTTCTGAGATTGTTCCTGCCATGTTTATTATTCTTATTGACATATTTGTGAATCTTCCTAATTGGTTGAGCTATTTCCTGTTTGAGACTGTTCCTGGCATATTTGAGATACTTTGTGTCTCTTTGAGAGCATTCTTGTTGGATTTGGAAAACTTCTGACCCGTTTAACACTCTTCTTGACATGTTTGAGAGATTTCATGAATTGTCTGAAACTCTTGAAGATGTATAGGAGATCTTTTCTGACTTTTTTGAGTCCCTTCTCAACCTGTTTGAGACCCTTCCTAACATGTTTGAAACATCTGAGATGTATTTGAGACACTTCCTGCTCTTTGAAACACCTTACTGACTTCTTTATAGTTTGTCCTTACTACTTTGAGAAACTTCTTGACTTGTTTGAGATGCTTCCTGATGTACATTAGACTCTTCTTCTCTGTTCTGGATACTTCCTGACAAATTTGAGACTTTCTGGAGTAGTTGAAACCCTTCTTGCCATATGTGAGAACCTAGCTCATGTATTTAAGACTCTTCCTGACATATTTGAAAGCTTTCATGACTTGTATGAGACTCTCCATGACATATTAGACAGATTATCAAACTTGCTTGAGAGACTTCTTGATTTATTTGAAATCTTGCTTGACATGTTTGAGACCTTCTGCTCTTTTTCTTAGTTTGAGATGCTTACTGATTTGTTTAAAAATTTCTTCTTGACTACTTTGAGAACGTTTCAGATTTGAGATTCATAATATATTCTATACTCTTTCCCTCTGTTTGCAACACTTCTCAATATGTTTGCTACTCTACCTGTTATATTAGATTCCTAATTGTGACCATTCCTGACCTGGTATCACTCTCTCAGTTGTATCTGAGACACTCCTTTCTGTTTGGGACCCTTACTGACTTATCCATAACTCTCTCTAACTACGTTGAGAATGTTCCTGACTTGTTTGAGATGTTTCCTCATGTATTTAAGAATCTTCCCCCGTGGGACGCCTGGGTGGCTCAGTTGGTTAAGCAGCTGCCTTCGGCTCAGGTCATGATCCCAGCGTCCTGGGATCGAGTCCCACATCGGGCTCTCTGCTCAGCAAGAACCCTGCTTCCCTCTCTCTCTCTCTGCCTGCCTCTCCGTCTACTTGTGATCTCTCTCTGTCAAATAAATAAATAAAATCTTTAAAAAAAAAAAAAAAAAGCTCTTCCTGACATCTTTGAGATTCTTCCAATATGGTTTGAGAGAATTTGTGATGTGTTTCAGATGCTTCCTCTCTCTTTGCAACACTTCCTGTCATTTTTGAGACTCTTCCTGGTATTTGAGACTCTTCCTGACTATGACTTTTCCTGACATGTTTGAAACTCTTCCAGTTTTTTGAGACTCCTCCTGATGATTTTGAGGCCCTACCCAAAGTAAAAGTCTCTACAAAGGACTCTTTTGAACTGTTTGAGACCCTTTCTGACATGTGTGAGGCTGTTCCTGAAGTATCTGAGATTCTTCCTGTCTGTTTCAGACCCATTATGGCTTGTTAGACACTTTCTGACATGTGTGAGACTACTTTGAAACTGGTTCTGACTTGTTTAAGATAATTCCTCATCTGTTTAAGACATTTCCTCTCAGGGGGGCACCTGGGTGGCTCAGTTGGTTAAGCATCTGCCTTCAGCTCAGGTCATGATGGCAGGGTCCTGGGACTGAGCCCTGTGTCAGGCTCCCTGGTCACTGGGGAATCTGCTTCTCCCTCTCTCTCCATCTGCCCCTCCCCACTGCTCTTGTGCTTGTGCGCTCTCTCTTTCTCAAATAAATAAATGAAATCTTAAAAAAAAAAAAAAAGGGACATTTCCTCTCTATCTGTGACACTTTCTGACTTGAGACTCTTCCAGATATTTTTGACAGCCCTCTAATGTATTTGAGACTCTTCCTGACCTTGTCTGTTTGAGACCCTTTGAGACACATTTGAACTCTACCTGATGAATTTGGGACCCTTCTTGACAAGGTTGAGACTTTGACTTTTGTGAGACGCTTCCTGGTTTTTTGACACATCCTGAAATATTTAAAGCTTTTCCTAACTTACTTGCAACTCTTCCTGATCGTTTGAGAACTTTTCTGACATGTTTGAGACCATTCCTGACATATTACTACTCTTCCTGATGTATTTGAGACTTTTCTTGAATTTGAGACTGTTTTTTGACATTTTGGAGATCCTTCTTGTCTCTTTGAGACCATTCCTGATGGATTTGAGAAACTTCTGTATATATTTAAGTCTCTTCTGCCCATGTTTAAGGCCCTTCATAATGTGTGTGATTCTTTCTTACATATATGAGACTTTTCTGACTTGCTTGACATGCTTCCCAACTCACATGAGTCCCTTACTGAAATGCTTTAAAACTCTTCCAGATGTATTTGAGACTCTTACTGACCTTTAATGACAAATGTAATGCTCTTCCTAACTACTTTAAGATCCTTCCAGTCTGATTTGAGAAGATTCATGATGTATTTCAGATCCTTCTTCTCTTTTGGGAATATTTCCTGTCATGTTTGAGACATGTCTTGTTTGAGACTCTTCCTGATGATGTTGAGGTCCCCCCCCAAACCCCACAATTTGTTTGAAAGCCTTTCTGACATGCAGGACTCTTCTTGATATATTTGAGACACTTCCTGACATATGTGTGACACTTCCTGCAGTATTTGAGACTCTTCCTCTATGTTTGAGACATGTCCTGGCTTGTTGGAGGTGATTCCTGACTTGTTTGAGACTCTTCCTGGTATGTTTGAGTTGATTCCTGACTTGTTTGAGACTCTTCCTGGTATGTTTGAGTCTGTTCCTGACCCATTTGCTATTCTTTCTGATATACTGGAGAACCTTCTTAATGTCTTTGAGACATCTCCTGACTGATTGAGACCATTCATGACATTTTTTGAGACTTTTCCTCTTTGTTGTCTTTGTTGTCTGACAAATAAATAAATAAAATAAATAAATAAATAAATTAATTAAATAAAACTGTTTCTTGTATTTTTGAGGCCCTTCTTAACAGATTTAAGATCTTTCCTGTTTATTTATGCTTCCTTTAGGTTTGAGTCCCCTTGTAATGTATTTAATGTAATGTATTTAAGATGTTTATCTCAGTTTGGAGCCCTTACTGACATTTTAAAAATTTTAATTGAAGTATAGTTGACATATAATAATATATTAATTAGAGGTGCATAGCAAAGTGATTCAACAATTATATACATTACAAAATGTAATGTACATTATACATTACATGTACATTATATACATTACAAAATGTAATGTACATTACAAAATGTTCACCACAATAAGTATAGTTACCTTCTGTCACCATACAAAGCTATTAAAATACTATCGACTATATTCTCTATATTCCCTATTCCTGACAGATTTGAGAAACTTCCTTTCCTATTTGAGATTCTTCCTCACATACTTGAGATTCTCTTTTGTAACTCTTCCTGACATATTTAAATCTCTTCCATATAAGTTTTAGAACATCCATGATTTCTTTGTGAATCTTCCTGACATATTAGGAACCTTTTCTGACTTGCCTGGGACCCTTTTCAACTTCTTGAAACCTTTCCTGACAAGTCTGAGACACTTCTGGAGGTATTTAGGTCTCTTTATCTCTCTGGGACCTTTATTTACAAACAGTGCATTTCCTTACTACTGTGAGACCCTTCCAGACTTGTTTGAGAAGATCCCTGATGCATGTGAGACCTTTCCTCTCTGATTGTGACATTCCCTAACATGTTTAAGAAACTTCCTGAATCTTCTTAATTTGCCTGCCTCTTTAGGACCAGTTCAGACCCTTCCTTATCAGTTTTAGACCCTTCCTGACATCTTCAACTTTCCTACTGTGTTAGATATTCTTTCAATATTTCAGTAAGATGAGTAAGATGATTCCTGTTATGAGACCCTCCCCAACTTATTACTAACTTTCCTAACTATTTAAAACTGTTTCTTGGGGCACCTGGGTGGCTCAGTGGGTTGAGCCTCTGCCTTCAGCTCAGGTCACAATCTCAGGGTCCTGGGATCGAGCCCCGCATAGGGCTCTCTCCTCTGCAGGGAGCCTGCTTCCCCCTCTCTCTCTGCCTGCCTCTCTGCCTACTTGTGATCTCTCTCTCTGTCAAATAAATAAATAAAATATTTAAATAAATAAATAAATAAATAAATAAAACTGTTTCTTGTATTTTTGAGGCCTTTACTTACTTTTTGAGGCCCTTCTTAACAGATTTAAGATCTTTCCTGTTTATTTATGCTTCCTTTAGGTTTGAGTCTCCTTGTAATGTATTTAAGATGTTTATCTCAGTTTGGAGCCCTTACTGACATTTTAAAAATTTTAATTGAAGTATAGTTGACATATAATATTATATTAATTAGAGGTGCATAGCAAAGTGATTCAACAATTATATACATTACAAAATGTTCACCACAATAAGTATAGTTACCTTCTGTCACCATACAAAGCTATTAAAATACTATTGACTATATTCCCTATCCTGTACTTTTCATCTCCATGACTTATTTATTTCATAACTGGAAATTTGTACCTCATAATCCCCTTGACCTGTTTCTCCTATTCTCTCCCTTCCCTCCCCTCTGGCAACTACCAATTTGTTCTCTATATTTATGTGTCAGTTTCTTATTTGTTTGTTCATTTGTTTTGTTGTATAGATTCTACATGTAAGTGAAATCATATGACATTTGTCTTTCTCTGTCTGACTTATTTAATTTAGCATAATACCCTCTAGGTCTATCCATGTTGTCACAAGTGGCCAGATTTCAGTTCTTTTTTATGGCTGAGTAATATTCCATTGTTAAATATACCACATCTTCTTTATCCATTAATCTGTCAATGAATCCTTAGGTTCCTTTCATATTTTAGCTACTATAAATAATGCTGCAATAAACATAGGGGTGCATATCTTTTCAAATTAGTGTCTTCATTTGAAGGGATAAATAACCAGAAGTGGAACTACTGGGTCATATGATATTTCTCCCCACTGACATATTTTTAAATTTTCCTGACTATGCTGAGAACATACTAACTTGTTTGAGATGATTTCTGATGTATTTCAGACACTTCTTTCTTTGAGAGCATTTATAATATATTTGCAACTCTTCCTGATGTATTTGAACCTTTCCTGTATGATAAAGATGCTTCTTATTTTATGTATGACCCTTCCAAAGGTGATTAAAACTCTTCCTTGCTGGGGCACCTGAATCACTCAGTTAGTTAAGCATCTGCCTTCGGCTCAGGTCATGATCCCAGAGTCCTGGGCTCGAGCCCCGCGTTGGGCTCCCTGCTCAGTGAGCAGTCTGCTTTTCCCTCTCCCTCTGCTCCTCCCATCAGTTGTGTTTTCTCTTGCTCACTTGCTCTCTCAAATAAAATCTTTAAAAATTAAAAATAAATAAAACTCTTCCTTGCTATATGACCCAGTAATTTAGCTCCTAGGTATATACTCCAGGAGAAATGAAAACTTATATTCACACAAAACTTGTACTCAGATGTTCTTAGTGTCATTATTCTTAATAGCCAGAAAGTGGAAACAACCCAAATGTCCATCAACTGATGAATGGATAAGTAAAATGTTGCGTAACTATACAATGGAATATTATTAAGCCATAAAAAGGACTAATGTATTGATACATTCTATAGCATGGATGGATCTTGAAAAGATTATGCTAAGGGAAAGAAACCAGATAAAAAAGGCCATATGCTATATGACTCTATTTATATGAAATGTCAGCATATGCAAACCCATAGAGACAAAAATTAGATCAGTCATTGCCACTACTGGGGATAGGAAGGAATGGCTAGTGACTGCTGATGGGTATTGGGTTTATTTTTAGGATGATGAAAATATTCTGGAATTAGATAGTGGTGATGGTTGACCGTTGTATATATACTAAAAGCCACTGAATTTTATACTTCAAAATGGTGAGTTTTACTGTATGTGAATTATATATCAATAAGATATTGTGTGCAAAAAATAAACTCTTTCCAATGAATTTCAAGATATTTCCTGATATATTTAAGACCTGTTCTGACTTTTTAAGATGTTTAAGAACATGTTTAACACATGGAGACTCTTCCAAATGTATTTTCCTTTTTAAGATTATAAATGACTTTATTTTTTTCTAGGTTTATTGATATAATTGACATATAACATTGTGTAACATTAAGGTATACATTGTGATGACTCAATACACATATATGTTGTGAAATGATCACTACAAGGTTAGTTAACACCTCTACCACCTGACCTAATTACCTTTTCTGTGTGTGTGGTGAGATCATTTAAGATTTACTCTCTTAGCAACTTTCAAATGTATAATAAATTATTGTTAACTATACTCACCATGAGGCATGTTAGATCCCCTGAAATTGCTCATTTTATAACTGGAAGTTTATATATATCCTTTGACTAATATCCCATTTCTTCCATCATGGCCCTTCTACCAGCCCCTAGCAATAACTATTCTCCTCTCTGTTTATATCAGTTTAGCTTTTTAGATTCCATGTGTGAGATCATTCAGTATTTGACTTTCTCTGACTCATTTCACTGAGCATAATGCCCTCAGGATCCATCCATGTTGTCACAAATGACGGGATTTCCTTCCCTTTTAATGGCTGAATAATATTCAGTTTGTGTGTGTGTGTGTGTGTGTGTGTGTGTGTGTGTGTGTGTGTGAATCATATGTCCTTTATCCATTTGTCTGTCAGTGGGCATTTAGATTGTTTCCATGTGTTGACTATTGTGAATAATGCAACAACAAACATGGAAATGCAGCCATCTCTTTGAGATCCTGATTTCATTTCCTTTGGATATATACCCATAAGTGAGATTGCTAGATCATATGGTCATTCTATTTTTAATTTTTTGAGGAACATCAAATACTTCCCATTGAGTATTATTGTTTCCCTTCTCAAATAATAATTGACTGTCTATGCATGATTTTATTCCTGGGCTCTTGATTCTATTCTATCAGTCTGTGTGTCTATTTTAATACTTAGTACCATACTATTTTGATTACTATAGATTTGTAACATATTTTGAAATCAAGTGTGATACCTCCAGCTTTGTTCTTTCTCAAGATTGCGTTGGCTATTCAAAGTCTATTTTGGGGGGCACCTGGGTGGCTCAGTGGGTTAAAGCCTCTGCCTTCGGCTCAGGTCATGATCCCAGGGTCCTGGGATCGAGCCCCGCATCAGGCTCCCTGCTCAGTGGGGAGCTTGCATTCCCCCTCTCCTCTCTCTGCCTGTCTCGCTGCCTGCCTGTGATCTCTGTCTGTCAAATAAATAAATAAAATCTTTAGAAAAAAAAAAGACAAAGTCTATTTGGTTCTATATGAATTTTAGGATTGTTTTTTTCTACGTCTGCAAAAAATGCCATTGGAATTTTATAGGGATTGCTCTGAATCTACGGATTGCACTGAATCCACGGATTGTTTTGGGCATTTTAACAATATTAATTCTTCCAATTCAGGAACAGAGGATATCTTTCCATTTATTCATATTTCTAAATTTCTTTCATCCAAGTCTTATAATTTTTATTTTATAGATTTTTTGCCTCCTTGGTTAAGTTTATTCCTAACTATTGTATTATTTTTAATGCTACTGTAAATGAGATTGTTTTCTTTATTTCTTTTTAAGATATTTTGTTGTTAGCATACAGAAACACAACTGATTACTTATGTTTATTTTATATCCTGCAACTTTATTGAATTTGTTTATTAGTTCTAGCAGTTTCTTGGTGGTCTTTGGGATTGTCTTTATATAAGATGTCAACTGCAAAGATAATTTTACCCCCATTTCCAATTTGGATGCGTTTTATTTATTTTTTTTTTCCATATTGTTCCAGCTAGGACTTCCAGTACTATGTTGAATAGGAGTGCCAAAAGTGGGCACCCTTGTCTTGTTTCTGATCTTGAAGGGAAAGCTTTCAACCTTTCACCATTAAGTATGTTAGCTATAGGTTTGTCATGTATGTCCTTCATTATGTTGATGTATATTCCTTCTATGTGTAATTTGTTGAAAATTTTTAGCATAAAAGGATGTAAAGTTTTTCCTCAAATGCTTTTCCTGCATGTATTGAGGTATCCATGTGATTTTTATCATTCATTATTTTAATGTGTGTTGGGTCCCCCCAAAATTGGGTACCCCAATAATGGGTGCGTGATTAAAGGAGCGAGACTGATACAAAGCGAAGGTCAAGCAAAGCTTTATTTCGCGCCAAGCATCAGGAATCAGACCTACCGTCAAACAGACCGGTCGGGGCCGCCCCTACAGAGAAGACGACCCCTCCCTGCTTTCCAGACTAACTTTTATAGAGCAAAGGCCATGTGTTTGGGCCTGGCCACACACAGGTGGCCAATGAGATTGTAACACACACACAAGAAACTCCACAGTGATGCTAGGCGACCAATTGAATTACAATTTACCCTAGTAGACATTTGATTTAGCCTATCACACCTTGGTTAGGATTGGCGCCAAAAGGCTCCCAAAGGGCAGGGGCCCATACTCCTTGGTAGCTAGGAGACAGTATGCGCCCCCACTGATTGAATACCTCCAACTGGGCTGACCCACCCTTGTATTTGGACTTTGTTACCTGGGACTGGTTTCCCGGACTTGCTTTTAAATAAGTTCTCCTGGGGGGGGGGAGGGCAAGGTCAATTTAAGCTTTACAGCAAAATGGCAGTTCAACCGGGGTGGGGCTGCTCTGGCTGAATAGGCCCTTACATGTGGTATATCACATTAATTGAATTGCATATAATGAACCAGCCTTGTATCCCAGGGATAAATCCCACGTGATCATGGTGTGTTATCCTTTAATGTGCTGCTGAATTCAGTTTGCTAGAATTTTGTTGAGAATTTTTGCATCTGAATTCACCATGGATAGTTACCTATAGCTTTCTTTTTTGTAGGCTCCATAGCTGTCTTATGTATTAAGGTGGCTTCATAAAATGAATTTGGAAGTGTTCTCGCCTCATCAATTTTCTTGAAGAGTTTGATAAGTATTGGCATTAACTTTTCATTGTATATTTGGTAGAATTCACCAGTAAAACCACCTGGTTCTAGGATTTTCTTTGTTAGGAGGTTTTTCATTACTAATTCAATCCCCTTATTCATTATTGGTCTATTCATATTTTCTCTTCATGATCCAGTTTTGATAGGTTATGTTTCTAGGACTTTGTCCATTTCTTCTAGGTTATCTAACTTTGGGGCATATGATTATTCAAAATAGTCTCTGATGATTCATTGTATTTCTGTGGTATCAGTTATAATGTCTTCCCTATTGCTGATTTTATTTATTTGAGTTTTCTTTTCTTTTTGGTTAGTATAGTTAAAGGTTTGTCAAATTTGTTTATCTCTTCAAGAAAAAAAAACAGTTCTTAGTTTTGTATTTTGTATTGGTGTTTGTGTGTGTGTCTCTATTTCTCCAATTTCTGCTCTGATCTGTTTTATTTCCTTCCTTCTGCTAACTTTGGGCTACTTTGATCTTCTTTCTCTAGTTCCTTGAGATGTAAAATGAGGTTGATTATTTGAGATTGTTCTTTTTTCTTAATGTAGGTGTCTATTGCAATAAACTTCTGTCTTAGAACTCCTTTTGCTTCATTCCATGAGTTTGGCATGTTGTATTTTCATGTTCTCTTGTTTCAAGATTTTTGTAATTTCCCTTTTGATTTTTTCTTTGATCTATTGGCTTTTCAGCAGTGTCTTTAATTTCCACATATTTGTAAATTCTTCTCAAAGGAGCAGAACTTCAGTATTTATTATTTAACCCTACAGGTACCTGTTACAGAGGCTAAATTCCAGGTGAGTGCAGTTGAGAGGTTGAGAGCTTCTGTATTCCACATAGTCCCAAGGGCTTGGGTGAGGGATTTGCTTCAGGTGTCATGCACTGAGAATACCGGGGCCATGATCCTTCTGCCCCAGCTTGCTCATAGGGCAGAGTTTTCATAAGGGGGAGAGAAACTAAGACCAGAGGCTACCACCTGCTCAGTGCCCAGCTCCTAAAGCAGCCTTATCATTCAGAAAGTATTCCACTGTCCCTGCCCCCAGCTCTGGAGCCATGACTCATAAATTTTTCCCTGAAGATAAGCAGGCTCTGAGAGCTCTGAAGTTCTTCCCAAAGAAACTAACTTTATTTGAAGCATTAGTGTGAGGAAATTCAAGCCTCCAAACTCTTTTAAAAACAATGGAGGTTTTGGGGAAAGCAACCAGGAGACCGGCAGTTTCATTAGAGATATAAGCTAAACCATAGGCCAGCTTGTTTATAGGGAGAACCAGGGAAAGTGACAGCTGAAATAGTCCTCTTAGGGTCAGAAAAAACCTCAAAACACTGACCTCAAACCCTGTCTCTTCAAAGGAGCCTGAATTTAAAAGATTCAGTCTATGGGACCATTTATGCCCCCAGGGTATTGTTAAAAGCAATAGAGCAATCATCCAACAATTAGTGGAGCTTAACAGTTGGGTGTGACCAGGGAATGAGAGAAAAAGAGTCCTACTAAAACCACCTTCATCCCAGGCTGACTGCTTATGACCGAGACTTTGCCCTCTGAGGAGCCCTCTACGTTGTAGAGGAAATTGACTCCACTAAAATAATCCAGGCAATCTCCAAGCAAATAAACAAACAACAATAACAAGCTCCAGGGGAAAGGGCACTGGTACCAGAGTTACTACAGTATATTATATAAAATGTCCAATTTTCAACTAAAAATTACAAGACATGCAAAGAACTACGAAAGTATCATTCAAACACAGGAAGAAAGAAGGCAACACAAACTGCCTGTGAGGGCAACCAAATGTCAGCTTTAATAGACAAAGACTTCAAAGAAGCCATTGCAAATATATTCAAAGAACAAGTATGCTTAAAGAAGCTATGGTGACTGTAATAGACTGAATGTGTCCTCTCCCAAAATTCATAGGTTGAAATCTAATCCCCAATATGATAGCATTTAGAGGTGGGGCATTTTGGAGGTGATTAGGTCATGAGGTTGGAGCCCTCAAGAATGGGATTACTGCCCTTATTAAACAAAGACCCCAGAAAGCTCCATCACCCCTCCTGCAATGTGAGGATGCAATGATAAGACAGCTGTCTATGAACCAGGAAGCAAGCTCTCTATCTGCCATTACTTTGATCTTGGGCTTCCCAGCTTCCAGAACTGTGAGAAATAGATGTTTGTTGTTTAAGCCACTGAGTCCGTGGTATTTTTCTTATAGGAGCCCTAACCAACCAAGAGCTAGAAACTTTGGGGGTCCAGGCATAAGGGGATCTCCACAATATTGTGAGATTTACTTCTAGAAGATGAACTTGTTTCCCACAGTAAATATTGGAGAAAAATTCCCTGGTGCTTTTGTTAAAGAGAAAGAAAGAGGAAGCATTTTTTTTAAAGATTTTATTTATTTATTTGACAGATCACAAGTAGGCAAAGAGGCAGGCAAAGAGAGAGAGAGAGGAGGAAGCAGGCTGCCCGCTGAGCAGAGAGCCTGAGGCGGGGCTCAATCCCAGGACCCTGAAATCATGACCTGAGCTGAAGGCAGAGGCCTTAACCCACTGAGCCACCCAGGTGCCCCAGCATTTTGAAATCTACTACCACACTCTGCACTTGTTAACAAGGCCTGCCCTGAGGGCAAACTAGTTAACTAGAGCCTAACCTGCTGGGATATTATTAGAGCCCAATGACCTAAGAGGGAAGGGAAAAAAAATAAATCCAGCCCACTCTAGCCATCCTGTTCCACCTCTGGTAGAAGTAAAAAAAAAAGAGAGAGAGGAAAGAAAGAGAGAAAGGAAGAAAGGAAGAAAGAAACTCTTGTGAACTTCACACTCCAGAGACATAGGTCACTCAAAGACAGATCTAATTGTAGGATTATACAATGCTTCCCCTCCTCCAACACCTCACCACTAAATTACTAAGGCCTGTTTGCCACAGTTCCTTTTACTTAGTACATCATGTCCGGCTATTTAAAAAAAATTACAAGGCATACCAAAAGGTAAAAACCACAGTTTGAACTGATAGAATAAGCATTAGGACCAGACATGACAGGGATATTGGAATTATCAGACAAGGAATTTAAACAACTATGATTAAATGCTAAGGGCTCTAATGGATAAGGTAGACAGCATGTAAGAACAGATGAGCAATGAAAGCATAGAGATGGGAATCCTAAGGGGGAAAGAAATGCTAGACAATTAAAAAAAAAACCCACTCTTAGAGAAATGAAGAATGCCTTTCTTGGGCTTATTAGGAGACTGGACATGGCTAAGGAAAGAATATCTGAACTAGAAGATATATCAGTAGAATCCTTAAAAACTCTAAAGCAAAGTGAACAAAGACTGGGGAAAACAAAACCAGGAAGGAATATCCAAGGACTGTAGGACAACCACAAAAATTATAACATAGGCATAATGAGAATGCCATAAGGAGAAGAGAAAAACAGAAGAAATATTTGAAACAATAATGGCTGAGAATTTCCCCAAAGTTAATGTCAGACACCAAACCACAAATACAACAAGCTCAGAGATGTGAAGCAGGATAAATGCCCAAAAACCTACACCTAGACATATCATTTTCAAACTACATAAAATTAAAAATAAAGGAAAAAACCTGAAAGAAGTCAGACATAAACAAGATCAAACAAAAAAACCTTACCTATGGAAGAACAAAGATAAGAATTAGATCTGACTACTCCTCAGAACAGGCAAGCAAGAAGAGAGTAAAGTGAAATATTTAAAGCATTGAGAGGAAAAAACACCAGCCTAGAATTATGTACCCTACAAAATGATCCTGCAAAAGTGAAGGAGAAATAAAGACTTTCTCAGATAAACAGAAATTGAGAGCATTTGTTGCCAGTAGTCCTGCCTGGCAAGAAATGTTAAAAGTTCTTTGAAGAGGGCACCTGGATAGCTCAGTTGGTTAAGCATCTGCCTTTGGCTCAGGTCATGATCCCAGGGTCCTGGGATCCTAAGCAAGGAGCCTTCTTCTCCCTCTCCTCCCTGCTGGTGCACTGTCACTATCTCTGTCTCTCTCTCTCTCAAATAAATAAATAAAATCTTTTTTAAAAAAGTTCTTTGAAGATAAAGAAAATAATATAGGTCAGAAACTCGATCTACATAAAGTAAGGGAAAATGTCAAAAAAAGAATAAGTGAAGATAAAATAAAAACTTTTCTTTTTCTTATTCCTAATTGATCTAACAAATAAGTTTCTTCAAAATAATGGCAACAACATATTTGATTATGCATGCTTATGTATATGTCATATATTTAGATATATGCTTATGTAAGCTTACATGTAAGTGAAATGAATGACTGCAATGATATAAAGGATGTGAGGAAGGAATTGGGATTATTTTGTTACACAAGGTAGTCGCACTGCCTGTGCAGTGGTATAGTGTTATTTGAAAGTGCATTTGAATTAGCTGCAAATGTATATTGCAAACTCTAGGGCAACCAGTAAAAAAAAAGTATTTAGGAGTGCCTGGGTGGTTCAGTTGTTTAAGCGACTGCCTTTGGCTCAGGTCATGATCCTGGAGTCCCGGGATCGAGTCCCGCATTGGGCTCCCTGCTCGGCAGGGAGTCTGCTTCTCCCACTGACCTCTCTCTCTCTCTTTCATTCTCTCTCTCTCTCAAATAAATAAATAAAATCTTTAAAAAAAAGTATTTAAAAAAGGTATGACCTATATGCTAAGAAAGAAAAGAAAATGAAGTTATACAAAACACTCAATTAAAATCATAGGCAGAAAAATGGTAGAAGCCAAAAATAGGAATAAAGAAAAAGGCAATAGTAACAACATGGTGGATATTAATCCAACTATATCAACAATCACTTTGAACGTCAGTGGTCTACATGTACCAATTAAAAGACATAGATTGTGAGGTACCTGGGTGGCTCAGTTGTTAAGCATCTGCCTTTGGCTCAGGTCATGGGATCGAGCCCCGCATTGAGCTCCCTGCTCAGTGGGAAGCCTGCTTCTCCCTCTCCCTTTCCCCCAGCTTGTGTTACCGTCTCTCACTATCTCTCTCTCTGTCAAATAAATAAATAAAATCTTTTAAAAAATAAAACAAAATAAAGACATGGATTGTCAGAGTGGATCAAAACCAAAACCCAACTATATGGTGTCTATACAAAACCCATTTTAGGGGCACCCGCCTGGCTCAGTAGAGCGTGTGACTCTTGACCTCAGGGTTCTGAAGTTGAGCCCCATGTTGGGTGTAGAGAATACTTAAAAACAATAATACTTTTTAAAAAGTAAAAATAAAGGAACCCACTTTAAATGCAAAGGCACATATAGATTAAAAGTAAATGGATGGAGGAGAATGTACCACATTAACATTAATCAGAAGAAAGCAGGAAGGGCACCTGGCTCTCTCAGTCAGAAAAGCTTGCCACTCTCCATCTGGGGGATCATGAGTTCAAGCCCCACGCTGGGTGTAGAGATTAAATAAATAAACTTTAAAAAAAAAAGAAAGCAGGAAATAGTTATATTAATTTCAGACAGAGTATACTTCAAAGCAAGGAGCATTATTAAGAATAAAGAAGGGCATTACACAATGATAAAAGGGCCAATTCTTCAAAAAGATCTAACAATCCTTAACATATATGTGCCTAACAAGAGAGTATCAAACTATGTGAGGCCAAAACTAATAGAACTCCAAAGAGAAATAGATGAGTCCACTATCATAGTTGAAGCCTTCAACTGTATCAGAAATGGACAGATTCAGATTGCAGAAAATCAATAAGAACATAGTTGAATTCAACTATTCCATGAATCAGCTGGATATAATTGACATCCATAGAATATCCAACAACAGCCAAATACATGTTCTCCTCAAACTCACACAGAGCATTCAGCAAGGCAGATCACATTGTGGACTATAAAACACACCTTAACAAATTTAAAGAATAGAAATCATGCATTGTCTGCTCTCAGACAACAATGGAGTTAAACTAGAATCAATAACAGGAAGATAACTGTAAAATTATATGTGGAGATTAACCAACATCCTTCTAAATAGCATGTGTATCAAAGAAGAAATCTCAAGAGAAATCTTTAAACATCTTTAACTAAATGAAAATGAAAACACAACTTATCAAAATTTGTGGATGCAGCAAAAACAGTGTTTAGAGGGAAATTTATAGCATTAAATGCATATATTGGAAAAGAATAAAAAATAACTGAAATTAAAAATTCACTACAGGAGTTCAGTAGTAGCTTTGAACAAGGAGAAGTTTAGTGAATGTAAAGACAGATCAATGGAGATATGCAATCTGAAGAACAAAGAGAAAATAAAATGAAGAAAAAGGAACAAAATTTCAGAAACATAGTCCACCATTAAGCACCATTAAGCACCAACATCAATATAATGAGAACACCAGGAGGAGAAAAGAACCAAAAAAAAATTAAAAAAAAAAAAATGATGTCTGGGGGCTCCTGGGTGCCTCAGTTGGTTAAGCATCTGACTTTGGCTCAGATCACGATCCCAGGATCCTGGGATCAAGTTCCGGTTCGGGCTCCCTGTTCATTGGGGAATCTGCTTCTTCTCCCTTTGCATGCTGCTCCCCTGCTTGTGCGTGCTCTCTCTCTGTCAAATAAATAAATAAAATCTTTAAAAACAAAAACAAAAAAAAATAATGTCTGAAAAATTTCTAAGTTTGATAGAAATCCTTTACATTCAGGAAGCTCAGCAAACTCCAGGTAGGATAAATGTTGATCTCTTTGAAGATCCACAAACAGGAGTATCACAGTAAAAGTACTGAAAGCCAAAGACAAGAATAAAACCTCGAGAGCAACATGAGAAAAATACCTCATATTTACGAGAAAAACCTCAATAATATTAACAGCTAACTTCTCGGCAGAAACGATAGAGGCAAAAAAGCAGTGGATAACATTCTCTAAGTGCTCAAAGGGGGAAAAAAAACTGTCTACTAAGAGTCCTATGTCTAGTAAAGGTAGATATATTCAAAATATTCAGCATGTTCAAAGCTGGATATAGTGCAAAAATGATGAAATAAAGACATTCTCAGGGGCACCTGGGTGGCTCAGTGGGTTAAGCCTCTGCCTTTGGCTCAGGTCCTGGGATCTCAGGGTCCTGGGATTGAGCCCCCATTGGACTCTCTGCTCAGCGGGGAGACTGCTTCCCCCTCTCTCTCTGCCTGCTGCTCTGCCTATTTGTGATCTCTCTCTCTCTCTCTGTCAAATAAATAAAAATCTTAAAAAAAAAAAAAGACATTCCCAGATAAGCAGAAGCTGAGAGAATTTATTGCTAGAACACCCACCTTACAAGAAATGTCAAAGGACACTCTTCAGGTTCAAAGTAAGTGACCCCAGCCATTCGAATCCACACAAACAAAACTGGAATACCAGCAAAAGTAATTATGTAATTATACAAAATGGTATAAATACATACTTTTTCTTTCTTCTCTTAACTGATTTTAAAAGTAATTATATAAAGTAATATGTATATAGTAATATTATTGGGCCTATAACATATAAAACTGAAATATATTTCCTGATAACAGCACAAAGGGAGTGGGTAGTCATCAAGGTGTATTGGACAAAGGAAATGACTCAATATGATAACAAAAATCCATAGGAACAGATGAAGAGAATTAGAAATGATAAATAGGGGTGCCTGGGTGGCTCAGTGGGTTAAGCCGCTGCCTTAGGCTCAGGTCATGATCCCAGAGTCCTGGGATCGAGTCCCGCATCGGGCTCTCTGCTCAGCAGGGAGCCTGCTTCCCGCTCTCTTTCTGTCTGCCTACTTGTGATCTCTCTGTCAAATAAATAAATAAATAAAATCTTAAAAAAAAAAAAAGAAATGATAAATAGGAAGGCTAATATACTCATATATTGGGGCGCCTGGGTGGCTCAGACATTAAGCATCTGCCTTTGGCTCGGGTCATGGTGCTAGGGTCCTGGGATTGAGCCCCATGTCAAGCTCCCTGCTCAGTCAGAGGCCTGCTTCTCCCTCTCCCACTCCCCCTGCTTCTGTTCCCTCTCTTGCTGTGTCTTTCTCTGTAAAATAAATAGAATCTTTTATATATATATATTATGATTATAATAATATAATGGCATAAATATATATTGGTCTCCTTTCTTCTCTCATCTTTAAAAGACATAACATTATATAAAGTAATAATTAAGGGCACCTGGGTGGCTCAGTCATTAAACATCTGCCTTCACATTATATGTTTATAAAAACATTTTTTTAATTATTAAAAAAAAATCTGCCTTCAGCTCAACACCACATCGGGCTCCCTGCCCAGCAGGAAGCCTGCTTCTCCCTCTCCCACTTCCCCTGCTTGTGTTCCCTCTCTTGCTGGGTCTCTCTTTGTGAAACAAATAAATAAAATCTTTTTTAAAAAGTAATAATTACAGCAATGTATCATTGGGTTTATTACATGTATAAGATGTAATATATATAATAAAAATAGCACAAAAAGGGAGAAAGGGTTATATAGGAGTAAAATTTCTATATCTCACTAACTATTTTCATAAGTTAATATAAAGCTGAAATAAATCCTGATAAGATGTATAGGGAAATCTCTAGAGCAGATACTAAGGAAATAACTAAAAACTGTAGTGAAAAAATCATAAAATAATTAAGATGTTACATTAGAAAATATTCACTTAATGCAAAAGAAAGCAGTAACAAGGAATAAATGAACAAGAGATATGACACATGGAGAAACAAGAGGTATAATGGCAGCCATGATTCTAGCTAGCTATAATATTAATAACATTGAATGTGAATGGGTTGAACAATCCAATAAAAAGCAGATTGTCATCAAACCACAATGAGATACCACCTCACACCAGTCAGAATGGCTAAAATTAACAAGTCAGGAAATGACCGATGCTGGCGAGGATGCGGAGGAAAGGGGAAACCCTCCTACACCGTTGGTGGGAATGCAAGCTGGTGCAACCACTCTGGAAAACACCATGGAGGTTCCTCAAACTGTTGAAAATAGAACTACCCTATGACCCAGCAATTGCACTGCTGGGTATTTACCCTAAAGATACAAACGTAGTGATCCAAAGGGGCAC
This sequence comes from Lutra lutra, assembly GCF_902655055.1. Taxonomy (NCBI): domain Eukaryota; kingdom Metazoa; phylum Chordata; class Mammalia; order Carnivora; family Mustelidae; genus Lutra; species Lutra lutra. The sequence goes on along the minus strand of NC_062296.1, from coordinate 63,515,818 downwards.
GTGCACCCAAATGTTTATAGCAGCAATGTCTACAATAGCCAAACTATGGAAAGAACCTAGATGTCCATCAACAGATGAATGGATAAAGAAGATGTGGTATATATACACAATGGAATACTATGCAGCCATCAAAAGAAATGAAATCTTGCCATTTGCGACGACGTGGATGGAACTAGAGGGTATCATGCTTAGCGAAATAAGTCAATCGGAGAAAGACAACTATCATATGATCTCCCTGATATGAGGGAGAGGAGATGCAACATGGGGGGTTAAGGGGGTAGGAGAAGAGTAAATGAAACAAGATGGGATTGGGAGGGAGACAAACCATAAGTGACTCTTAATCTCACAAAACAAACTGAGGGTTGATGGGGGGAGGGGGGTTGGTGGGGGTGGGGTTATGGACAATGGGAAGGGTATGTGCTATGGTGAGTGCTGTGAAGTGTGTGAACCTGGCGATTCACAGACCTGTACCCCTGGGGATAAAAATATATGTTTATAAAAAATAAAATTAAAAAAAAAAAAGCAGATTGTCAGACTGGATAAAAATACAAGATCCAGGGGATCCACTGCATGGTTCAGTGGGTTAAGCATCTGCCTTTGGCTCAGGTCATGATCTCAGGGTCCTGGGATCAAGCCCTGCATCAGGCTCTCTGCTCAGCAGGGAGCCTGCTCCCCCCGCCCACCAACCCCGCCCACTGCCTGCCTCTCTGCCTACTTGTGATCTCTATCCATCAAATAAATAAATAAAATCTTTTAAAAAAATACAAAATCCAATTATCTGCTGTCACAATTTAGATCCAAAGACAAATACATTCAAAATAAGAGTATGGAAAAAGATACCTAGTACAAACAGCAACCACAAGAAAGCTGGAGTGGCTATACTAATATCAAATAAATGGGCTTTAAAATTTTTTTAAGATTTTATTCTATTTACCTGAAAGAGAGACAGAGACAGAGAGACAGCAAGAGTTGGAGGAGGAGCAGAGGGAGAGGGAGAAGCAGACTCCCCACCAAGCAGGATGCCCAACGTGGGGCTCAATCCTAAGACCCTGGGATCATGACCTGAGTGAGACAAAGGCAGATGCTTAACCAACTGAGCCACCCACGTGCCCCAAAATTGTGTATTTTATAATGATAAAGGGTTAATATATCTGGAAAGTATAACAATTATAAACATATATATGTACCTAACAGTCCAAGAAATTGACAAACATTAAGGGGGAAATATTCAAGTTAACAATAATAGTTGAAGACTTCAATAGCTCCTTTAAATAATGGATAAAACAGGGGCACTAGGGGTGGCTCAGTCAGTTCAGCATCTGCCTTCAGTTCAGATTAAGATCTCCGCGTCCTGGGATCCAGCCTTGCCTTGGGCTCCCTGCTCAGTGGGGAGTCTGCTTCTCCTTCTCCTTCTGCCCCTCTCTCTGCTTATGCTCTCTCTCTCAAATAAATAAAATCTTTAATAAATAAGTAAATAAATAATGGATAGAACAGTTAGGGAGAAGATCTAACTGGCAGATAATCAATAAGGAAATAGAGGACTTGAGCAGCACAATAGAGATGAATGCTACAACATGGATGAACCTTGAAAACATTAAGGTAAACAAAAGAAGCCAGTCAAAAAAGACCACACGCTATATGGTTCAGTTCACATGAAAGTCCAGAATAGGAAATGAGATCAGTGGTTGCTTAGGGCTGGGGCAGGGGGCAGGGAATAAGGGAATAAGTGATAGCAAAAGCATATAAAATTTCTCCTTGAAGCAGTGAAAATGTTCTAAAATTGACTGTGAATATGTTTATACACATATGTGGATATAGTAAAAACCATTTAATTATATACCTTAAGTGGGTGGATTGTATAGTATGTGTATTATATCTCAATGAACCTGTTTTTAAAATAGTTTTAAAAAATGACTTTCTGACCTGTTTAGAGCATTTCATGATTTATTCCAGACTCTTCTGATGTATTTCAGATCATTCTGACTTGCTTGAGACATTTCCCAACTTCTGTGAGACGACTCTTGACATGTTCAGACCCTTCTAGCCGTAAATGAGAATCTTCTTTTCTGCTTGAGAACCTTCCTAACTTGAGTGAGATCTTTATGGATTTGTTTTATTCCACCTTATATGATTGAGAAAGTTCCTAACTTGTGTAAGATTCTTCCAGACATGTTAAAGTCTTTTCCTGACTATATGTGATGTTCTCTGCCTAGTTGAGATACTTCCTGAAATGTTAATGTTTCCTTCTCATTATTTAAGACCCTTCCTGACTTGTCTGACACCCTTCCTGACCATTTGAGACTCTTCCTGATGACTTTGAGACCCTTCCTATCATATTTTACACCCTGCTTGGCTTGTTTGACACTCATTCTTACCTGCAAGATATTCTTGCTGAAATGTTTGAGGCCTGTCCTGACCGAGTAAGATTCTTCCTCTTAACATGTATACCCTTCCTGACTTTCTTAAGACCTTTCCAGAGGTATTAGATAGGTTTCCTGACATATTTGACTCCTCTGGACATGTCTAAGATACTTCATGATGTGTTTGAAGCCCTCCTTGAGATATGTGAGACTTCCTGATAACTTTGAGACCCTTCTTCTCATCTTTGAGAACTTTTCGGACTTGTGTGATACACTTCATGACATGTTTGAGATACCTGACATGTTTGAGACTTTTCATGGTGTATTTGAGATTCTCCCTTTGTTTCAGTTCCTTCTTAGCTTATTTGAAACTCTTACTGACTTGTTTCAAAAACTTCTTGAATTTAAGACTCTTTGTTGCTGCTTAAAATCAATCCTGGTGACTTGGAGATGCTTTCTACCCCCTTGGAGAGCCTTCTTATTGCACTTAAAACAATTTACTTGTTTGACACTCTCTGACATGGTTGAGACTAACATGTTTGACTTGATGACCTGTTTGAGCCACTTTCTCACTTATTGGGGACCATTCCTGATTGATACTTCCTAATGATGTTAAGTCACCTTCTGCCATGTGCACAATCATTTCTGACTTGTTTGCTACCCCCCATGACTTTTTTGAGACCCTCTATGACATATTAAAGACTGTGTCTGTCAGTGTGAGATCCTTTCAAAGGTCATTAAAACATTTCCTTATGAGTTTGTGATCCTTCCTTACGTATTTGTATCTCTTACTGACTGCTTAAGACATTTCTTAACATATTTGAGACCCTTCCTGATGTATTTGAGACCCATCTTGTATGAGTCCCTTCCTGGTGTATCTAAAACTCTCCCTGATGACTTTGAGACCCTAACATGTTTAAGACTTTTTATAACATGTGTGAGGGACTTACTAATGCACTTGAGACCATTCATAATTTTTTGAGATTCTTCCAGATTATTTGGGGCCCCTTGTGACATATCTGAAACTCTTCATATCTGGACTGAGACTTTTTCTGATGTGTTTGACCCTCTTCTGACTATTCAAAACATTCCTTTCTGTTTTAGACACTTCCTTATTATTTAGTACACTTCTTAACTTATTTGAGACTCTTCAAGAAGTACTTGAGATTTTTATTGACTTGTTTGAGACTCCTTCTGACATATTTGAGACTATTTCTCACTCGCTTGAGACCTTTCCTGAGGTGTCTAAGACTCCTCCTTACTATTTGAGAGTCTTCTGGTCTGAGACACTTTTTGACATGTTTGAGATCCTTCCTTCTTTTTTTGTCACAAATAAGACTTTTTATTTGTCATCATTAAAAGCCTGAATTTTAAACAGATTATCAGACTGGTGGCTCATATCCATCAGCTTGTTCAACTTTAGCACTGCTCATTCCCAGTAGTTTTTCAAGACTCTACTGTCACCATGAAACTCCCCGAGTTTTCCCAGTTCAAACTTGGGCTTCTTCATCATTTTTACTTTTCTAACAAAGATGCCATAGAGTGGATAAATACACTGGCAAACATTTTCTTGTTTTTCCAATACTATCTAGAATCAATTTATTGGCCACTGTTTTTAAGTCATTTGTTCCTCTAGGGTCATGATTTACTTTATCTTCTGGATTTGGCAAATGTGTTGGTGCTAGGTATAAGAGCTGTTCCAAATCCGCTTGTTGAAATTTTTAGTAAAACCAACACAGAGTAAATGAAGCAAATAACCTTCAGTAGTCTTGACATTAACATGAGCTTCAATTGTGGGCTACCATTTTTTGACTATGGAGCACATTTTGTCACAGATAAGATCCATGCATGGAAGTAAGTCAGGCAGTCTTGCCCCGAATACCCTCAGTGGTTAGCTTTAATTTTCTACATGCAACTTCACCATTCTTCAGTCAGCAAGGTTCACTTCAAAAACGCTACCCTTGAGGTCATCAGATGCAGTTTTGGTTCCTTGAGTTCTTGTCATGAGTGTTTTTCCAATATTTATTATTAATTGAACATAGCTGGTGCTTTCACATCATACCAATCTTTCTTAGAAATTGGATCACTTTCTTCTTGGCTCCCTTTTTGCTACCTTTTATAAATCACTTGATCTTGCCAACTGCCATGGTTCTGCTTGGAACACTTCCTTCTTTTTCTGAGACTCTGACTTCCCATCTTGACGTGTTTTTGACCCTTTCCTACCTATTTCAGAGAGTCTTCCTGACTTATTTGACCCTCTTCCTGACATGAGTGTCTTCCTGATCTATGTGAGACTCATCCTTACGTATATAAGGACATTGAGACTTTTCCTGACATCTTTGAGACCTTTTTTGTTTTGAGACTCTTTCTGATAACAATGAGACCCTTCCTAACTTCTTTGAGACCCTTGCTGAAATGTTTGCAACCCTTTCTGGTGTTTTTTTAACACCTATTGTGTTGTATTTGAGTCCCTTCCTGATTTACTTCTAAGTGCTGAATCAGTCCTGATGCAGTCTTAAGAGGAGGCAAAAAGACCTTTAGCCTCAGACTTGAAAGGATTTTTCTTCAAGCACTTAGTCAAAAAAATGCCTGTAGGGCTGCCTGGGTGGCTCAGTGGGTTAAGCCTCTGCCTTCAGCTCAGGTCATGATCTCAGAGTCCTGGGATCGAGTCCCACATCGGGCTCTCTGCTTGGCAGGGAGCCCGCTTCTTCCTCTCTCTCTCTCTGCTTGCTTCTCTGCCAACTTGTGATCTCTCTCTGTCAAATAAATAAATAAAATTTTTTTTTAAAAAAATGCCTGTAACCATATATCAAGAAAAATCCATCAATGCTTTTTTCAACCCTCAACAGCAAATGGACAACGGGAACTTTTATTGGTCATTTTTCTAGGCTTTTAATGAAAATGTTCTTTTTTTAAAGAAAGATTTATTTATCTGACAGAGAGAGCACACACAAGCAAGGGGGCAGCAGGCAAAGGGAGGGGAGTGATTCCCCACTGAGCAGAGAGCCTGACGCAGGACTCCACCCCAGGACCCTGGGATCATGACCTGAGCTGAAAGCAGATGCTTAACTGACTGAGCAACCCAGGTGCCCCTAATGAAAATTTTCTATAATTCTGCTAAGTATTGGTGATTTCTTTTTTTTTTTTTTTAAGATTTTATTTATTTATTGACAGAGAGAGATCACAAGTAGATGGAGAGGCAGGCAGAGAGAGAGAGAGGGAAGCAGGATCTCTGCCGAGCAGAGATCCCGATGTGGGACTCGATCCCAGGACCCCGAGATCACGACCCGAGCCGAAGGCAGCGGCCCAACCACTGAGCCACCCAGGCGCCCCCCCCCCTTTTTTAAGATTTTAAAAATTTATTTATTTGACAGAGATCACAAGTAGGCAGAGACGCAGGCAGAGAGAGAGAGAAGAGGAAGCAGGCTCCCTGCGGAGCAGACAGCCCGATGCGGGGCTCGATCCCAGGACCCCAGGATCATGACCTGAGCGGAAGGCAGAGGCTTTAACCCACTGAGCCACCCAGGCGCCCCAAGTATTGGTGATTTTGATTAGAACATAGTTTTAGCCGTTGTCTCAGAGAGCCAAAATAATAATAATGTTTTACATAACAGAAAGCAGTTCATTTCTCTCTCATGTTAATAACTGAGCATGGGTAGTCCAGGGCTGCTCTGTCAGCACATGGTGGTTCTCAGGCTCCTCTGTCTTAGGGAACTGCCATGCCTGGGTGGAGCTTTGTCCATAGGGTCCAGGATGGCTCATTAGCACATACCTTTTCCAGCCAACAGGAAGCGGGAAGAGATGTGGGGGCAGCAAACTCTGCCCTTTCAAGGACATGACCCACAACTTGCACATATCAGTTCTGTTCAAGTATGGTTAACCATAATGCAGTCACATGACCATACCTAGCTGTAACAGAAGCTGGGTAACGTAGTCTCTATTCTGGGAGACCATTTTACCTTCTTAAGTCAGCGTTTCTATTACCACACACACACACAAAAAAAGTATTTTGGGGAACAATTAAAAGTCTATTCACAGCCTCTTGTTTTGAAATGTGGAAATTTCTAATTTGGCCAAGAAAATCAATTCCCTCCTCTAAGCAAGAAAAAAAGGATTTTCCCCCTTTTCTTTTCCTTAACTTGGTAGGTCCTGAGAAGAATGGTTTCTAATTCTAAACCATGAAGTCGAAGGGGAAGAGGTGGTGCCCTAAAAGGGAGTGTTTATTTGTAATAAAAAAAAGTGCCTTGGGCTATTACACTGGTACCTAAAGACCAGCCTGAATTTTGTAATTGAACCATCTATGCATGCAGCAAAAGCATAAAACATTTTGAGAGGCAAAGTATCAGATCACCATCTGGACCCATAATAATTTATGTATTTTAGATACTCAGAAATCACATGGGTCAGGAACAAATACTATACTAAATCTCAGGGAGAAAAAAAAATTCTCTAAACATTATATTTGTGAATTCAATTTGAAGCCTAATGACAGTTCTGCGAATTGGATTAAAATTCAGGAAAGAGCCCTAGTGTTTATGTGAAACTAAATGAACATTATTCTTGGTTTTTAAAAATATACAAAGAATAGCTGGATCAAGCTTAATTCTCTACAATATGGTCATGGAGAGCAGCTTGAATTGGATTCATATCCAGTGCACTATCTTTGGGTAAGACTTTGAGATAAAACTCTTATCAGATCCTGACCTAACAGTGACTTTTACACGCTGGGCCACAAGTTTGTGAAATATGGTCAGTGCCTTTAGCTGTTTTCGAGAGAGTTTGTTGAGGTTCCTATTCCAGTATACCACAATAGAGACAGAACATGGCAGGGAGTTTCAGAGGTTGGTCCTCGTTGGAGCAGCAGGCTGCCCCAGATCCCGTGGGTGGAGCATGGGTTGGGGGCAGGGGACAGCGTCAAACTGGACATTGTTCTATGCAGGCCATCAAGTAATTGGGTAAGCCCACCCACATTACAGAGGGCAGTGTATTTTACTCAGAGTCACCAATTCAAATGTTAACCCCATCCAAAAATTCCCTCAGAGAAACACTCAGAATAATGTTTGACCAAATATGTTGGCACCCCATGGCCCAGCCAAGTTGACACATACAGTTAATCATCACAGGAACGTGAGGGCGGGTTGAAGAAAGACCTTGAATGCTAGGCTAGTATTTAGGCTATGAGAACCTCTAAAGATTTAAAGGCCAGAGGATTGGAATGAGGAAGCCTGGAGCAGAGAGAGAATTTAGGAGACTACAGTGATCATCCAGGCAAGAGGGAAGGCAGGACAATTACAGCAAGCCTGGAGGGGATGAAACAGAGGCAAGCAATATGGAACTTACAAGACTTGGCAATTGACCAGTCTCTGGGGGGAGGGGGGCTGAAGGAAAGTATGCACAGAATGACTCTGTGATTTCAATGTAGGTAACTAGGAGGCTGGTGAAGTCACGGAGAGAATGGGGGAACTGGGCGACAGGAAGATGCCTATCTCCCGGGGACTGCTCTGATTGAAGGGCTTAGGGCATGTTCAGGTTATCAGTATGTAACAAACCACCCTGAAAATGGTGACCTACCACAAATACTTTATTTTGCTCACAAATCTGAAGGTGGACTGGGCTCACAGAGCAATTTCACTCCGCACAATGATGCATTGTATAACTTTGTGTTGGTAACAGTAAATTAATTCTTCACAGAAGATTTATTAAGTGGAGGGTGAAAGTAAACATCGATAGCATCTTTTCTGCACATTACCTACTGAACTTGTTTTTTAAAAATTGCCATTTTTATCTAATGACACTGATTAATTTTAGGTCCTACTTCGTTGCCCTAAAAGAGAGGAAGAAAATGATCTACTGTTTGCGCCTCTCCTGTGCCCAGCAAGTATTCTGAGTTAGAGTAAGAAATGTCTAACCCATGCTTTAAAATTAGAACTCAGTTAAGTGAGTTTTAAATGTCCCTTTGATCTTAGTTCTATTGGATTTCATTTGTTAAATATTTTAGAACCAGCTTGAATTTTTTTTTTTTTTTTAAGATTTTATTTGCTAGAGAGAGAGCTCGAGAGCTAGCAAGAGCGCAAGCAGGGGGAGCAGCCGGCAGAGGGAGAAGCAGGCTCCCGGCTGAGCAGGGAGCCCACTGTGGGACTTGATCCCAGGACACTGGGATCATGACCTGAGCCTAAGGCAGACGCTTAACCGACTGAACCACCCAGGCGCCCCCAGTTTGAAAATACTTAAAACAACTTTACTCAGGCATAATTTACTACCATAAAATTCACCCAGTTTTAAATGGCAATTCAGTGATGTGGAGTGAATTTATTGAGTGGTGCAGCCATCACCATAATACAGTTTTAGAACATTTGTATTATCCTAGGCCAGGCAACCTTGACTCTCTAGATTTACTTTTCTGGACTTTTTATGTAAATGGAATCATACGGCATATTCTCTTGAGTCTGGCTTTTTTTCACTTAACATGATGTTTTTAAGATTCGGGCATGTTGTAGTCTATGTCAGGACTTCGTTCCTGTTTGATAACAAAATAATATTCCACCTGTATGAGTATACCACAATTTGTTTATCCATTCATCAGTGGGTGGATATTTGGGTTGTTTTCAACTGGTGGCTATTGTGAATAATACTGTTAGGAATATCTGCATGTGAGTATTTTAAGGACATACACTTTCATTTCTTCCTAAGAGAGGAATTGCTGAGGATGGTAAATTATGTTTAACTATTTAAGAAACCGCCAAACTATTTAACAGGTTGTTGTATCGTTTTCATACCCTCCGGCCATGTATGACGGTTCCCATTTCTCCACCTTCTTGCCTGTATTTCTTACTATCATTTTGATCCTAGCCACCCTAGTGGATGTGAAGTGGTATCTCATTATGGTTTTGATTTGCATTTCCCTCAGAACAATGATGTTGAACATCATTTGATGTGTTTATTAGCCATTTGTACTTCCTCTTTGGTGAAATGTCTATCCCAGTCCTTTGTTCATTTTCAATTGGGTTATCTTTTGAAAATTGAGTCGTAAGTGTTTTTACTTCCAGGCTGAAATTTAATAGAATCCATACAACATTTCGGAAAAACAATATGGCATTATGTTTCAAATGCCCTAGAATTTATTTATTTTTGCTTATCCTGCCAAGTGGGCATCGTGGTGAATGCTATGATGCATTACCCAGATTTTATCTCTTATTGTCTAACTTCAAGAGTATGGTCAGCAGACAGTCCTTAGATGTCCACCCTCCAGGGTCTACCTCAGCTGCATAAAATCACCAGGACAGCCCACACTCGGTGACTGATCATTGCAGGGGTATAAAGGTGCGGCCATTTCTGCCCATCTTTGGAGGATTCTACAGGACTGTTCTAACTGCAGGGCTCCCTGTAGGGTCAGCCAAGTCTGCATTGAAACTTGACTTCTTCCTCTACCCAATCCTACTTTCTTCCCCTCCCAATACCCGCAGGTGTTGATTCCAAGAGCACTTTTTCCAGCTTTATTGAAATATAATTGACATATAACATTGTATAAATTTAAGGTGTACAGTGTGTTGATTTGATATATTTTTTTTAAGATTATATTTTTAAGTAATCTCTGCACCCAATGTGGAGCTCAAACTCATAACGCTGAGATCGAGAGTCATATGCTCTACCAACTGAGCAAGCCAGGCTCCTGATACATTTATATTGTAAAATGGTTACCACCATAGCATTAGCTAACATCTCCATCCCATCACATAATTACCTCTTTTTATTGGCGAAAACATTTAAGGTTTATTGTCGTAGCAACTCTCAAGTATATAATAAAGTATTTTTAGCTATAATCACTGTTCTGTACATTGGATCCCCAGAACCTGTTAATATTATAACTGGATATTTGCACCCTTTGACCAATATCTCCCCATTTCCCCCACCTCCAGCCCCTGGTAACTACCACTCCACTCTGTTTCCCTTAGTTCAGCTTTTTCAGAATCCGTATATAAGTGACATCATTCAATATTTGTCTTTCTCTGTCTGACTTATTTCACTTAGCATTATGACCACGAGTTTCATCCAAGTTGTTGCAAATGACTGGATTTCCTTCTTTTTAAAAATATTTTATTTATTTATTTGACACAGAAAGAGAGAGAGGGAACACAAGCAGGGGAAGTGGAAGAGGGAGAAGCAGGCTTCCTGCTGAGCAGGGAGCCTGATGCAGGGCTCCATCCCAGGACCTGGGATCATGACCTGAGCCAAAGGTAGATGCTTAACGACTGAGCCACTTGGGTGCCCCTTTTCTTCTTTATCAAAGCTGAATAATATGCCTGTGTCAAACGCTTAACCGACTGAACCACCCAGGCACCCCTCACTGTGATTTTGATTCACATTTCCCTGGTGATTAGTGTTGTCAAGCACCTTCCCCTGTATCTGTTGGCCATTTGTATGATTTCCTCCAAAAAATCTCTATTCGGGTTCTTTGCCCATTTTTAATTTAACTTTTTTTTTTTTGGCTATTGAGTTATATAAGTTCTTTATATCTTTTGGATAATAGCACCTTATCAGATATATGATTCATAAATATTTCCTCTCATCCTGTAGGTTACCTGTGCATTTTGTTGATTGTTTCTTTTGCTATGCAGAAGCTTTTGAATTTGATGTAGTCCCATATGTCTATTTTTTATTTTGTTTGTTTGTGCTTTTGGTGTCATGTCCAGGAAAGCACTGCCAAGACCAATGTCAAGGAGTTGTTTTCCCATGTTTTGTTCTAGAAGATTTACAGTTTCAGATCTCATGTTTAAGTCTATAATCCATTTCATGTTAATTTTTGTGAGGGGTCCAATATAATTCTTCTGCATATGGTTATCCAGTTTTCCCCACACCATTCATCAAAGAGGCTATCCTTTCCCCAATTAGTATTTTTGGCTCCCTTGTCAAATATTAGTGTGCAAGTTTATTTCTGGGCTCCTGATGCTGTTCCATTGGTCAGTGTGTCTGTTTTTATGCCAGTACCACATTGTTTTGATTTCTACAGCTTTATAGTATAGTTTGAAATCAGGAATGCGATTGCCTCCAACTTTGTTCTTCCTTCTCAGAATTGCCTTGACTATTAGGGGTCTTTTGTGGTTCCATACAAATTTTAATATTGTTTGTTCTAGTCCTGTGAAAAATGCCACTGGAATTTTTATAGGGATTGTATTGAATCTGTAGATAGCTTTGACTAGTGTGGACATTTTAACAATATATTAATATTTCCTGGGACGCCTGGGTGGCTCAGTTGGTTGGACGACTGTGTTCGGCTCAGGTCATGATCCTGGAGTCCCAGGATCGAGTCCCACGTCGGGCTCCCGGCTCAGAGGGGAGTCCGTTTCTCTCTCTGACCTTCTCCTCGCTCATGCTCTCTCTCACTGTTTCTCTCTCAAATAAATAAATAAAATCTTAAAAAAAAAAACAAACAATATATTAATATTTCCAATTCATGAGCACAGAGTATCTTTACATTTACTTGAGTCTTCTTCAATTTATTTTATCAAAGTCTTATAGTTTCCAGTTTACAGATCTTTCACCTCCTTGCTTTAATATATTACCAAGTATTTTATTGGTTCTGATGCTATTGTGAATGGGATTGTTTTCTTTATTTCTTTCAGATGCTTTGTTGTTAGTGTATAGAAACACAACTGTTTTCTGTATGTTGATTTTGTATCCTGCAACTTTACTGAATCTTTTGATTAGTTCTAGCAGTCTTGGGGGGCATCTTTGGGATTTTCTGTATATAAGACCATATCATCTGCAAACAAAGACAGTTTTACTTCTTCCTTTCCATTTTGGATGCCTTTTATTTCTTTTTCTTGACTCATTGCTAAGAGGGGATTTTTTTTTTTTTTGTAGATTTTATTTATTTATTTGACAGACAGAAATCACAAGTAGTCAGAGAGGCAGGCAGAGAGAGGGGAAGGGAAGCAGGCTCCGTGCTGAGCAGAGAGCCCTATGTGGGGCTCGATCCCAGGACTCTGGGATCATGACCTGAGCCGAAGGCAGAGGCTTTAACCCACTGAGCCACCCAGGTGCCCCCCCCCTTTTTAAGATTTATTTCTTTATCTTTAGAGAGAGCACATGGGGGGAGGGACAGTGGGAGAAGGAGAGAGAGTCTTAAGCAGACTCCACACTGACAGTGTAGCCCACACCTGAGAGGAAACGAAGAGTCAGACACCCAATGGACTGTGCCACCCAGGGACCCCACTAAGAACACTTTTTTTTTTTAAGATTTTATTTATTTGACAGAGAGAGACACAGCAAGAGGGGAAACACAAGCAAGGAGAATAGGAGAGGGAGAACTAGGCTTCCTGGCTGAGCAAAGAGCCCGATGTGGGGCTGGATCCCAGGACTCTAGGATTGTGACCTGAGCTGAAGGCAGACGCTGAACGACTGAGCCACCCAGAGGCCCCTAAGAACACTTCTTTTTTTTTTTTTTTTTAAAGATTTTATTTATTTATTTGACAGAGAGAGATCACAAGTAGGCAGAGAGGCAGGCAGAGAGAGAGGAGGAAACAGGCTCCCTGCTGAGCAGAGAGCCCGATTTGGGGCTCGATCCCAGGACCCTGGGATCATGACCTGAGCCGAAGGCAGAGGCTTTAAACCACTGAGCCAACCAGGTGCCCCCCCCAAGAACACTTCTTAATAAATATCCTGCAGTAACTATAAACTCTATCTCAGAGTCAGTTTCCTGGGGAACACAAACTACCACAGGCAACTTCCATTTTAATTCCCCAAAGATTGGTACACTCACATACAGAGCCATGCACATATATTATCACTTGTTGACTGGTCCAGATGTGGGCACCTGACCCAGGATGGACCCCTGAGGGTCTTTCCCCAGAGGTATTGAACTTGGGAATTGGAGAGTCTAAGTTGCTAACCCCTCTGTGGTAAAAACCTGGAAAATAGGAGGGTAGGAAAGAGTAACACGGGCATTTCTGGTTGCTCATGCCTCACATGTTTCCTAGGGAACCTAGAATCATGATGAAGCCTTGCTGAACACCTGGAGATGGGGGCCCTTGGAAGGCTTTTTTATGTTAATGATTGATGATTTTGTTATGTACACCTGGAGCAATGGACCATTCTGTTCTAGCTTGTCGGTATTGCTTTGCACAAACATCAAGATTGATGACGCGCACCAAATGGGAGCCAGCTGTCCAGATGGGCTTTGAGAAAGGATAAAAGCAGCATGAATGTCCACTTTCTGGGCTACGTGGCCAAGGAGGAAGCTGGCACGCTTACCTATCTGAAATATGCATTCTACCATCAGGACAGCCATGCACCTGTCTTCTCTAAACTCTACAGTGAACCCAGCAAGTCTCCTGCAGTCTTTTGATTTTAGAGCCAGACCTGAGAATAACAAATGGCAGCCTAGAGACAGTATTATCTCTGCCTTGACACTCATTTTTCCTTCCAAAGGTCATCTACCACAAGAGTTGAGAATACATCTAACTGCCCCAGAATCATCTTAGTTACACACATCTATATTAACCCACAGGCGAATTTTGAACCTTGGACCTCTTTGAACATCTTTCTAGTCAAATAAAGTTTATTCAAAAAAGATAGAGACAGTGCTCACAAATATCCAAGTCATGGGGCACCTGGGAGGCTCAGTGGGTTGAGCCTCTGCCTTCGGCTCAGGTCATGATCTCAGGGTCCTGGGATCGAGCCCCAGTGTCGGGCTCTCTGCTCGGCGGGAAGCCTGCTTACCCCCCGCCCCGCTGCCTGCTCCTCTGCCTACTTGTGATCTCTCTCTTTGTCAAATAAATGAATAAAATCTTAAAAAAAAAAAATCCAAGTCATACATCAGTGAATTCTTTTTTTTTTTTTTTAAAGATTTTATTTATTATTTATTTGACAGAGAGAGATCACAAGTAGACAGAGAGGCAGGCAGGCGGAGAGAGAGAGAGAGAGAGAGGGAAGCAGGCTCCCCGTCAAGCAGAGAGCCCGATGTGGGACTCGATCCCAGGACCCTGAGATCATGACCTGAGCCGAAGGCAGCGGCTTAACCCACTGAGCCACCCAGGCGCCCACATCAGTGAATTCTTCTTGAAACATGGATTGCTTTCTCTAATCATAAAAGTAGTAAATATTCACTGTAAAAAAAAATCCTTATGAAATACAGAAAAATACAAAGGAGAAAAAAATAAAAGACAACTATAATCCTACCACTCAGGGACCACCATTTCAAATATATTGGTTAATGATTTTAATTGTTTCTCCTTGCACACATATAGATATGCACATATTACCTCTACAAAACTGGAATCCCACGATGCATACTGTTTTGAAACCTGCCTTTCTCATTCAACACCTTATCATTTCTAGGCTCCATTAGAAAGAAACCTCAGGGGCACCTGGGTGGCTCATTGGGTTAAAGCCTCTGCCTTCAGCTCAGGTCATGATCCCAGGGTCCTGGGATCGAACCCCACATCAGGCTCTCAGCTCAGCAGGGAGCCTGGTTCCCCCTTTCTCTCTACCTGCCTCTCTGCCTACTTGTGATCTCTCACTGTCAAATAAATAAATAAAATTTTTTTAAAAAGTTGTGAATGTCACAATTTATTTAAAAAAAAAAAAAAAAGAAAGAAAGAAAGAAACCTCACAACCTACTTAATCACATCCTTGCTTCCAGACATCCAAGCTGCCTCCCAGTATTGGTTAGTATCAAAAATCCTGCTAAGAACCCTAATCCTTGTACACTTTTCAGTTTATTTTTGTTACTCAGATGACCCCAGGTCCTCCAGCCTACACAGTTAATCTTTCCCTTTAATATCTAAATAAAATGCTAAGGACTCCATTCCAGAAGCCAAGGCAAGCCCAGCACCTCCCTCAAAGTCACCTAAGGGCCTCCAGGGGGTTCCATTTCTCCTGGTCACCTCCCACTCCATGTTCCTGTTTATCCCTCCAAACATTTCACCTTATTGGGCATTTTACTTTCTGCACTCTTTCAACATGACTCTCTCCCCTCTTCCTTCATCGGCCCAAAGTGCCACTAGACCATGGCAGTCATGGGTGGCTGACTTTAACTGAAGTTTGGGGGAAATGAAAGCCAGTCACAACACAGCAAGAAATAACTTCAAATTCACACCAGATATTACTGTCTCTAGAAAGTTACTGGCCATTCTCCACTATATGGGGACTTTTTATTCGTGATGTTTCTTCATGGACCCTGAGCCCTGCCATGTTCCTGGGACCTTCTGCTCTCTCCATTGACCATGTTATGTCTTCTCTTTTTCCTCTGTACCTAAACTGTTCACTTCCTCACTCTAGTAGCTCCGAAAATTCTAAATGCCTCCTACTTTAGTATTATTTAATCCCTCACACATCCCAAGAAACCAGTTCCTCCTCAAAACATTTTCTTCATTTGGCTTCCAAGACACTACATTCTTCTGATTTCCTTCCTTCCTTACTGACCACTCCCCAGCTTCCTTTACTGGTTCATTGCCCTCCTCCTGACTTCTAAACACCAAGGTGTCCCAGGACTGAGATTTTTTACCTCTTTTCTAACTTTACTCATTGCTGAATGATCACATCCAGTCTAATGGGAATATAAGTACTGTCTATACACTAATGATTCTCAAGTGTATATCTTCTGCTCTGACCTCTAGCCTCAGATGCCTAATTGCCTACCCACCTTCTTCACTTGGATGCCTAATATGCATCTCGAAGTTAATCTTTCCAAAACTAAATTTTGCATTACTCCTAAATCTGTTCCTCACCTGGCAGTCCCCATCTCAGTACATGCCAGCTCCATTCTTCCACTTGCTCAGGCCAAAAGCTTGGAATCATCCTTGACTCTTGTTGTTCTCTCACAACTCATATTTTTCCTGGTAGGAAATCCTGTCAGCACTGACTTCAAAGTATATGCTGGCTCTGACTACCCCTCACCACCTCTACTGCTAACCTATCCCGTTCCCAGACTCCTGATAGCCTCCTTCATGGACCTCTGCATTTGATCCCAACTGTTCTCTCTGCTTCCACTCTTATCCATCTACAATTTACTTTCCATAAATATCCTTTCAGTACTTACGCCAGCAAAAGTCACATTCCAGTTCAGAACTTTCCAGTGGCTTCCCATATGACTTGACCCAAATCAAAAGCCCTTGTGGTTTGTAATCTGGCTCCCTCTCCAACTTCAGCTACTACCACCCTCCCGACTTGCCCACTGTGGTACAGCCACACTGCTCTCCCTTGTCTCCCTTAAATAAAGAAACTCTTTCTCGTCCTGGGGCCTGTACACTCATCATTCCCCTTCCTGAGATGTTCTGACTCCAGCTCACAGAATACTATCCTGCCTCTGTTCATGCATGTTGCTAAGCAAATGGCACCTCCTCAGGGAAGCCTTCCTTGACCACCTTATCTAAAAAGAGCACCCATATCATTCTGTAATCCTTGACACTGCTATATTTTCCCTCATGGTGCTTTACCTGACATTTGATTACATTGTTCATTTTTGTATTATCTCTTCCCCCCATGAGGGCAGGAACTGGTCTGTTTTTGTTTATTGCTGTATTCCCATAATCTGGACTAGGAATTGACACAGAGGAGGAGCTCCACACATTCTTATTAAGTCTCTTAGTTTACATTATGCCATTCCAAGTTCTTCCCCAATTAGAACATACCATCAAGGTTCCTACAGTTGCTTTCTTTAACACGAGACACAGCCACCTCTAACATGAAGTTTGCTCACCTCTGGAATGCAGTTACACTTTTCTATATATTGGAGCGCTGGCTTCAGATAAACTCACACAAGTGGAATTACTAGGTCATGATCCAGATTTCCAAATTATCCTCTAGAGAGGTCAACACTAATCACTCTCCCATCAGCAGTACTCTCTCTATTCCAGCATATTCTGGGCCTCCAGGCAAATGGTGATGACGATGGTGATAATGCTGCTGATGATTTATGTCCCCCTTACTCTTTTTTTTTTTTTTAAGGATTTTATTTATTTGAGAGAGACAGAGACAGCAACAGAGATAGTGACAGCACAAGCAGGGAGGAGAGGGAGAAGCAGCCTGCCCCCCAACAGGGAGCTCAGCGTGGGGCTTGATCCCAGGACCCTGGGATCATGACCCTGAGTCAAAGGCAGATGCTTAACCAACTGAGCCACCCAGGCACCCCTCCGCACTTTGTTAACTAGAAAATAAGCAGATCTCTGTAGGGGCAGGGAAACTGCTGAGTTATCATGCCCCTGTTGGGGGTGCATGGAGTATGCTGACTTCAGGGAGTAAAGATGTTCTCTGCTAGCTTCCTCATCTGAAATTATGTCCTCATCAACAACTTACATTTTTTTTTATCATGATGCGAAGTCATGTTAGTTCATTAATTCATTTCACCATTACTTTTGAGTATCCGTTTTATATGTAAGCTCTAAACATTTGCCAAACTGAAGAATAGCCCTTGAAATAATGGGATTTACAACCATCATGGTGTTTACCAGTGTACAAAGTGCTTTCACTTCCACTATCTCACTTGGACTATAAAAGCCAAGTGGGTACAATTCTGCCCATTTTAAGGTGAGGGAAGGAGAAGCACAGAGGGGAAGGGCTTGCCGTAGGTTACATATTACATATGAGTCAGAGCCACAACCAGGAATCCTCTGAGCGCCTCCATGCCACCCCCTCCACTGGACAATATCCTGCCGGGCCCAGTACCACCCAAAGCGGGAGTACTTAGGCATAGTAAAAAAGACAGCATTCTTATGCATTTTAAATTCTGAGCTGAGGGACATCAAATGGAAGAGTAATTTCAAAATGGCTTCTGTGTGTGATGCCATGTCAGCCATCTTGGCAGTGGGTGCTGTGCTGAATTGCACTATGCCAACTCGGCTAAGACAGGGAACCCCAGTTTCCTAGAAGCCCCTCCTTTGTATGATTCTGGGTTAGAATTGGCCAAAAGAGGAACCTGTGTGGGAATTGTAGGGCAGAAGGGGAGCAGCAGTCACTACATGTGGCACATTTCCCGTCAGATACAGCGGCGGTCAGAGACAGAGGTGGCCGGCTGATCCCAGCTTCTCGGCTCTCGCCGGCTCCACCTCCAGCTCCCGTTTCCTACTGTTGGCTCTGCCAGCCGACAGCTGCCTCAGGCCCTCCGCCAGGGAATTGTCTGTAGTCCCACACCCACTGTAGCAGGAGTTAGAGGCCACCGCTTCCACAAACCCCTCCACGAACCACCCCTTCACTGCCCCCCTTGGACAGCGGGATGCACTTAGCTTCTGGAACTTTCCTGAAAGCTCTGAGAGCTCCAACTGCACCATCGCTTTCGGTGGCAGCTAATGACTTTCCAATCCTCCATCTCCTCCTTCCAGACGTTCACTTCCCCAGCACTTCCCACATCTGTGAGAGGTTTTATTCCTAGAATACTCATGGTGGCTCTGCTTCCCTGTCTGAATCCCGACTGATGTAATACTTACAGATTCTGCTTTCCTTGAAACGAAAAATAACATAAGAAATGTTCCAGATTGTAAGGCAGAATTCCACCTTCTATTTAGAATCCATATATCACAGATGCTAATTTATAGACCGTGGGTGTGAAGGGAAAAAAGGAAGGGAGATTATTAAGTGAACTAGTGGAGGATGAATAATGTATGCCTTACATCTAGACCGAAGTGAGAAAGGAAATGAGAAAGAAGAACTGAGAAGATTTACTTTCTCTATCTTGTTCTTTTAAGACAAATGGATGGAAGAGGGGAAGAAATTGGAAGTGGTATTATTTTTGTAGTCAGAAAATTTTCAGTTAAGCTTTACCATATTTCTGTAAGACACAGTCAAAGAATTAGTCCAATCTCTATCCTTTAAAGAACCATCCTTTGTGAATCGAAAGAGAAGGGAGTGAGTCTTAACTAGTAAATCTGGGTGTGGTTTTTTTTTTAACCATCAAATTTGAAATTACATGTGAACAGGAACAAAGACAATGTCCAAGGATACTTAAACATTATACAATCCCAGCAGGATGCTATCCTCCCAATAGTGCTGAGAAATCCAGTGAAGGCTTTAATGTTAAATAAATATGTCAAAGATCCTCTCCCTTCTCCTCCAATTCTAGCTCCCTCTCTTTCTAACAATTACAGAAAGGAAGTTTTTAAAACAGTTTCCAATAGAGAACAATTTTGAAAGTCAACATTCTCTTCATAGGAGACAGCAGGTAGGTAGAATAAACATTCTGTGGCATTGTTCCTTCAGAAATCTAACTTGCTCATCCTCCTTCCGTCCTCATGCTGTGAACCGGTCCTTTAAAACATGCCCGCCTCAGGTGGCTGGTCACTTTATCAAATAAAAGTTGGCAGACTTTGCCAATTTCCTTTCCCTCCTCTGAATTAATAAGCCTGGCTCACAGAGCAGTAAAATTTTATTTCCACCGAGCAAATATAGATTGCTTTCTCCTTGGATGCTGTTTAAAAATCTTCTCACTCTCGTGTCCAAAGTGTGCACCTATTCCTGCAGCACTAATGCTGACGAGTGGCCAGAGGAGAGGAAATGTTGCAAGTCAGTCCTTAGCCCATGGATTCCTCCTCTGACCCTGGAAGAGCCACAGAACCACCAGCTCATTCTCCAGGATATAAAGAAGGGGTCTTTTCTATTCCCCGGAGCCCTGTGGACCCAAACTCTTGGCTCCGCATGGGGTGTCACCTCCAACTTGTTGAAGTGTTAAAAAAACAAAATTCAACCAAGTAGATTTGAAGACTACTTGGTTTTACTGAGATCCAAGAATCAGGCAACATCCCATCTAACAAGTAGAGAGATAGAAAATTGCACAAAATGGAAGGTTTTTATAGGCTGGTTGTGGTGGGGCAAGGAAGTATTAGCAAAAGAAAAGGAGGATTGTTTCAGGCCAGGACGACTTCTTTTTGCGGGGAAGGGCTGGGCAGGGTTTTTCTCATGCAAATTCCTTCACTAGTGCTGATCCGGAAATTTCAGATTGACTGTTAAAAGACCACATTCCTGGGGTGCCTGGCTGGCTCTTTCCGAAGAGCTTGCCTACTGTTGACCAAGGGGTCCTGAGTTTGAGCCCCACGTTGGGTGTAGAGATTACTTTAGGGGAAAAAAAGAACCACATTCCTGGGAAAGGTTGAAACTGAGTCTTGGTTTGCTGTCATGGAGGGTAAATAACTCCATTTGGGGCTTGTTGTTTCATGGGTTTATAGCTGCAAGCCTGTAACCGTTTCCTGGGGCCCACTGTGACAATTACCATAAACCCTGTGACTTCAAACAACAGAAATTTAAACTCTCCTAGTCTGGAGTCCAGAAATCCAAAATCAAGGTGTCCACAAGGCCATACACCTTCTGGCTTCTGGTGGGCACTAACATTCCCTTGAGTCCCTTGGCTTGTGGCCACATCAATCCAATCTTTCCGTTCATGGTTGCACCTTCAGCTCGGCATGTCCGTGTCTCCTCTTCTGCCTGTCTTCTTCTCCTCTTCTGTCTGTCTCTAATCTCTCTGTACCTCTCTTCTAAGGATATTTGTCCTTGGAAGTTAGCACCCACTCAGAAAATCCAGGGTGAGCTCTGCATCTTGAGTCCCTTAATTTCATCTGCAAAGACCTTTTTACCAAACAAGGTCACATTCACAGGTTCCAGGGTTTAGGACATGGACACGTCTTTTGGGGGCCACCCCTCAACCCACTACAAGACCTTATCTCCCTGGACTCAGAAGTCTTTCTTTGCCTGACGGTTTTTAGAGTTTTTAAACCTGTCTCCACAGTGCTATACTCATGAACATGCCCTATTTTATTCAGAAAGCATCCTTAACAGCACAAAGGGCTGCATTTTTTAAAAGATTTTATTTATTTATTTGTCACAGAGAGATATCACAAGTAGGCAGAGAGGCAGACAGAGAGACAGAGGGAAGCAGGCTCCCCGCTGAGCAGAGAGCCCGATGTGGGGCTCTATCCCAGGACCCTGAGATCATGACCTGAGCCAAAGGCAGAGGCTTAACCCACTGAGCCACCCAGGTGCCCCAAGGGCTACATTTTGCTCAAGAATCCCATTAAAAGGATTCATCCCAAGGTTTTCTCTCAGTCCTGGAATCTCTACATCTTCTCCTCCATCCACTCCAACCTTCACTCAACTTTGCTGGCTCCAGTCTTGCAGTTTCTGTGACTAGAAATCCTCTCTCCCCTTCGTATACAGAACAGTGAGCTCTGATAACTCCAAATTTTCATCACCCTCCTCAAACAAAGGATCCTCTAGTTACCAGAATCCACTTTCTGGTGGAGAAGGGAAAGGTGTTCAATAAGTTTTGTCCTCTTTGGGATTTTTTTTTTTAAGTTTGGTTTAATGAGGTGAAAGTCACATAATATGAAATGAACCATCTTTAAGTATATAACTCAGTGGCTCTTAGTACATTTACAACTGTGTAGCCAATCACCTGTATCTAATTCTGATGCATTTTCTTTACCCCAAATTAAAACAGTCATTTCCATATCCTCCCTCCCAAGCCTTAGGCAATTACTAATCTACTTTCTGTTTGTTTAGAGCTGCCTATTCTAGATGTTACATGTAAATGGAATCATACAATGCGTGGTCCTTTGTGTCTGGCTTTTTCATTTAGTATTAAGTTTCCAAGGTTCATTCATATGGTAGCATGTATCAATACTTGATTCCTTTTTAAGGCTAAATAAAATGCCATTATATGAACATGCCACACTCTTCTTTATTCATCTGTTGATGGTTAGGTTTGTTTTTTAGCATTCCCTATTGCAGAGTTTCATTCATTGGTTTCACAAACATTTACTGAGTGATAACTATGTGCTAGGCACAGTTCAAGGAGCAGGGCATATAGTACTTGACAAAACAGAACAAAAATCTCTGCCTTCATGAAGCTTATGTTCTGGTGGGGGAGGCCTTATAAATAAGACAAACAACTGAAATATTTAGTATGCTAAATAGAAGTGCTAAACAGGGGACAATGGCTTAAAGGTGCCACAAGAGGAAATTTCTGGGGGTGACTAGTCATTTTCTGTTTCTTTTTCTTTTTTCTTTCTTTCTTTCTTTCTTTCTTTCTTTTTTTTTTTTTTTGACAGAGAGAGACAGAGAAAGTGAGAGAGAAAGAGAGAGCACAAGCAGGGGGAGATGGAGAAGCAGACTCTGAGCAGGGAGCCAGACGAGGGGCTCCATCCCAGGACCCTGGGATCAGCACCTGAGCCAAAGGCACCCCTACTCTTTCTTTTTTTAGATATTTATTTATTTATTTGACATACAGAGATCACAAGTAGGCAGAGAGGCAGGCGGGGTGGGTTGGGGGGAGAAGAAGGCTCCCCGCTGAGCAGAGAGCCCCGATGTGGGGCTCGATCCCAGGACCCTGGGATCATGACCTGAGCCAAAGGCAGAGGCTTTAACCCACTGAGCCACCCAGGCGCCCCACCCCTACTGTTTCTTGATCTAGGTGCTACATGGGCATGCTCAGTTAGTGAAAATTAAGTGAACTTGGACTTAAGATTTGTGCACTGGGGGCACCTGGCTGACTCCGTAGGTAGAGCATGCAAATTCGATCTTGGGGTCATAAGTTCAAGCCCCACATTGGGCATAGTGTTTACTTAAAAAAAAAAAAAAGTGTTCTTTTCTGTATATATGTTACACATCAGTAAAAAAAATCTTTTAAGCCCCTGTGCTTCCATTTCCTTTAAAAGGTGGCTTATTAAACCTATCTCTGGTTCTGACTCTAACAAAATGAATGTGTCAGACCAGATGGTTTTGCTCCCTAGGGGATCCAGCTGAATCCCTGACTCTTCCTGGGTGGGTATAGGATGTTACCAGATCATGATGCTGTTTTCAGCTTTCTGCCATTCACTTACATCCTTTGGATTTCTGGATCATTCCAGTTGTCAATCAAACCACAACTGTAAGTGGACAGCCAGGGTTTACAATGATCATGTTGGTAATTTCAGCTTATTACCTTCCTTTAAAGCTCATTTCCGCCATTATCTTGAGTCCAATTTGGCTCTTTTTTTAATGCTGACCTTAACAGGAACAAAATTATTTTTAGGGAAAGAATAGCTGTGGAATCACAGGCCTGGAGGAGGACAGAAACAACCTATAATGAAAGGTAATTATGTTTACAGAGGAAAGGGTCACCCTTGGTTATCAATTAAAGAAAATGGTTGAGATTTCTATGCTGTACAACTCAACCTAAATCAAGAAGCAGTCCCTAGTGGGCAGTTAAATGGAAATGATTTGAGGGAAAGATGGGCGAATAATAAAAATTGGCCTTAAGTAGGGTCCATACCTCCTACACCTATATAACAATTTAGAATTTTTTTCAGCCAGAATTCTGTGGACACAGGCACAAGGGAATTTGATTTGCCCACAATGTGATGAAAGATACTCCCTTCATTATGTGAGTTGTTATTATGGCTCAATTATAACTTAGATGAGTTTGGGATGTAAAGGTAACAGTGACATATACTGAGAGGCTGTTGGACAAGTTGGGAACATGTCCTTGAGAATTATTTTTGAGAGAAGAAAAGAAGGGGAGGACATTGAGTCTTAGATAAGAACCAAAGGAGACATAACCTGAGCAGAAACCAAGAGTCAGACCCTCTACCGACTGTACCACCCAGGCGCTCCTATTAATGCAAATAGGAAGGAAGTTGACCAAGACAGTCAAGAAGGGATGGGTATGATTTAGTTAAGAGAGGAGACTGCAGAAACACTGATCTCACAGTGAAGGTAGAGAGAAATGTTGGTGGAGAGATATCTGAGTGTGTAATTCAGAGAACTGCTAGCTCCAGGGACAGGGCTGCCAAAAAATTTAATTCTGGCCTAGAGTCAGTGCCAAAAGGGGTGAGATGTCTCTACCCACCAGCTCTAAGAACTAGTCATACAGCCTAAGGGGAAAAGAGGTCAGAAATGAAAATGTCTGACATGCATATTAAATTGTGTTAAACTGTATTTGGGGACTAGGCAAAGCTCCAGTAATTCACAGACCAAGAAGATATAGCTTACAGATCAAACTTCCTCACCTTTTGGTAAGACAGATGCATCAGTGATGAAAACAAGACAGGTGGAGTCCTGAATGAGACTGTGGGGCTGCAGTCTATAGAGGATATAGACCTTTAATTCCTTAGGTCACATGGTAGAAGAGACAAGAGGACACCATAATGGTCTATTCCCTAAGACACAGATGCCTACAAAAATTCTTTTCTCGGGTTCTCACTAACATATGGGCTCCATTTTGATAAATTGTGTTATGAAATTATAACCTAAATACCTTAAGTAGAAAGTGAGACAAAAGGTAAATATCATACATCATGTTCCTATGTGATCCTTGTAGACATTTATTTCACCTGCTAGGGCTCAGTCAACTAATAAAATCCTTGTATTCATACAGGGCTTTATTGTGAACAAAGTACTCTAGTGTTGTATTTCACTGGATTATTTCCTCAAGTCCTGTGAGGACAGATGCCCTAAAGGCCCAAGCCTATGAGAAATAAGGAGTGCAAGAAGGAAGTCACTCTGGAAGCTCCCACCTTTGCCTACTAAGGTCAGTGCAGTACCCTGAGGCTGTTATCAATCCAGGTTCAAAGATCAAGGAGGTAGAGTGGTTACTGGAACCCAGAAAGGAAAGTCTCATACAGAGAAAGAAAGGGCTGCCTTGAGAAGAGCTGTGACCTTTTCTCAGGGAGCACTACCAAACTGAGGGGACCCTGTAGACAGAAAGCTAAGGAAATAGACCCCTGGCTTAATTCTATCCCCTTCCCTTGATCTCTTGCTGGGGTTCCCCATTGGCCAAACCCAAGCAGAGGAACAGAAACTGGAATAGAGAATGGAGAGTGGGTCTGAAGGGGCAAAAAAAACCTCTGGCGTGACTTGAGCCACCAGCATTTTCTCCATTAATTGATCCCTTCTTCATCTATGATTTTCTTCCTTATATTCATTCTTTTTTTTCTTTTTCTTTTCTTTCTTTTCTTTTTTTTTTTTTTTTTAAGAGGGAGTGGGGAGGGACAGAGGGAGAGAGAGAGAATCCTAAGCAGGCTCCACGCCCAGTGTGGAGCCCAACACATGGCTCAGTCCCACAACACTGAGATCATGACCTGAGCTGAAATCAAGAGTCAGACGTTTAATGGACTGAGCCACCCAGGCGCCCTTTCGTTATAGTCATTGTTCTATACCACATCATCCTATTGTTTAAAACCCTCACAAGCCTTGGAAATAAGGGGTACTTTTCCCTATTTTACTATTTTTTTTTCATAGCTCATTTTTTTTGGGAAAGATTTATCTATTCATTTTAAAGAGAGAAGGAGAGGCAGAGGGAGAGGGAGAGAGAACCTCAAGCAGACTCCATGCGGAACGGGGAGCCCAACGCAGGGAGCCTAACGCCAGGAGCCCAACACAAGCCTCAATCTCATGAGCCTGTGATCATCACCTGAGCCAAAACCAAGAGTCAGACGCTCAACCGACTGAGCCATACAGACACCCCTTTCCCTATTTTAGAGGTGAAAGGTGGTAACAAAGAGATTAAGTGACTTTGCCAAGGTCACTCAATTAATAAGTAAGAGGGCCATGATGTGAATCAAGTTTGCTGATGCCAGAGCTCGCTGTCTTAGTCACCACCCTCTCCTGCCTCCACCACACCACAAAGCCTTCACATGATGAAGGCAGTGGTAAGAATAACATGGGATGGCCCAGGGTATGCTCTTGCATTACAGGAGGCGTTGCTCTTGTCAGCCTTTGAAAGCCTTGAAACCAAAACACATTGTCTTCAGGGACCTCCAGAAACAGGGGCATTGAGGAAACTGGCCAGTGGCTTTGGCAGGGAATAAGTACAAGAGGGGAAAAGGAAACCAAGCTGAGAACAAGGAGAGACCCAGCTACCAGAGGCTTACCTGCTCCAAGGGGCAGAGGAGAACCAGGGCAATTCCCTAGGAACAGCCCATGATGCCACCACAGGGCAGAAGGCTGAGGTGCCCAGGCCAGCAAAGGTGAGGACTCTGGGCAAGCTGCTACGGGCCACCAGGCAAACCCGTCTGGTTTCATCAAAAGTAGAACTGAACTAATTAGAAACATAACTACAGATAGTCCCCAACTTATAATGGCCCAACATGCAATTTTTTTTTTTAACTTCACAATGGGGCAAAAGTGATACATAGTCCGTAGACACAGTCCTTGGAATTTTGAAGTTTTTGTTTTTTTTTTAATCTTTTCCTAGGCTAGCAAGATGGGGTAAAATACTCTCTCATGATGCTGAGCAGTAAGCCTCATCTCCCAGTCAGCCGTGCAATCACGAGGGTGAACAGCCAATACACTTACTGTTCTATACCCTTGCGGCCATTCCAGCTTTCACTTTCAGTACAGTATCCCATTAATTACATGAGATATTGGACAATTCCTTATAAACAAGCCTTTGTGGCAGATGATCTTGCCCAACTGGAGGCTAATGGAAGTGTTCTGAGCACATGTAAGCTACACTAGGCTAAGCTGTGCTGTAGGGTAGGTTAGGAGTAGTAAATGCATTTCTGATTGAAGGTACTTTCAGCTTACACTCAAGTTTATCAGGATGTAACTCCACCATAAGTTGAGAAAGATCTGCATACCTCAAAGATACTCTGCAGGTGTTTTAGCAAAACCCGAGGGGAATCAGGGCTTCAGCCCAACTCCAGTGAATGGCTCCATCTCGGGGGTGGGTACAGACAGCTAAGGGCGAGAGACATTCAGTGTAATAACTGGCTTTCCACAGGGGTCAGTCCTCTCCTTACACCCAAATTAGAATTTTACCTTGACCTACTGAGTGACGGAAGAGAAAATCGTGTTCACCCATTTTGCATGATTTTTCCCACAACTCCAAGAGGGGAGGAGTGCCAAGCTCATGTTTATTTATATAGTCCTGGGAAATGTGTTTTACATATGTCTGCTTATTTAAGTACCAATCAACCTGTGAGCAAATACAGGTTCTCTTGTACATGGAGGAATTCAAGGCTCACAGCTTAGGTTATTTCCCAGAGTCACACTTGTTAGTGGGGAACCTGAGTTTCCAAGTCGGGGCCCTCAGACACCAGCACCTGTCCTATTTATTTAAAGCAAACTTAATATATTCTGAATATAATATACTCTGACATTCAGAAAGTGAAATTCAATGGAGGGTAGTCCACCTAGAGAAGAAGCAAAGGGACACCAAAGTGACATAGGGAAGGGCAGGGGCTATGCAAATCTGGCAATACCTCGAGATCTTAACTGAAAACAAACTGAGCATGAGCCATAAAATGTAGCCACATGGCTTTAAAGAGGTCTGCACAACAAGAGTTCTTTTATTTTATTGCATAATGTGCATATCATTTTTAAAACTGTTTATTATGAAGGGACGCCTGGGTGGCTCAGTTGGTTAAGCGGCTACCTTTGGCTAGGGTCATGATCCCAGGGTCCTGGGATCAAGTCCCACATCAGGCTCCTTGCTTAGCGGGGAGCCTGCTTCTCCCTCTGCCTCTGCCTGCCACTCTGCCTGCTTGTGCTCTCTCTCTCTGACAAATAAATAATTAAAAAAAAATCGAAACTGTTTTTTACGAAAATTTCCAAATAAACACAGAAGTAAAGAACACAACAAACCCCCATGTGCCTCTCCCCAGCTCTGATAGCCTTTCACATTTCTCACCATTGCTATCACCTGTAAGAACCTCATGAACATCATGGACAGCCACCCCCCCCCCCCTCAAGACAATGCTAAGCACACAACAAGCAACTGTGCGTGCGTTTCCATGGCATTTGTGGACTCCCTGAGATGAATTTTTGGATCTCCTGGGACACATGGCTTCTCTGTTAGGAGCTCTGGGCTGCAAGGATGCAGTAACATTGCGGTATACCGAAACCCCACTCCCATCCAATCCTTCAGCAGGTTCTGTTGACCCGCCAACTTGCTCTCCAATAGGTCTGCTTCTCTCGTTCTCTGCTGCCATCATCTCCTGCCTGGACTCCTGTAAGAGCCTCCTAACTGGCTCCCTGCTCCATTCTTGCCCATCCTCCAATCCATTCTCTACACAGCAGCCAGAAACATGAATCAGACTGCATCATTTACCTGCTTGAAGCACTTCTGAAGAGTTCCCCTTTCTCCCAGAATGAAACCTAAAGCAATTATCCCCGGGCTGCAGGACACTGAGAGCTTTTGTACCCCCTGCTCTTGGCTCCCAGTCCCCTCATCTGCACTCACTACTCTCCAGTCTCCTTAGTCCTTGTAGAGGAGCAAAAATAATTTTCCATCTACCCTTCTAGGTTCTTGGCTGAGACTCCCGTGGGATAAAAGACAGACTCACAGATGTAAAACAAACAGAAGTTTACTTGTATACTTGCTTGTATACGTGTATGTGAGAGAGACCCAGGAAAATGGAGTCACTCCTCAAAATATCTCAAGTGTCCACCTTAAATAACATCTTCAGCTAAAGACAAAAGAAGAATGTTGAGGGTGGGAGTCAGTTCTGGGAGGTTATCAGTCAAAGCAGAGGTATGACTGCTATGCCAATTTAAGTCACTGCCTTCTCCACTGATAAGAGTTTCTAGAGATTTAGTCATCCTCCTTTGCCTGGCAAAGAGAGGGAGACACCCTTACAAATGGAGATTTCCCATTGCCTTTAAATGTAAATGACTCTTTTGAAAGGGTAGCTTCTACTCAAAGCTTTAACTGGGTCTGCTGTTTCTTAAAAATAACTAGCTCAAGATAATCCTTATGTCAGAGACAATATTTGGGGGTGGCAAATTGTGTCCCCTTTACCTTCCAACAAACTGGAACTATATTTATGGATTCACTAGATCAGTGGACCTCTTCCAAGTAGGATATAAGCTCAGGACAGGAGTTCGCTGATTTCTTAACCCTCAGAACATCCCGCACCCACAGCAGTGCCTGTTATTAGGAGGGCACTCAATAAATAGTGCATATTATTAAACTTGCCTAGGGGTGCCTGGCTGGCTCACTTGAAGGAGTGTGCAACTCTTGGTCTCAGGGTCATGATTTCAAGCAACACACTGGGCGTGGAGCATACTTAAAAATAAGTAAACATACAAACAAATAAACTTGCCTTCTGTCAAGATTAGACCTGATGAAAACCTTAAGGCATTGTATCAAGTCTAGCTTCCTGGACAAAGGAAAATGGTGAAGAACCTGAAGATGTAGAAGGAACTAAGGTAGTTTTATTCATCAACTTAGACTGTCATAACTAAATACCGTAGAACGAGTGGCTTAAACAAAAATTTGGGGCACCTGGCTGGCTCAGTTGGTAGAACATGTGACTCTTGATCTCAGGGCTCTGAGTTCAAGCTTCATGTTGGGCATGTAGCCTATGAAAGAAAGAAAGAGAGGAAGGAAGGAAGAAAGGAAGGAAGGAAGGAAGGAAGGAAGGAAGGAAGGAAGGAAGGAAGGAAGGAAGGAAAAGAAACCACAAGAATTTATTTTCTCCCAATTCTGGAGGCCTGAATTCTGAAATCAGAATGGCAACATGGTCAGGTTCTAGTGAGGACTCTCTTTCTGGCTTGTAGATGACTGCCTTCTCACTGTGTCCTCACATAGCAAAGAGAGAGAGTGCACAAGCTCCCTGATGTCTCTTATAAGGGCACCAATCCCATCGCAAAGGCCCCACCTGCATGACACCATCTAATCCTAATTCCCTCCTAAAGGCCCCATCTCCAAATGCCATTGCATTAGGGGTTAGGGCTTTATCTTGCCCCTGTATTTCATATAAACTGGTAGTAGAATCTAGAAGCTTTCTCAGACTTAGGTTTGGTTTGGGGGCAAGAATACTCCATGTGTGATGTTATAAATCTCCATCAAGAGGTACATAGTGTCTCCTTTTTTTGTATGTAGTGACCATTGATGATCGAAGTCCAGGATCCATTACTTTATTAACTATTTGGAAAACAGTAATAATCTAATTCAAAAGTTCTCTAACTTTTTAGACCCAGAATTATTAATAGTTATTGAGGATTCCAAAGAGGTTTTCTTTAGGTAGGTTATATCTATTGATATTTACCATATGCAATATTAAAACTGAGAAATTGTGGGGGACCTGGGTGACTCAGTTGGTTAAGTGTCTGACAATTGATGTTGGCTCAGGTCATGGAATTGAGCCCCCAGTCAGGCTCTGTGTACAGCTGGAAGTCTGCTTAAGATTCTCCCTCTCTCAGGGCGCCTGGGTGGCTCAGTGGGTTAAGCCTCTGCCTTCAGCTCAGATCATGATCTTGGGGTCCTGAGATCAAGCCCCGCATCGGGCTCTCTGCTCAGCGGGGAGCCTGCTTCCCCAACCCTCTCTCTGCCTGCCTCTCTGCCTACTTGTGATCTCTCCTGTCAAATAAATAAATATATATATATATATAAAATAAATAAATAAAATCTTTAAAAAAAAAGAGAGAGATTCTCCCTCTCTCTCCCTCTCCCCCTCCCCACCTCACACACTCTCTCTAAAATAAATAAATCTTTAAAAAAAAACTGAGAAAATTTAGAATATATATTAGAATATATATCATATATTCTAAATAGAATATATATTATTATATATGAACTATAATATTAGTTCATTTAAAAGTAACAAAAACAGGGGTGTCTGAGTGGATCACTTGGTTAAGCATCCGACTTGATTTCTGCTAAGGTCATGAGATTGAGCCCCACATGGGGCTCTGCACTGGGTATAGAGCCTGTTTAAGATTCTCTGTCTCCTTCTCCCTCTACCCCTCCACTGCCACTGCATGCTCGAACTCTCTCTCTAAAATAAATAAATAAATCCTTAAAATAATAAAAACAAGCAGAGCATAAATAACATATTTTATGTAAAACAACCATATTTTCCAAGACAAAAACAATTAGTGCGAAAAGTAGCACTATACATTTGTATAAATCTCTTTAATGTCTGGCTTAATGAAAGACAGCTGGATTCTCATGTTTTCTTCTATATTCAATCTGTTGTAATATGTTGCTTTGGTTGAAGTAAATGAAGAATACCTAGTATCACATAGATATGTAGTTAGAAAAGGGAAAAGCATTTTAATAACCTCTACAAATAATTGTAGATATTCTTTTTGGGAAAGAAGTGGTAGTTTCTTAAAGATTCATAGTCTGATACGGAATCTGAAATCACACCAGTGTACTTTTTGTAGTCTGTTTCATTAAAATCTGTCTCGTACTTTGAATGGATCTTTTTACCCATCCATGATTTTGTAACATCATGCATTAGTCACTTCAAAAATATTGGTTCATTGAGTTATGCAAATATTGCAAATGTTGAAACATCCCATTACACAATATCTTAAAAAAATCCCATTTGTTAATATCACCACCAATCTCATCAGAAAAATCTTTAAATATTGGGAAGATATTAAACTCACAGTGGTGGATACAAGTTTTCCAGAATTTCAATTTTCACTTGAAAGCTTGAATTTTATCATTGGCAATAAATACCGTTGTTTTCCTTGATGTGACAAGGCTTATGTCTTAATTTTCAAGAAAATATCTGCCCAGTACTCCTGGCTGAATAACCACTTTGCCTGACAGTTGTTCTTTTCCTTTTCCTCTAGTCCATTTTTCTTTTGTTTTGCTTTGTTTTCTTTTTTTTTTCTTCCCCAGCTTTACTGGAATATAACTGGCATAGAACATTGTATAAGTTTGGGTTATTTGACACACTTACATATTTTTTTAAAAGATTTTATTTTTTTAAGTAATATTTTATTTATTATTTATCCACAAGCAGGGGGAGCGACAGGCAGAGGGAAAAGCAGGCTCCCACGGAGAAGGGAGCCCCATGTGGGGCTTGATCCCAGGACCCTGGGACCATGCCTGGAGTTAAAGGCAGACACCTAACCAAATGAGCCACCCAGGCACCGGAACACACTTACATATTGTAATCTGATTACCACTATAGCTTTAGCAAACACTTCCACAATGTCCTATAATTCAATTTCTTTCTTGTGATGAGAAAATTTAAGTTCTACTCTCTTACCAACATTCAAGTATATACTACAGTGTTATTTATATTCACAATGCTGCATACTAGATCCCCAAAACTTGTTCATCTTCTAACTGGAAGTTTGTACTGTTTGACCAACATCTCCCCATTTCTCCCATTCCCCAGCCCCTGGTAACCACCATTCTACTCTCTGTTTCTACAAATTCAGATTTTTTTTTTAAATCCACATATTAAAAAAAAATCCACATATGAGTAAGATCATACAGTATTTGTCTTTCTCTGTCTGCCTTATTTCGTTCAGCTTACGGCACTTACTGTCTATCCATACATGTTACCTCAAATAGTAGGATTTCCTTCTTTTTCATGCCTGAATAGTATTCTATTGTATACATATACCAGACCTTCTTTTTCCATTCTTCCATTGATGGACTCTTAGGTTGTTTCCATATGTTGACTATTATGAACAATGCCACAATGACCATGGGACTACAGCTATCTCTTCGAGCTCTCATTTTCATTTCTTTTGACATATACCCAGAAGTGGAATTGCTAGGTCATATGGTAATTTTAGCTTTTATTTTATTCATTTAATTTTTTAAGATTTTATTTATTTATTTGAGAGAGAGAGAATGTGAGAGAGAGAACGTGAGAGAGAGAGAGCACAAGCACAGGGAGGGGTAGAGGGAGAAG
This sequence comes from Lutra lutra, assembly GCF_902655055.1. Classification (NCBI taxonomy): domain Eukaryota; kingdom Metazoa; phylum Chordata; class Mammalia; order Carnivora; family Mustelidae; genus Lutra; species Lutra lutra. Next base: position 63,482,889 of record NC_062296.1, on the reverse strand, counting down.
CAGACTCCCTGCTGAGCAGGGATCCTGATGCAGGATTCCATCCCAGAACCCCGGGATCATGACTTGAATTAAAGGCAGTCACGTAACCCACTGTGCCACCCAGGCGTCCTATTTTATTTTTTTTTAAGTGAGCTCTACACCCAAAGTGGGGCTTGAACCCATAATCCCCAGATCAAGAGTTGCATGCACTGCCAACTGAGCCAGCCAGCCCCTGCCCTTTCCCTTGGAGTTTTATTTTTTATTTATTCTTATTTTTTAAAAGATTTTATTTATTTATTTGACAGACAGAGATCACAAGTAGGCAGAGAGACAGGCAGAGAGAGAGGAGGAAGCAGGCTCCCCGCTGAGCAGAGAGCCGGATGCGGGGCTCGATCCCAGGACCCTGGGATCATGACCTGAGCTGAAGGCAGAGGCTTTAACCCACTGAGCCACCCAGGCGCCCTGGAGTTTTATTTTTAATGTCAGTGATTCTTCTGGGTAAAAATAGTATTCCACGAGAAAAGTGGCTAGTTCAGCGCTCCACTAAAATAATTGCACAATTGCTTTTCAAGGTAGTTCTTATACTTAACTGCTGTGCAGAAGTGTTTTATGCATATTTCCCATTCTGTCATACAGAATTTTATAAAGACATGTACTCAAAGATTGAGATTTTATAAAATCATTAATTTTATTGCTTCAACAAGGACACTCGTAAGTGGAACCGGCAATTTTTTACAGTGAATGTGGCAGTGACTGTTAGCATAGTCAGCACCACTTACCTCACGCTGAGGCACCAGCGGTTTTAGCCACCACTGCTTTTGCACCGTCAGTGAAATGTCAACCTAGTGAAAAAGGTAAAGAACATCGTTGTACTATTATAAAATTAGTTTTTACCTCATGAACCCCTGAAAGAATCCAGAGGCCCACACTCTGAGAGCCAGTTCTAATTCTATCATTTCCTCCTCATTTTAAAATTAGAATACTGTCATAGAGGGAAACTTGCCCTCACTCACTATTTGGTCACCCTGAGGTCAGTTTGTAGAAGAAAAGGCAAGTTAAATTTTTATTTTTTCCCTCGATTTGCTAGTTTTTGTGTGTTTTTTTTTCTTTTTAATGGTTCTCTAGCATCCTACAAAGGTGATCAGGGAGAATCTGTTAGTTTATTTCATTATGAACTTACACATTTGATATATGTTTCTATCAGTTGCAGTTATTACTTTTATTCATACTTAACTATTCCCATCATTTGCTATTGGGAGCCTCTTCACATTGGCTACTGAGTTTTGTTTTTTTTTTTTTTTTAAGATTTTTTAAATTTATTTGACAGAGAGAGAGACAGCGAGAGAGGGAACACAAGCAGGGGGTGTGGGAGAGGGAGAAGCAGGCTTCCCTCTGAGCAGGGAGCCTGATGCAGGGCTCGATTCCTGGACCCTGGGATCATGACCTGAGATGAAGGCAGACACTTAACCGACTGAGCCACCCAGGCACCCCAACTACTACGTTCTTTTGATGTGACCCAAATATTCTTTGAAACCTATCTTGCCTTTTTTTTTTCAATGTTTTATTTCTTTTCTTTCCTTTTTTTTTTAAAAGATTTTATTTCTTTATTTGAGAGAGAGACAGAGCATTAGCAGGGGGGAGGAGGCAGAGGGAGAGGGAGAAGCACACTCTCTACTGAGCAGGGAGCCCAGTGTGGGTCTTGATCCCAGGACCCTGAGATCATGACCTGAGCCGAAGGCAGACACTTAACTGACTGAGCCACCCAGGCGCCCCACTTCCTTGACTTCTTACATCACAGGATATACCATGGTCATACTGTATTTTTCCTGATTCAGACCTAGAATCACTCTTCTAAGGAGCTCTGATTTCTTTCAGTAGAAAATGACATTCAAAGACCACAGTCTGGGTGCGAGGAAGGCTATGCCAGTTATTGGTATATTACCTCTCAGATCCAAATTCACCCTTTTAGACTGCTCTGTGAAAATGAATCTGGGCCCTTTAAGTCTTTTTTCCTTTGCCAGTAGACACTGAATCTTTGTCAGTAGAGGGCGCTGGAGAAACATTGCAGGAGGAAAGGGATTTGCTTCTGGGTTCCAGTGTGCTCTCTCAGCAGGCTCCTGTGGCATGAGTGGCACTGTGTGACACCAGGCTCCTGCAAAATGGACAGCTTATCAAGTGCCCAGCTCCTGCTGTGTGCAGTTCCCAGCAGGACTCAGTAATGAATGGCCAGAGCACCCCAGTGGGTAGACTTCTGCCTTGTTCCAGAGGGCAGATTTCCAGCAACTTCCGGGGGACTATTTTCCAGAAATTTCCAGAGGATAGGGTTGCAGCACCAGTGGGGCAGGCACCACAACTTGTGTGCCATTCAGTGAGCCGTGATGGTGACATTTCCAACACAGTACGAATCTCAGGCCTGGGGGTGGAAGGGGGACTCTTCACTGGGTGCTTCATCTCAGCCCTGTTGGTAGTGATTGCGCCTTATGTCTGCTATTTCTATATTTAGAGTGATCTTTATTTATTACTAGCCAATCTCTTGTTACTCTAATCTCCTTCTATAATTAATCATTCTTGATATTAAACTTTCCCTGTTCAAGTTACTGGGTGACTTCGCTCTCGTTGGACCCAGACTAATACAACTGCTCAGTGTTAACTGAGTTGGTCATTTTTGCTATGTGTTTCCACTGGCAATAGCTAGGAAATGTGTATTATTTTAAAGAGAAAATACATCCTAAATTCATACTGGTAGTTTCTATTAACAGGATTAAAGAACTTGATTTTGTATTTTGTCTGGTCTATGCTGAAAATCTTCATTTGTAAAGACATTAGCATAATTAATTATAAGCTTTATCCTACTAAATATATATTTAATTTAAATAAATAACTAGTATTGGGGTGAGTGAGTGGCTCAGTTGGTTAAGTGTCTGACTCTTGATCTTGGCTTAGATCTTGATCTCAGGGTTATGAGTTTTGTTTTGTTCTGTTTTGTTTTTGACAGACAGATCACAAGTAGACAGAGAGGCAGGCAGAGAGAGAGAGGAAGGGAAGCAGGCTACCCGCTGAGCAGAGAGCCCGACACTGGGCTTGATCTCAGGACTCTGGGATCATGACCTAAGCGGAAGGCAGAGGCTTTAACCCACTGAGCCACCCAGGTGCCCCAGGGTTGTGAGTTTAACCCCCACATTGGGCTCCACACTAGGCATGGTACCTACTTTAAAAAAAAACCATAATATGGAACTAGTATATATTATTAATAAAAATGTAATTAATATATTTAAATTAAATATATTTAAGAAAAATATATAGTATCAGAAAAACAAAAACAATGTATTACTTTCAGTTTAAGATTTTATTTTATATTTCCTTTTTATCCTTTGGGTATATCCCATAGAAATGTAGAGTCAAGTTACTGTCTTTTATTTGTTTAAAGATTTTATTTATTTATTCTAGAGAGAGATAGGGAGAGAGTGCACAAGCAGGGAGAGGCAGAAGGACAAGCAGATTCCAAGCTGAGCTCAGAGCCCAACAGGAGGCTTGATCCCATGACCTTGAGATCATGACCTCAGCCAAAATCCAGAGTTGGTCGCTCAACTGACTGAGCCACCCAGGCACCCCTCAAATTATTGTCTTTTAAAGTTCACTTGAAATAATTTGTTGTCATATAATTAAACCTTTAACTCTACACACAGATCCATTTGTTTCATTTTGCTTTTGATTTTTAGATAATGCTTTAAAATTTTTAAAATTAATTTTGCTTTATAATTATGTAAATATTGACATGGTTCTAAAGTTTAATCTATAATTCAGAGTATTTTCAGAAAAATCTAGGTTCTGTCCCTGTACTCTATTCCCTTCTCCTTCATAGGTAATGTATTTATTTTATAGTCTGTCCTTACATTGTCCTTTCAAAATATAAATTACATATGTATTCGCATCCTTCCCCCTTTCTTAGATAAATTGGAATAAGCTATGTTCTTTTCTTTTTCCATTTTGCTTTTTTTTAAAGATTTTATTTATTTATTTGAAGGGGGGCAGCAAGAGAGAGAGAGAGCACAAAATGAGATAGAGGCAGAGGGGAGAGAGAAGCAGGCTCCCCGCTGAGCAGGATTCCTGATGTGGGACTCAATCCCAGGACTCTGGGATCAGGACCTGAGCCAAAGGCAGATGCATACCGGAGTGAGTCACTCAGATGCCCCCTACTTTGCTTTTTTTTGTTTTTTTACTTAACATTATATCCTGGAGAATACTTCATAGCCCTGCATAGAGATACTCCTTGTTCCCCTTTACACTTAAGTAGTGTCTCATAAATTTAGATAGATCTAAATTTATTCTATGAGGCCCCCAACAGACATTTGTATTATTTCCAGCCTTTTGCTACTATAATTAATTCTGTAATAAATATTTGTTCTTTCATCTTTTTATTTAGTACCCTTAGGATAGATTCCTAAAAGTAGAAATACCAATAGAAAATGGTGTCAAACTTTTGGATTTTTGTTAATCTGGTAGGAGAGAGAAGGTACCTCAACATATTGTAATTTGCATTTCTATTATGAGCAAGACCAACCTCTTTCCATATGGTCAAGAGTCGTTTGCATTTATTTCTCTTAAATTGATTGTTCATATCTTTAGACTGTTTTCTAGAATTTTTTAGTCTTTTTTTCTATATTAAAATTTTTTTTTAAGAATTTATTTATTTATTTGACAGTGAGAGATCACAAGTAGGCAGAGAGGCAGGCAGCGAGAGAGGGGAAAGCAGGCTCTCTTCTGAGCAGAAAGCCTGATGTGGAGCTTGATCCCAGGACCCTGGGATCAGGACTTGAGCCGAAGGCAGAGGCTTAACCCACTGAACCCCCCAGGCACCCCTTAAATTTGTTTTTTTTTTTTTTTTTTGAGAGAGCACGCATGTGCGTGGACAAGCAGGGTGGGGAGGGCAGAGGAAGAGGGAGAGAGAGAATCTTTTTTTTTTCCCCTTTATTTAGAGAGAGAGAGCACAAGCTGGCGGAGGGGCAGAGGGCAAGGGAGAAGCAGGCTCCCTGATAAGCAGGGAGCCCGACTCTGGCTCAATCCTAGGACCCTGGAATCATGACCCGAGCCAAAAGCAGACACTTAACTGACTGAGTCTCCCAGGTGTCCCATGGCTTTCGTATTTTGAGTCATCATTGTGAAAGTTTGACTCTCTCTCAGATTGTCAGGCAGCCTTGCTACCTAATCATGGTCCTCAGATCTGCAATGTTGGCATTACCTGTATTCTTTTAGAAATGCAGAATCTCCAGCCTCACTCAGACCTATTGAATGAGACTCTGCATTTTAACAAGATCACATTAGTTAGTTAATTTGCATACTAAAATCTGAGAAGCACAGTTTTCAGGAATTTCACCCACATTTTCTTCTAGAACTGGTGAGGTGGATGAATGGTTCTTAATTGGAAGCCATTGGTGAGCTCTTATCCACAGCTGTGAAGAAAAACTAGGAAAAAAATGAGGCCAACTCCAGCAAAGGATGTACACTGAAGGCTTTCTGGACCACCGATTTTTATTAAATACAGACACGGGAATCATCTATTAAAATGGTCTTTTAAAGTCTATCTTTTGCAGTGCTAGGATTATTTGACTGACCTGTTGATCCATCATTTTATACACACCTGGGGACGACAATACACTAGTGAAAATTGGGCTTTGGTTATTTTCCAAATGAATAGCACTATCTCCTGCTGTTAAGCCTTTTGTGATTTTCATGACCGTGAACTTTGCAGAGGAAAAAATAAACCTCTTTAAGGCTGGCTGCATTGCACAAGCAAATTCTGTTCCTCTGCCACAAACTTCAAAGATGGTCGTATGAACTGTGCTAGATAAACTGGTGGGTAGGAGATTCCATACAAAGATTCTTGTCAGGCCTTTGCATCTAGCACCACGTAGCTGTTTGTCAGTAATTTTCATTTCTGCCAGAATGTTATATAATCTCCTTTGCTAATAGGTTATGTAGAACTTAATAAGAATGAACATACTGGAGAGTTAGATCCTGACTCAGCTGTTTGTAACAGCTTTTTGCATTTTTCATTGTCTCGGAATGCGAAAAGGTTTTGCAGGAATGATTAAAGGAGGAATCAGCCACTATAATATGGCGCTGTCATTCATTTTTAATACATGGGCTTGGATTCAAGAGGCACCGAGAATTCCAAACACTATTAGAGAGAAAAATAACTGCTTTGAAATACAGAACTGGGCCTGTCGACACGAGGAACGTGCTGAGATAAATTTGAAAAATGATTTCTTGCTCTAGTTCTCTTTTGACTTTTCTAGTATTTCTGAAGCAAAGTTCTTAAACTTAGTGTATCATTTTCTTTTATTTTATTTTACTATTTTCTTCCATTCTTTCCCTTTAGTATATAATTTTAAACATAGATTTTTAGGTTCAGAGAAAGGTAGGTTTAGAAATCCTGTGTGGCAAAACACTTCATAAACTATAAAATACCATCTTTATTTTGGTTATTGTAGTGGAATGATGGTTCATCTTTCAGATTTATAAAAGGCAGGGAGGGGCGCCTGGGTGGTTCAGTTGGTTGGACATCTGCCTTCAGCTCGGGTCATGATCCCAGAGTCCTGGGATCTATCCCTCACATTGGGCTCCCTGCTCAGCAGGAAGCCTGCCCTTCTCTCTCTCCCTCTGCCTGCTGTTCCCCCTACTTGTGCTCTCTCTCTCTGTCAAATAAATAAATAAAATCTTAAAAAAAAAAAAAGGCAGGGAATGTAATATTCCAAATTGTAAAGATTTCTTAGTCAATGAGCTTCCCTAAATAAAATAGCAGCTTTCTACAACCTCATGAAAGACACGACACGTCTGGCTTTGCCTTACCTGGTGGCCTACGCTTGTAGGAAATGTTTCCATGAACTGTTTTTCCGTAGTCATAGCATCGGCTTCTGCACACAGCTGAAATACGTAGTTAAAATATTCAGTTGCTAGTTGTTCTCATAAATTGCTAGTGGGAGCCTAAACTGGTATAACCCTAGAGGTTAATTTTGCAAAATTAATCAAAATTACTAATATGTAGAGAATAAAGAGCCCAGAAACAAACCCATGCTTATATGGTCAATTAATCTGCAAAATGAGGCAAGAACATACAATAAATGGGAAAAAGACAGTCTCTTCAATAAATGGGGCTGGGAAAACTGGACAGCCACATGCAAAAGAATGAAACTGGATTGCTTTCTTATGTCATATACAAAATAAACTCAAAATGCATTAAAGATCTAAATATGAGACCTGAGGAGCACCTGAGTGGCTCAGTGGGTTGGGCCTCTGCCTTCAGCTCAGGTCATGATCTCAGGGTCCTGGGATTGAGCCCCACATTGGGCTCTCTGCTCAGCAGGGAGCCTGCTTCCCCCTCTCTCTGCTTGCCTCTCTGCCTACTCGTGATCTCTCTCTCTCTCTCCCTGTCAAATAAATTAAAAAATATAAAATCTTTAAAATAAATAAATAAATAAATAAATAAATATGAGACCCCAAACTGTAAAACCACTTGTAGAGAACATAGGCAGTAATGTCTTTGACATCAGCTGTAGCAAAATATTTGTATGGGCTGCATTTTTTTAGATTTATTTTTTAGTTAATCTCTACACCCGACTTGAGGCTTGAACTCACAACCCCGAAATTAAGAGTTGCATGCTCTTCCAACTGAGCTAGCCAGGCCCCCATAACATTTTTCTGGATATGTCTTCTCAGGTAAGGGAAACAAAAGCAAAAATAGACTATTGGGACTATGCCTAAATGAAAAACTTTTACACTGCAAAGGAAACTAATAACAAGACAAAAACACAACCTACTGAATGGGAGAAGATATTTGAAAATGGTATATCTGATACATTGTTAATATCCAAAGTATATAAAGAACTTATACAACCCAACACCAAAAAACCCAAACAATCCAATTGAAAAATGGGTAGAGTACTTGAATAGACATTTTCCAAAAAAACACCTACGGATGGCCTATAGACACAAGAAAAGATGCTCAGTATCACTCACCATCAGAGAAATGCAAATCAAAACCACAATGACTTATCACCATACCTGGCTAGAATAAAAAAAAAAAAAAAAAAAAAAAAAACAAGAAATAACAAGTGTTGACAAGGACTTGGAGAAAAAGGAACTCTTGTGCGCTGTTGGTGGGAATGCAAATTGGTGCAACCACTGTGGAAAACAGTTTGGAGGATGGAGGTTCCTCAAAAAATTAAAAATGGGGGTGCCTGGATGGCTCAGTTGTTAAGCGACTGCCTTCAGCACAGGTCATGATCCCAAGGTCCCGGGATCAAGCCCCACATCAGGCTCCCTGCTCAGTGGAGAGCTGCTTCTCCTTCTCCCACTCCCCATGGTTGTGTTTGTTCCCTCTCTAACTCTCTCTCTGTCAAATGAATAAATAAAATCTTAAAAAAAAAAAAATAGAACTACCATATGATCCAGTAATTCCACTACTAGGTATTTAACCCAAAGAATATGAGAACACTAATTCAAAAGCTATATGTACCCCTATGTTTATTGCAGCATTATTTATAATAACAACTATGGAAGCAACCCAAGTGTCTGTCTGTAGATGAATGGATAAGAGGTGGTATGTATGTATTTGTGTATGTATGGGGTGTGTGTGTGTGTGTGTGTGTGTGTAATATTACTCAGCCGTAAAAAAGAACGAGATCTTGCCATTAGCAACAACATGGATGGACCTAGAGGGTATAATGCTAAGTGAGATATGTTGGTCAGCAAAAGGCAAATACCATATGATTTCACTCGTATGTTCAGTTTAAAAAGCAAAACAAAGGAACAAACTAAGGAAAAAAAGATACAAACAAACAAGTGAAAAAAACCAGACTCAAATACAGAGAGCAAACTGGTGGTTGCCAGATGAGAAGTTGGTGGGGTGATGGGTGAGATAGGTAATGGAAAAAAATTGCAAATACATAAATCATTTGACCCACCAATTCCACTTCTAGAAACTTTTACCACAGAAATATTTCCACGTGTGAACTAATATATGTACAAATCTATTTTGAACACCAAAGATTAAAAACAACTCAAATACCCATCAATGGGAGACTAGTTACATAAATATGGTACATCCACAGAATAGCATAAAACTACAAAAAAAAAAATGAAGATGCCCTCTGCATGGTGATAATGGAAATATACCAAAGATCTCTTATTAACAGGAAAAACAAGGAGCAGACCGATATAGTACGCTACCATTCAAGTAAAAGGGGAACATTACATATACATGCAAAAATATAAAAGAGAAAATACATACCTAAAGAAAAAACATATACACAAAAAGCGAACAATATTGCTATGGGGAGGAAACCGGATATTTTTTAGGACGGGGAGGTGAAGGACACTTTGTATTATACACTTGTTTATACTTTGAATTTACAACTATGTGAGTTTGTTACTTATTCTAAATGTTTAAAAAGTCACTATAGGGCGCCTGGGTGGCTCAGTGGGTTAAGCCGGTGCCTTCGGCTCAGGTCATGATCTCAGGGTCCTGGGATCGAGGCCCGCATCGGGCTCTCTGCTCAGCAGGGAGCCTGCTTCCCTCTCTCTCTCTCTCTCTGCCTGCCTCTCCGTCTACTTGTGATCTCTCTCTGTCAAATAAATAAATAAAATCTTTAAAAAAATAAAATAAAATAAAAAGTCACTATATACATTCGTACTTCTCTATTTCCTTTTAAAGCACAGCTGCCTATGGGTTCTGGAGGAGTCTGACCAGTCAGCTGTGATGCCACCCTTTTGCTCCTTACTGGCTAGAAAATTTCTCTATCAGAGTCACTGCTCTGGGTTATGTGTGACCCTGCCAGTAGCCTTCCTCTTCCCATAGCTCTAGACACTTTGACCCACACAGGCTCAGCCTGACCCCAGCCGTAGGACCAAATACTGCCCTTGTAGAAGAAGTCTATAGGAGACCCATAGCACCATGCTGGTATCCAGCACTAAGTTGACCCCACTGCTATTTGACTCTTACATGAGGATCAATGAGGAGATGCCCACATTGTTCCTGGCCTATAATCACCTTCCTTGTCTTTGTCCAACTCTCAAGTGTTGATAATTTGCCCCCTGTAAGGTTGGGTCCTGCTAGGCTTTTATCAGTCCCTGTCCCAGGGACTGCCCTTCTTGCATCAGCTGGTAGGTGTCCCTTAAATAGACTTCCTGCCTACCAGTCTGCTCACCTCAATCTCTGATCATTGCCTTTCCTGGAATCTTGGTCACCAAGTTCTGCCCTCTTGTTAAGAAACCCTATTCCTCTGTTTTCGTGTTTTGTCCTCCCATGTTGATCATTTTATGCACTGTTCTCCATCAAACTGTTAATATGGTTACTATTATTACTGTGTTAAACCTGCTGGAATAACTTGTGTCTTTGTGCCTAGAGCTAGGGCACAAAGTTCAAGGTGCAGCCCATCCCATCCCAGTCTATGCCATCCTATTGCCCAAAATCAAATAAGCTGGACACTGGAAGCAGGTCCACTGTTAAAAACATGCATCTCTGGGGCGCCTGGGTGGCTACAGCAGTTAAGCATCCAACTCTTGGTTTTGGCTCAGGTCATGATCTCAGAGTGGTGGGATTGAGCCTAGGCTCTGTGCTCAGTGCTCAGCACGGAGTCTGCTCAAGATTCTCTCTCCCTCTCCCTGTGCCACTCCCCACTTCCCCTCAAATCAATCAATAAATAAAAAAAATTTTTTTTTAGATTTTATTTATTTGTCAGAGAGAGAGGGAGAGAGAGCAAGCACAGGCAGACAGAATGGCAGGCAGAGGCAGAGGGAGAAGCAGGCTCCCCGCCGAGCAAGGAGCCCGATGTGGGACTCGATCCCAGGAGGCTAGGATCATGACCTGAGCCGAAGGCAGCTGCTTAACCAACTGAGCCACCCAGGCGTCCCAATAAAATCTTTTTTAAAAATGTACATCTCTTACTAGAGGGTCTTCTGTGCCTCCTGGTAAATTTAGTCTGCTTGTAGTTTTACTTAAATATCTATAATCAGTTACTCATTGGCAACATACACATTTAATAGAGGCTTAAGATCTCAACTTTTAAAGACAATGCCAAGAACTAGATTAACTATAATCACTTACCATCACAAGAGATTGGTAGAAACCAAGGAAGGCATTATAGTGGCTTAGAACAGTGGTTCTAAACTTTTGTGTGCTTAGGATAGAGGACTTGTTAAAGCAGAGTGTTGAGCCCCACCTCTAGAGGTTCTAATTCAGTATGTCTTGAGTAGGGCCAAGAATTGGCACTTTAAGGAAGTTCCCAGGCGGTGCTGATGCTGCTGGTTGAGGTAGAGTGGTTAAGATGGGAAATCTGAGGTATAGAAGGATTATGGGACTTGCTTCAGATCATATAGCTAATAAATAATGGGACCAGAATTTTCAACCCACGTATTTTCACTCCAAAACCATCAGTACATTCTTATATTCTTTTTGGTTAAAAAAAAAAAAAAAAAAAAAAAAAAAGCAATATAAACAATCTTAAAATCCAATACAAAACAGGATCATTTTCAGAGGATTGCTATGATTTAGCATTATTAAATGTATTGATTTTTTGGGGCAACATCTATTTATTCAGCAGCCTGACATTCTCCACTAAGTGCTAATGCTATTAACCATTAAACATGTTTCCTCAAGTGTTTTAATTATTTTCACTTCAGAAGAAAAATATTTATTGAGCATCTGGTATGGTAATCAGGAATAGGAATTGTCAAAACTGTGATTAATAAACAATGGACTTCAGAAAAGCCTTTACTCCACTAAGAAGAAGTACCCATAATTTAAAATTTTCCTAGTTGGATTTTTAATAGTGTAATGCAAAGCTATAGTTTCATTGGCAAGGATTCTGTTGAAAAAATGTTCTTTGGTAACTTTTCTACACTTTTCACAGTGGAATCATTATGCATTTGAAAAATTTGGAGTAAGAAATGCAAACAAGTCGGCAGTTGTCCTTACCTTGAAATCATGTTTCTAGCTGGGTACTTACTGTATCAATTACATGATTAAAAATAGTAAACTATAATTCCTTCCCCTTAAAAACTGCCAAAGTTATGGTACTACCATAAGCAGAGAAAAAATCTTTATCTTTTGCTAACATGTGAGCAAATGAGTCAACCATGCAGATAACATGAAAAAAAAATAATTATCTCTTATGTTTTAAGACTGTCCTTTATCTATTGATTTATTACATGTAATTCCAACTGACTTCCTCACACTTGCAGCTAAGAAATGGCCAATTATTAATCCACATCTGCTGCAGCACTTTATCTCTACCTTTCTAACAAAGGCTTCAGAATCCTTTGGACTGAAAACCAGCAAGCTTAGAAAGCATTGGGAAATGCTCTTGAAACACCAGTGAACTAACTATAGGGAGGCTTTCTGTGCGTGCTGGCTTTGTTCCATTCCAACAATGGGAGCAGCAATAACATGTAACAAGTATGCTTTTTGGTGAGATGATGATTCTGAACTATTCAAAGTAATTTTCCCAATAGAGTGATCTATTGTAATACCAATTACATGTTTGTGCTCCGATTTTCATTGTACTATATAATTTGGTTTAGTAATGCTTAGAACATTAGACCTAAATGAAACTGCAAAACTAACAGAATGATTTATTACTGGATAGGTCATTGGAATAAAGATTAGACAATTTAGAACATTCATGGAATTTCACCCTCATTGTCGTTCAGGGCACCAAAATAAAATTTGCAAATAAAATTTGTGGGTCAGTACCATAAAATAGTAGACAAAATTCTAGGAGTTCCAGAAATCTGCAGTGAGGGCCCCTATATATAGAATGAAACTCCACATGGCTGAACAAAGAACTTCTGCACAAATAACTACCAGAAAGTTGTATCAGTTGATTCCCAGAGTTAACACAGGACCAGTGATCTTCAGGTTCTTATCAGCCTGAGAGATCTTGATCCTAGAAATGTCAAACATTAAGAGTTTGGTTAATCTAGCCCTGTAGGGAAAGCTACTCTAGACCTGCCCTAAAAATTCTTGAAAAGGAGGCTTGCAGGAATCAAGATGACCTACAAATAACATAACTGCCTGCCGGGACAAAGTCCAACAGTATTTAAAGTAATATGGCAAATTCTAGATACACCTTTGTAAGATTCATAATACCTGACATCCAATCAGAAATTATCTAATCTGCAAGGAAACAGAAAATATGACCATAAGGAGAAAAAAATAGACAATAGAAACAGACACACTAATTATGAAATGCTGGAGATAATAGACAAGGATGATAAAACAGCTATTATAAATAGTCTCAATATAGTAAAGTAAAAATAGGAAGCTTCTAACAGAAGAGAATGAAAATAGAAGGGGAAGATACGGAAAAAAGAGCAAAGTGGAAATTCTAGATGTGAAAAACACAGTACCTGAATTTATAATTTCACTGGATGGGTTTAACAGAAGAGTAAACACCACAGAAGAAAAGATAAGAGATCTTGAAGACATACCAACAGAAACTCCAAAATGAAGCACAGAGAAAAATGGCTAGGAAAATAATACACAGAGCCTCAATAATCGATAGGAAAATATCAAATGGTTTAACATAGGTACAAATTTGAATCCCAGGAGAGGAGAAAGGAGGGAGACACAAAAGTACTTGAAGAAATAATGACCAAAATTTTTCCAAAAATTATTTTTAAAATCTGATAAACCTAAGGGACACCTGGCTGGCTCAGTCAATAGAACGTGTGAGTCTTGATCTCCGGGTTGTGAGTTTAAACCCCACATTGAGTGTAGAGATTACTTAAAAATAAATCTTTTTTTTTTTAAGATTTTATTTATTTATTTGACAGATAGAGATCACAAGTAGGCAGAGAGGCAGGCAGAGAGAGAGAGGAGGAGGCAGGTTCCCCGCTGAGCAGAGAGCCCGATGTGGGGCTCGATGTGGGGCTCCATCCTAGGACACTGGGACCATGACCTGAGCCGAAGGCAGAGGCCCTAACCCACTGAGCCACCCATGCGCCCCTTAAAAATAAATCTTAAAAAAAACCCTGATAAACCTCAATAGGTGGATGGATAAATAAACTGTGGTACATCTAGACAATGGACCATTTATTCAGTGGTATAAGAAGTTAATTATCAGGGGCACTTGGGTGGCTCAGTTAGTTGAGTGTCTGCTTTTGGCTCAGGTCACAATTCCACGGTCCTGGGATCGAGCCCCACATCAGGCTCCCTGCTCAGTAGTGAGTCTGTTTCTCCCTTTTCCTCTGCTCTCTGCCTGCTTGTGTTTACTCTTTCTCTCCCTCTCTTAAATAAATACATAAAATCTTTAAAAAAAAAAAGTAGTTATCAAGCCAGGAAAAGACAAGAAGGAGTCTGAAATGCATATTACTAAGTGAAATCTGAGAATGCTATATACTGCATGATTCCAACTATATGACAATCTGGAAAAGACACAAATGTGGGGGGTGCCTGCGTGGCTCATTGGGTTAAAGCCTCTGCCTTCGGCCCAGGTCATGATCTCAGGGTCCTGGGATTGAACCCCACATTGCACTCTCTGCTCAGGGGGGAAACCTGCTTCCTCCTCTCTCTCTGCCTGCCTCTCTGCCTGCTTGTGATCTGTTTGTCAAATAAATAAATAAATACATCTTAAAAAAAAAAAAAGACACAAATATGGAAATGTGGGGACAGTAAAAAGATCAGTGGTTGCCAGATAGGCACAAGGGGTGAAAGGAGCACAGAAGATTTTTAAGGCAGTGAAAATACTTTGTACGATATTATAATGATGGATGGGTGTCATTATTCATTTGTTCAAACCCATTGAATGTACCAAGAGTGGACTCTAATGTAAACTATAAACTTTGAGTAATTATGATATGTCAATGTAGGTTAATTCTTTTTTTTTTTAAGATTTTATTTGTTTATTGGACAGAGAGAGATCACAAGTAGGCAGAGAGGCAGGCAGAGAGAGAGAGGAGGAAGCAGGCTCCCCACCAAGGAAAGAGCCCAATGTGGGGCTCGATCCCAGGACCCTGGGATCATGACCTAAGCCGAAGGCAGAGGCTTTAACCCTCTGAGCCACCCAGGCGCCCAATGTAGGTTAATTCTTGATTAAAAAGATACATATACATATGTATCTTCTTACAAAAGATACATATACATTCTGGTAAGTGACATTGATAATGGGAGAAACTGCGTATATGGGAAATCTTTGTACCTTCAATTTTATTGAAAAGCTAAAATTGCTCTAAAAAAAAAAAAATGAAGTCTTTTTAAAAATCCTATAAACCCACAGGTCCAAATAACACAATGAACCTCAACCAAGATAAACACAAAGAAAACCACATCAAGACACATCAAAATCAAATTGTTAAAAAAAGGAGTGATAAATGGGCACCTTGCTGGCTCAGTCAGAAGAGCATGTGACTCTTAATCTCAGGGTCCTGAGTTTGAGCCCCACGTGGGATATAGAGATTACTTAAATAAATTAAACCTTTAAAAAAAAAGAGTGATAAAGAGAAATAGTGGCAATTCTCCATAAGGAAACTTCCTACTTCGTGAAATATTAAGTAAAGTTTAATTATATCACCTAAAAAGAGGGAGAGGAAACCTTAAAAGCAGCTAGAGAAGAAAGACACATTATGTACAGATATACAAGGGAAAAAATCACGATAGACTTTTCATCAGAGACTATAAAAGACACACATGCAGGTCTCAACGGAGCTGGAAGGAATTTTTTAAAAGTCAACTTAGAATTCTCTACCCAGAAAACATATCCTTCACAAATGAAGGTGAAAAAGAGAGTTTTCAGGCAAACTATAAGGCACCAGCACATCTGCCCTACAAAAGCTCTTTAAAAAAGTTAAAAAAAGCTCTTCCAGGAGTGCCTGGGTTGTTCAGTCAGTTAAGCATCTGCCTTTGGCTCAGTTCATGATCTCAGGGTCCTGGGATTGACCCCCGAAGTAGGGCTCCCTCCTCAGCAGGGAGTATGCTTGTCCCTCTCCCTCTGCCCCTCCCCCTGCTCATTCTCTCTCTCTCTCAAATAAATAAAGTCTTAAAAAAAAAAAAAAAGAAAGATAGAAAGAAAAGAAAAAGAAGTTCTTCCAGCAGAGGGATATGATACCAGAAAGAAACTTAGAGGGCGCCTGGGTGGCTCAGTGGGTTAAGCCGCTGCCTTCGGCTCAGGTCATGATCTCAGGGTCCTGGGATCGAGTCCTGCATCGGGCTCTCTGCTCAGCAGGGAGCCTGCTTCCCTCTCTCTGTCTCTCTGCCTGCCTCTCTGTCTACTTGTGATCTCTCTCTGTCAAATAAATAAATAAAATCTTTAAAAAAAAAAAAGAAAGAAACTTAGATCTACACAAGGAATGAAGAGTGCTGAAATGGCATATATGCAGTTAAATATAAAAGTCACTTTTCCAATTTTCTTTCTTTTTTTTAAGATTTTATTTATTTGACAGACGGAGATCACAAGTAGGCAGAGAAGCAGGCAGAGAGAGAGGAGGAAGCAGGCTCCCCACTGAGCAGAGAGCCTGATGCGGGGCTCAATCCCAGGACCCTGGGATCATGACCTGAGCTGAAGGCAGAGGCTTAACCCACTGAGCCACCCAGGTGCCCCACTTTTCCAATTTTCTTACTATTTTACAAGATAATTGTTTAGAGGAAGATTAGTAATGATGTACGGTAGGGTTTGTAACATATATGGAAATCAACACATAGGTCAGGAGGGGAGAAAGGGAAGAACACTGTTGCATGGTTCTTACACTATATGTGAAAAGGTATCACATTATCTGAAAACAAATTGGGATAAGGTGAAGACAAATTCTGTAAACCCTAGAGCAACCACCTCAAAACAAAGAGGTATAGAGAATAAGTCAATAGTGGAAATGAAATGGAATACAAAAGTAATCAATCCAAAAGAAGACAGGAAAAGGGGGGGAAAAGAACAAAGAACATATAGACAATCAAAACAAAGAGCAAATGTTACATTTAAAGTTAATCAATCAAAAAAAAGTTAATCAATCACACTGATACATTAAATGTAAATCATCTAAATATTCCAATTAAAAAGGAGAAATTAGGGGCGCCTGAGTGGCTCAGTTGGTTAAGTATCTAACTCTTGGTCTCAGCTCGGGTGTCAATCTTAAGGTTGTGAGTTTGAGACCTGAGTTGGGCTCCACACTGGGCATGGAGCCTACTTTAAAAAAAAAAAAAAGGCAGAAATTAACATCAAACTAAAAACCTTTTTTGCACAGTGAAGAAAACCATCAATGAAACAAAGAGGGAACCTAGTCAATGGGGGAACGTATTTGCAACATACATCCAATAATGGGTTAATATCCAAATTATATAAAGAATTTATACAACTTAATATAAAAAACACAACTAACTTGATTAAAAAATGGGCACAGGACTTAAATAGACATTTTTTCCAAAGAAGACATACAGATGGGCAACAGGCACACAAAAAGATGCTCTCAACATCACTAATCATCAGGGAAATGTAAATCAAAGCCAAATGAAGTATCTACACACACCTGTCAGTCTGGCTATTGTCAAAAAGACAAAAACTAACAACTGTTGTTGGGGATGTGGGAAAAGGACAACCCTTACACACTGTTGGCAGGAATGTAAATTGGTGCAGCCACTGTGGGAAACAGTGTAGAGGTTCCTCAATAAATTAAAATAGTGCTACCATATGACCTAGCAATTCCACAATGGGTATTTATCTGAAAACAAAAACAAAAAAACCCCACCAGTCTGAAGAGATACCTGTCTCCTGTGTTCACTGCAGCATTTACAATAGCCAAGATATAGAAGCAAACTAAGTAACCACGAATAGATTAATGAATAAAGATGTGGTGTACACACACACACACACACACAAAATGGAGTATTACTGAGCCATAAAAAAGAAGATCTTGCCATTTGTGACAACATGGATGGACCTAGAGAGTATTATGTTAAGTGAAATAGGTCAGACAGAGAAACACAAATACCATATGATTTCACTTATATGTAGAATCTAAAAAACAAGACAAGCAAAACAAAAACAGACTCACAGATACAGGAAACAAAGTGGGGAGAGGTTGGGGGGGTAGGCAAAATAGGTAAAGAGGATTAAGAAGTATAATCTTCCAGTTACAAAATAAAGAGGTCATGGGGGTATAATGTACAACATACAGAAGGTAGTCAATACTATTGTAATAACTTTGTATGATGACAGATTGTAACTAGACTTACTGTGGGGATCATTTTGTAATGTAAAAAATATTAAATCACAATGATGTACACCTAAAATTAATAGGATATTGCATGTCAATTATACCTTAATTAAAAAACAGCAGAGGGGTGCCTGGGTGGCTCAGTTGTTAAGCATCTGCCTTTGGCTCAGGTCATGATCCCAGGGTCCTGGAATCCAGCCCCACATCGGGCTCCTGCTTAGTGGGGAGCTGGCTTCTCCCTCTCCCACTCACCCTGCTTGTATTCCCTCTCTTGCTGTGTC
The DNA here is from genome assembly GCF_902655055.1 of Lutra lutra. Lineage (NCBI taxonomy): Eukaryota > Metazoa > Chordata > Mammalia > Carnivora > Mustelidae > Lutra > Lutra lutra. The sequence goes on along the minus strand of NC_062296.1, from coordinate 63,464,428 downwards.
TCTCTGTGTCAAATAAATAAATAAAATCTTTATTTAAAAAACAGCAGAAATTATCAGACAGGCTTTAAAGAAATTAAAAGCAAGAACCAAGAAAAGTGAAAGAAGTAGATAAAGCCAAAATTATAATTGGAGATTTCAACATATTCCCCATAGTAATTGAAAGAAAAGCAGACAGAAAATCAATGGGAGTAAAGAACACAACACAATCGTTCAACTTGACCTAACTGACATTTAAAAATACTCCTTGACCTAACTGACATTTAAAAATACTCCATACAGCTACAGAATACACATTTTTTTTCAAATGCACATGGAACATTTAGCAAAATAGACCATATGCTGTGTCATAAAACAAGTCTTAATAAATTTAAGAGGATTATATCATACAGAACATTCTCCTTACCCACACAGAACTAAATTACAAACCAATATGAGAAAGACACTTGAAAAGTGCCTAAATAGTTGGAAATTAAACAACACATTTCTGAATAACACAAGAGTCAAAGAAGAAATCACAAGGATATTTTATATCTTTTTAAAAATAGATTTTATTTATTTATTTAACAGAGAGAGAGAGAATGAGAGAGCATAAGCAGGGCGAGTAGCAGAGGGAGAGGGAGAAGCAGGCTCCCTGCTGAGCAGGGAGTCTGATGTGGGACTCGATCCCAGGACCCTGGGCTCATGACCTGAGTTGAAGGCAGGCGCTTAGCAGACTGAGCCACCCAGGTGCCACAGAAATAATATAATTTTAAATACTTACATTAGAAAAGATATCTACAACCAGTGAGCTAAGCTTCCACCATTAGAAGCTCAAAGAAGAACATATTAGGCACAAAGTAATCAAAAGGAAGAAAAGTAAAGATAGGAACAGAAATCAATAAAACAGAAAATGTGCAAGCAGTAAAGAAAAATCCATGAAACCAAAAGCCGATTCTTTGAAAATGTCAATAAAATTGATAAACCTCTAGCTAGATTGATCAAGAAGAAGAAAGAAGATACAAATCCTCAGTAAAAACAGAAATAGAAGGTGTATCATTATAGATCATAGAGAATATATACATTATATATAATATATGTATAAATATATATAATATTATAAAATAACTTCATACCAACAAGTTCAAGAACTAGATGAAATGGACAAATTCCTTGAAAGACAAAATTATCAGAATGGGCTCAACAAGAAATAGAAAAGAAGAAAAGCCCTATATCAATTACAAAAATTGAAACCACAAATAATGACCATTCGAAAAAGAAAACTGTGTGTCCAGATGGCTTCACTGAATACTACCAAACACATAAGGAAGATATAATCCAATTCTACTAAATCTTTCAAAACATAGAAAAGAACACTTCCTAACTCAATTTATGAGGAGAGCATTAGCCTGATGATCAGACCTGGTAAAGACATTACAAGAAAATAAAACTACAAACTCGTATTCCTCATAAACATAGACACAAAATCCTTAATAAAATATTAATAATGCAAATCCAGCAATATATAAAAAGGGTGATACATGTGACATGTGACCAATCAGTATTCATCTAAGGATTATAGATTGGTTTGGCATTTGAAAATCAATCAATAAAATTCGCTATATTAACAAACTAAAAAAAAAAAATCATATGATCACCTCAATACAACAAAAACCAAAATATTACATAGACAAATTGAAGACCTAAATAAATGGAGAGAGATACCATGTTCATGGACTGGAATGTTCAATATGTTAAAGTATCAAGTCTCCCCAGATTAATCTACAAATTCAATGCAAATGAAAATTCCATCAAATAAAAATCCCACCAGTTTCTCTCTCTCTCTTTTTTTTTTTTAAAGAAAGTGACAAACTGTTTCTAAATTGTACATGGAAATGAAAAGGAACTAGAATAGCCTAAATAATTTTGAAAAAAAAAAAAGAATAATGTTGGAGGATTTACATTACCTGATTTCAGTACTTAGTAATCACTTAGATATTCATATGGGAAAAAATGCAGCTCTACCTAAGTTTTCACCATATACAAAAAAATTAGCTCAAAAGAGGTCATAGACCTAAATGTAAAACCTAAAATATAAAATTTTTACAAGGAAACATAGAAAATTTATATGATCTTGAACTAAGGAGAGATTTCTTGGGGTACAAGAAATGTGAACTATACCAGAAAAAATTAATAAATTGCACCTAATCAAAATTAAAAACTACTGTCCATTGAAAATCACTAATTAGAAAGTGAAAAAACATGCCAAAGACTGAGGACAACTATTCTCATTACATATATCTGACAAAAGATTTGTATACAGACTTTATTTTTTTAAAGCTTTTATTTATTTATTTGACACAGAGAGAGAGAGACAGCAAGAGAGGGAACACAAGCAGGGGAAGTGGGAGAAGGAGAAGCAGGCTGCCCCCCACCGCAGGAGCTCAGTGTGGGGGTCAATCCCAGGACATTGGGATCATGACCTGAGCCAAAGGCAGATGCCTAACGACTGAGCCACCCAGGTGCCCCTTGTATACAAACTCTTTTTTTTTTTTTAAGATTTTATTTATTTATTTGCAGACAGAGATCACAAGTAGGCAGAGAGGCAGGCAGAGAGAGAGGATTCAAGGCTCAGTCCCAGGACCCTCGGATCATGACCTGAGCCGAAGGCAGAGGCTTTAACCCACTGAGCCATGCAGGCGCCCCTGTGTACAAACTCTTAAGAGAATAAAGTAAACAATCCCCTAAAATATAGGCAAAATATTTGAGCAGATACTTCAGAAAAGATAAGCAAGTGGCCTATGAATACATGAAAAATCACATGTTCAACATCATTAGTTCATGGAAAAATGAAAATAAAGATTCAAAGTTAAACATACACTTACCATACAACCCAGCAATTCCACTCTTAAGTTTTTACCCCAAAGAAGTGAAAACAAAGACTTATGCACAATTGTGAATACCAACTTTCTTTGTAGTAGCCAAAAATTAGAACAACACTAAAGGTATCAATAGAAAAATGGATATACAAATTATGGTATACCCATATGAACTTATACTACTCAGCAATAAAAATGAACCAACTATACACACAACATAGATGAATGTTAGAAACATTATCGTGAGTAATAAAAGCCAGACATACTAGATTATTTCATTCATGCGAAATTCTAGAATGAGCAAAACTAATCCATAGTGAGAGAAAGCAGGCCCCAGAAAACCATGGGGCCAGGGGTGATGGTAGGCATTAGCTAAAAAGATGAACAAGGAGTGTGCCTGGGTGGCTCAGTGGGTTGGGCCTCTGCCTTCAGCTCAGGTCATGATCCCGGGGTCCTGGGATCGAGCCCCGCATCGGGCTCTCTGCTCGGCGGGGAGCCTGCTTCCTCTTCTCTCCTCTCTCTCTGCCTGCCTCTCTGCCTGCTTGTGATCTCCGTCAAATAAGTAAATAAAATCTTTTAAAAAAAAATTAAGAAAAAAAAGATGAACAAGGAAACTTTCTGAAGGGATAGAAATGTTTTATATCAGAGGTTGGCAAACTACACTCCCATGGGCCAGATCTGGCCCATAGTCTATTTCTGTATGGTCAGTGAGCTAAGAATGTCTTTTATATTTGTCTTTTTTTTTTTTAAAGATTTTATTTATTTGAGAGAGAGAGAGACAGAGTGAGAGAGCATGAGAGGAGAGGTCAGAGGGAGAAGCGGACTGCCCATGGAGCTGGGAGCCCGATGTGGGACTCGATCCCGGGACTCCAGGATCATGACCTGAGCCGAAGGCAGTTGCTTAATCAACTGAGCCACCCAGGCGCCCCATTTGTCTTTAATCATTGAAAAAACTCAAAAGAAACCCGTTAACATTACCTGGAATTTGAATTTCAGTGTCCATCATCAACAAACTCTACAATAGCAGAAGTAGTTGAGTAGTTAAAGGAGACATTGTATGGTCTTGAGACCTAACGTGTTTACTATCTGACCCTTTATAGAAAAAAATGTGCTGACCCCTCGACTAAGCCAAAAAATGCTATGCAGTTCCACCTTGCTAATTAGAATATACTCTTTCTGAGCCCTGAGCTGCCACGTAAGAAGTCCAACCCCCCTGAAACTACTATACTAGGGTAACCCAAACTACAAAGGAGAACCCAAGGCAGACAGTCTGGTAGATAATCCAAGCTGAGCCTAGACTTTGAAATATCCTATCCCAGGTACCAGACATATAAATGAAAAGCCTCCAGGTGATTCTTTTCTCCAGCTGTTCAAGTCATACCCAGACATCTCAGTCCCGCAGCTAAAGCCCCAGGCATGATATAGCAGAAACAAGCCAACCTCACTGTGTCCTTCTACTCCCTAATACAATTGTAATAGAATACCAGTTGTTTTACGCCTGTTTTAAATTTGGGGTGGTTCCTTATACAGCAATGCATAACTGGAATAGATAATACCTACATTAATAAGAACAGGATGGATAATTATGAATCTGGTTTTAAAGCAAGCACATACACACACATGCACACATACAAACTCACTCACACAAGAAACAACCAGTAAATCTTTTTAAAGATTTTTCCCATTTAGGTTATTACCTCTTAGAGAATGCATTTGCCAGAAAATTCCAACAAAAACACATCAAAAACATTCAAAGCTCTAGAGGGCTGCCACTGTGAGTCATCATGACGCAGTCGGGTAGAACTGGCAAAGACTGCCTTTTTATTTTTATGAAAAGGGATATGTTTATTTCAGAAATGCAGGATTGGTATGCAGTTTGAAAATAAAAGCTAGTCACTATATTAATAAAACAAGGAGCAGAATTCTAAGTATCTCAAGATGCATTAAAAACATTTAATATAACATCCATTCATAATACAAATTCCTAGAAAACTCTAAATAGAAATGGGCTTCCTTGGGGCCCCTGGATGGCTTAGTTGATTAAGCATCCAACTCTTGATCTCAGCTTGGGTCTTGATCTCAGGCACTTGAGTTCAAGACCCTTGTTGGGCTCTATGCTGGGTGTGGAGCCTACTTTAAAAAAGGAGGGGCGCCTAGGTGACTCAGCCGGTTAGGTGTCTGCCTTTGGCTCAGGTTATGATTCAGGGTTCCTGGGATCGAGTCCCACATCAGGTTGCCTGTTCAGCAGGGTGCCTGCTTCTCCCTCTCCCTCTGCTTCTCTCTCTCTCTCTCCTCTCTGTCAAATAAATCAATAAAATCTTAAAAAAAAAAAAAGGTTTTCCTTAAAAAAAAAAAGTAGATATAGGCTTCCTTAGAGTGACACATACTAAAACCTTTCAGCAGCCATCATACATAATGATAAAATATTTAAGGCTGGGAAATGGAAACAAGATGAGGCTGTCCACTCTCACTGTTTAACCTCCATTGTAGTATAACCAGTACAATAAGGCAAGAAAGAATAAATGAGAATACATCATGTCTAGCAAAAAAGAAATAAAACTGTCACCACTTGTTAGCATCATGATTTTGTATGTGCAAAGTTGTGTATATGGAAGGTCAGCAAAGTGCAGCACAAAATGTCAAAACAAAATCAATTGCATTTTTATATGCCATCAAGAAATAATTGGGAAAAAAATTAGAAAATGAAACTTTAAGAGGAATCATTTATATTAGCATTAAAAAGCACTAAATACATACAAAAAATCTACCATAGTTATACCAGAACTCCACGAAGAAAGCTATAAAATACTATTAATATTTACTGATCTAGAGAGGCACCTGGGTAGCTTAGTTGGTTAAGCATTCTACTCTTGATTTCAGCTCAGGTCATGATCTCAGGGTTGTGAGATCAAGCCCTGAGCTGGGCTCCACACTGGGCTGCTTAGGATTCTCTCTCCCTTTCTCCCTCTGCCCCTCTGCTCCTCTTCTCTCTCTCTCTCTCTGTCTCCCTCTGTACCTCTCTAAAAACATATATATGTGTATATGTATATATATATATATATATATATATATAATATATTGATAGAAATACAAGAAAACCTAGATTGGAAGATTTAATATTGCAAAGATCTCAATTTTCCACAAATCACCTAAGCTTGAGCATCTGTATGGTATTGTATCTATAAGAGCAGATTGTCTAATTTATCCTTTCTTCCTAATATGGATTTTAATATTTAAAGTTACTAATGCCATTATTGAGAATATTAAGATGCTTTCATGTTGAAATTATTAAAGTGATATTTGGAATAATGAATGACACAAATAACTCCCAGATACCTTTTTTTCTTTTTTAAAAAAGTATAAAATTTATAAACAAGTATCGTGGAAAGTTTTCAGAGGCATTCTTCTGGGAAATTCAAGGTTGGAGGGCCATAAATACAGCATCAGTAAGTCCTAGAAGGTGACCTACTACAAGACTTTGATGCTCACCACCTACCAACAACCCTATAGAACTCCAGTCCCCAATAAATGAAAAGGAACTTGAACTACTCTGGTATCATTTTCTTCCTAATTGTTCAAAAGCTAAAGATGACTGTTAAAATAGATCTTTATATCTGTTATGGAGAGTTTGCCAAGGTTGTCTGATTTGAAACCCAAATACAGCTTAAGCACTTAGGGCAGAGCTCCAAATGTATGGACTTGGCTTCTCCCCCTTGCCAAAACTGCATCACGCCCTTTTCAAACCATCTTTATTCTGTTTTCCCAGCAGTATAGGTCACACACAAGGTGCTGTTGGCTTTTGTAATCAGAACACAAAGGTACCATCCTGCCATAGGAGGGAGCCCCTCTGGTGCAGAAGGTTAGCTGAACCCAAGTCTTGGCAAGGAGCCCCTTCCTGTTGTCATGGCAGGTTGGCCTGCTGGCCTGGAAAACAGCCTTCCTTGAGTAGCAATAGAAATAGTCACCAGCCCACCATAACTCCCAAAGCAAAGCTCCATGGCAGAGTTTGGCCCATTTCTCCCCCTGGCCACCCCCAGTGCACTCCAAAACAGTAGGATCAACTATGCTTCCTTGGGCAGAAGGGTCTAGGTTAGCTTAGGAATAACCCTGACAAACAATGGAGATGCCTCCACTCCTGCTCCCCCACTACCCCCCCCCCCATCAGCCTCTCATTTGCCATAAGAATAACCTTTTTCCTGCCTTCCTATGGATTGTTTAAACATTTTTAGGATCCCATCTTGAGGGACACCTTGCTGGCTCAGTCGGTAGAGCATCTGACTCTTGATCTCAGGGTTGTGAGTTTGAGCCTCACACTGGGTATAGAGACTACTAAGAAAAAAAGTCCCATTTAGATTTATGTATAGTGTTCTTGAGTGTATCTCTTCATATATCTTTTTAGTGGTTGCTCTAAGTATTACATTATATATACATACCTTATCAGTCTACTATTGTCAACATTTTACCAGTTCCAGTGAAGTGTAAAAACCTTACTTCCAAAAAAAAAAAAGAAAAAAAGAAACCATACTTCTTTTTCCAACTCTTCATCCTCCCCCATATATAATATAATTGTTTTAAATATTTCCTTTACTTGGAGAACTACATTAGCCAGTGTTATGATTTTGTTTCAACCATCAAACATGTATTTGCTCTGCCATTTTTTTTTCTCTCTGATGGGTCAAGATTTCTCCTTTTATAGTTTTTCTTTCTATTTAGAGAACTTCCTTAACCATTCAGAAGGGTAGGCCTGCTGGCAACAAATTCTCTTAGTTTTTTGTCATCAGAAAATGTCTTGATTTCCCCTTCATTCCTGAAGGATATTTTTGCTAGCTATACAATTCTGCATTGAAAGCTCTTTTCTTTCAGCACTTGAAAAATGTTGTGCCATTTTTTTCTGGCCTCCCCAGTTTCTGATGAGAAAAAAATCTGGTATTTTTTTTTTTTTTTGGAAGATTTTATTTATTTATTTGAGAGAGAGCACAAGCGGGAGGAAGGAGCAGACTCCCCTGTGCATGCGGGACCCTGGGATCATGAACTGAGATGAAGGCAGACATTCAACCAACTGAGCCACCCAGGTGCCCCACCCCCCCCAAATCTGCTACTATTCTAATTGTTTTTCCCCTACAGGTAGTATCATTTCTCTGGCTTTTCTCAAGATTTTTTTTCTTTGTTCTAGTGTTTAGAAGTCTGATTATGATATATCTTGGTATGGATTTCTTTAAATTTATCCTGTCTAGGGGTTTGCTCAGATTCTAGAATCTGTACGTTTATATCTTTTGCCAAATTTTGGAAATTTTTTTTTAAAGATTTTATTTATTTATTTGACAGAGAGAGATCACAAGTAGACAGAGAGGCAGGCAGAGAGACAGAGAGAGGGAAGCAGGCTCCCTGCTGAGCAGAGAGCCCGATACGGGACTCGATCCCAGGACCCTGAGATCATGACCTGAGCCAAAGGCAGCGGCTTAACCCACTGAGCCACCCAGGCGCCCCAAATTTTGGAAATTTTTAGCCACTATTTCAACTCCACCTTCTTACTCCTCTGTGATCCAAATATTCATTTTATGTTAGAGTCTTACATGTCCTTCAAGTTTTGTTCATTTTATTTTTCAGTCTGTTTTCTGTGTGTTGTTCAGATTGGGGATTCTCTATGCTAGTCTCAAATTCTCTTATTCTTTCCTCTGTCTTCCATATTCTGCTTTTGAGTCTATGCATTGAGGTGTTTTTTTTTTTTTTTTTAATTTCCCTTATTGCAATTTCTAGTTGTAAAATTTCCATTTAGTTCTTCCGTATATTTTGGATTTCTTTGCTGAGATTTTTTTTTTTTTTTTTTCATTTCTTTCAGGTATGTTTGCAATTATCCACTGAAGCATTTTTATGACGGCTGCTTTAAGTCCTTGTCAGCTCATTCTACCACTTCTGTCACCTTGGTTAATTGTCTTTTCCAAACCTAGATCTCCCTGGCTCTTGATTTGACGACTCCTTTGTGATTAAAACCAGGACGTTTGGGGCATGATGTTATAAGATTCCAAATGTTACTGAAATCTTGTGATTTAGCAGACCATCAGTAAGTGAGTACACTGTCTTCTCACTGCTGCCTAATGGGGGTGAAAGTTTGCGAAATCTTCTCAACCTTTGATGACCGCTGCTTGGGGGTTTTGTTCCTTATGACTGTCGGGAAGGAGTGGGAGTTCAGGCTGCCTGGGAGGCCGCCACCGGAACTACCCTGGCTGGGAGGTGCTTCATTGCTGCCTTTGCTGTGGCGTGGGGAGTGAGAAGATAGCTCCATAACCACTGAGCAGTGGTGAAAAGCCTGGTTCTCCACTATGTCTGCTCCGACACTACCCCAGAAAGGAAGAGGAGGGGCACATTGCTCTGCTCCTGCCTGGTGGGGAGGAGTGGAAGTGCAGGTTCCCATGTTGTTTTCCACCAGCACGCGCTGGTGGAGGGCTGTTTCCTGTCCAGCAGGGATACGAAGTGCCTTCCTTCCCACTCAGCCTGGATGGGGAAGGGACGATTTGGGGCACCTCCTGATCATCTGGCAAGAGTGGAAGTCTGGGTTTCCCACTTGGCTTCTGCTGGCAGACTGGGGCCACATTTTTCTCCTGTGGTGTTTGGCCAGAGTAAGCCATTATTGATGAAAAGTTTTCTGTCTTGCTAGGCTGTTGTTTTCCTGGTCTTTTGGCTAGAAAGAGCAGGCTTTTCTTGGATCTGTTTTCTTGTGGTTGTTAACTGTTGTTGTCTGTGCCGGTGGATGTTTCTGGGTTGCTGACTTCTCCAGCAGGAGGTCGGGGACATGTGAGACACAAGGGAAACTCTGGTAATTTACCACTATGTTGTTGCTTGGTCCTGAGGTCCCTAATTGATCTGATGTTTTCTCTCCACCTTTCAGTCTTCTTATGCTTATTTTACATATGGAAATCTAGGGATAAGTACATTTACTCCATCTTCCTGAAAGTGCAAGTCCTGAGGTTTCCCTCTTTTTTTTGGAAGATTTTTAATATTTATTTATTTATTTATTTATTTACTTGCGAGAGAGAGAGAGAGAGAGAGAGAGAGAGCAGAGGGAGGGCCATAGGGAGAGGGATAAGCAGATTCCCTGCTGAATGTGGGGACCATGAGATCATGACTTGAGCTGAGCCACCCAGGTGCCCCCCAAAGTTTCCTTTTTTGATGTTTAGCCACAACCAGGAAATTATTGCTCCACTGCTCTATATTTGGGTTTGGCAGGCTTCTTTTATTGTAGGAAAATCCAGGTATGAATGGGGAACAGTCTTAGAAAATGAATTACTAGATTTTTAAAAATCTTGAAAAGATAACCCTGCCAAAATTTTTCTGTCTACCTGCTGTCAAGATGATGTAAGACAACACAGATCCACTGTTTTGGGGTAGGGGAAGGTGGAGAACCTAAGTCTGGGGGTTTCTTTTCTTTTTAAGAATTTATTTATTTATTTTGAGAGAGAGATGGAGAGAGAGAGAGATTGAGTGGGGGGGGGGGACAGAGAGAGAAGGAGAGAAAGAATCCTCAGCAGACTCCCCTGAGTGTAGAGCCTCACAAGGGGCTTGATCCCACAACCCTGAGACCATGACCTGAACTGAAATCAAGAGTTGGATGCTTAACCATCTGAGCCACCCAGGACCCATCCAAGTCTGGGTGTTTCTTTGCATGTTTTTATTGAAGTATAATTGATATACAAAAATCTGCATATATTTAAAATGTACAATTTGAAAAATATACATAGTTTTACATGTAATATATAGTCATATAAGTATAATATATAGTTATATTTTATATATATATATCTTCTCCATGAAATCATTACCACAATCAATATGGTGAACATGTCTATCATGTTCAAATTTTCCTGGTGCCCCTTTGTAATTCCTCCAGTCCCCTTCCCATACCACCCCAGCCCCAGGCAACTGCTGATCTCCATTCAGTCATTATAGGTTATTTTATGTATTTTAGAATTTTATATAAATGGAATCGTACAGTATATACTCATTATTGCCTGACTTCTTTCACACAGCATGATTGGTTTACCATTTACCCATGTTGCAGCATGTGTCAATAATTTATCCCCTTTGTTTTGAGTTGTATTCCATTGTATGGATACACCACAATTTTTTATCTATTCACATGTTGAAGAACATCTAAGTTGTTTCCAATTTTTGGCTATAACAAAGCTGTTATGAACATTCTATATAGGTCTTTGTGTGGATATATGCTTTCTTTTCTCTTGCATAAACACATAGGAATAGAGTAGCTGGATCATAAGGTCGTGTACGTTTAACTTTTATGAAACCACCCAATATTCTACAAAGTGCTTGTACCATTTCACATTTCCACCAGCAGTGTATGAGAGTTCCATTCCTCTGCATCCTTGCCAATACTTGGTATAGTCAGTCTTTTTAATTTTTCCAATTCTAATAGCCATATAATGGTATCTCATGGTTTCAATTTGCATCTCCCTAATGATAGTAATGATATTGAGCATACTTTCAAGTGTTTTTTCTTTTTTCTTTCTTTTTTTTTTTTTTTTTTTTTGCCATCCACACATCTTTTTGGTGAAGTGTCTGTTCAAATAATTTTCCCAAGTTTTATTAGATTGTTTTTTCTCTTATTATTGAGTTTTGAGAGTTTTTTATATATCTTAGATCCAAATCTCTTTTAAAATATATGCTTTGTAATTAAAAATAGAATTATCATATGACCCAGTAATTCTACTTCTGGGTGTGGACTCAAAAAAAAACTGAAAGTAGAAACTCAAAGAGATATTTATAAAGCCATATTCATAGTAGTATTCACAATCACCAAAAGATGGAAGCAACGCATCTCTTTTGATGGATACATGATACACAAATTGTGGTATATCCATACAATGGAATATTATTCAGCCACAAAAAGAGAGAAATATTGGGGCGCCTGGGTGGCTCAGTGGGTTAAAGCCGCTGCCTTCGGCTCAGGTCATGATCCCAGGGTCCTGGGATCGAGCCCCACATCGGGCTCTCTGCTCAGCGGGGAGCCTGCTTCCCTTCCTTTCTCTCTGCCTGTCTCTCTGCCTACTTGTGATCTGTCTGTCAAATAAATAAATAAAATCTTAAAAAAAAAAAAAAGAGAAATATTGACACGTGCTACAACATGGATGAATCTTGAGGACATTATACTGAGTGAAATATGCTAGTCACAAAAAGACATATACTATATGATTCCACTTGTATGAAGTACCTAGAGTGATTAAATTCACAGAGACAGAAGGTAGAATGGTGATTGCTAGGGGTTACAGAGAGGGGAGAATGAATTTTTAGTGAGTACAGTTTTCAGTTTTGCAAGATGAAAAGAATTCCAGAGGTTGGTTGTACAACTATAAATGTACTTAACACTATTTTTTAAAAAATATTTTATTTATGTATTTGAGAGAGAGAGAGAGAGAGAGAGACAGTGAGAGAGCATGAGTGAGGAGAAGGTCAGAGGGAGAAGCAGACTCCCTGTGGAGCTGGGAGTCCGATGCAGGACTCGACCCCGGGACTCCAGGATCATGACCTGAGCCGAAGGCAGTCGCTCAACCAACTGAGCCACCCAGGCGCCCTGTACTTAACACTATTAAACTGTACACTGTACAAATAAAATCTAAAAAAATTAAAATAAATAAACTATACAATTAAAAATGGTTAGGATGTAAAAAGTTAAGGAAATAAAACTAAAAGATTAAAGTGGTTTAGATGGTACATTTTATGTTACATGAATTTTGCCACAATTTAAAAAATTTAAATGTGTATTTTTAAATGTCTTTAAGGATTATTTATTTATTTATTTTAGAGGGAGAGAGAGTGTGCATGCAAGTGGGGAGAGAGGCAGAGGAAGAGAAAGAGAGAACCTCAAGTAGACTCCACATTGACCATAGAGCCCAATGCAGGGCTTGATCTCACAACCATGAGATCATTACCTGAGCTGAAACCAAGAATCAGATGCTTAATAAACTGAGCCACCCAGGTACCCCATGTATTTTTTTAAATTAAATTTTTAAAGCAAATGTGGGTCTCAAACCCACAACCCCAAGATCAAGAGTCACATGCTCTACCAGCTGAGCCGGCCAGGTACCCCTAAATGTGTATGTTTTATAAATTTTTTTCTGAGTCTATGGCTTGTTTTGTCAGTCTCATGTCTTTTTTGTTTCTTTGTTTTATTTATTTAAGCAGTCTCTACACCCAACATGGGGCTTGAACCCATAACACTGAGATCGAGAGTTGCACACTCCTCCAACTGAGCCAGCAGGTGCACTGACATTCTCTAATGTCTTTAAAAGGACCAAGGTTTTTAATTTTCATGAAGTCCAATTTATCATTTGGGGAAGGATTATACTTTTAGTGTTATATCTAAGACATCTTTGCCTCACCAGAGGTCATTTTCCTGCCTCTTCATATGCCTGGTAATCTTTGATTGGATGCCAGACATTGTGACTTTTACCTTGTTGGTTGCTGGATATGTCTGTGTTCCTATAAATATTCTTAAGCTTTGTTCTGGGATGCAGCTCAGCTACTTATAAATAGTTTAATCCTTTTGGGTCTTGCTCTCATGATTTGTTAGGTGGGTCTGGAGTAATGATCAGTTTAGGGATAATTATTCCCCATTACTGAGGCAAGACCTTCCTGAGTATTTGAATTATTTTTTTTAAAGATTTTATTTATTTATTTGACAGAGATCACAAGTAGGCAGAGAGGCAGGCAGAGAGAGAGGAGGAAGTAGGCTCCCTGCCGAGCAGAGAGCCTGATGTGGGGCTCGATCCCAGGACCCTGAGATCATGACCTGAGCCAAAAGCAGAGGCTTTAACCCACTGAACCACCCAGGCGCCCCCTGAGTACTTGAATTTCTTATAGGCAGCATATAGTTGTCTCTTTTTTTCCACATTAGTTAAGTATTATTATAATAAAATTATGAGACCAAAATACATTTTATAATTAGTAAGTTTATGTTGTACTGGTGTATCATCACCTCCATGTGTTTTATCAATAATAAAATATTTTCAAAGGAAAAAGTTTTATGTTTTAGTATGGCACTTGTTTCCTGCTGTTCCTTTGTTTATTTGTTTGTTTTTAATTATTTTTATTAACATATAATGTATTATTTGCCTCAGGGGTACAGGTCTGTGAATCATCAGGCTTACACATTTCACAGCACTCATCATAGCACATACCCTCCCCAATGTCCATAACCCAACCACCCTCTCCCTAACCCCCACCCCCCAGCAACCCTGAGTTTGTTTTGTGATATTAAGAGTCTCTTATGGTTTGCCTTCCTTTGAGAGACAGAGTGAGGTGTTGTGGGGGGTAGGGAAGGAAAAAATGAAACATATCGTTGTCTCTTAATTAAGGTGTTTAAGTCATTTACATGTAATGTAATTTTTATATGGCTAGGTTTGAGTCCATCATCTTATTTGTTTCTATCTGACCCATCTGCTCTTTGTTTCTTTTTTCCCATTTTTCTCCTTTTTTTTTTGTTGTTCATATTGAACATTTTGTATGATTCCATTTTATCACCTTTGTTGGTTAAGCAGAAGAGACAGTCGAAGATTCAAAGCACAGGAAGGATTGATTGTGTTGTTGCTGCCTTAAAGATGGAGGAAGCCATGTGTCAGGGAACATAAGTGGCCTCTAGGAACGGAGAGTAGCCCCCAGTGGTCAGTTAGCTAGGAAATGTAGACCTCAGTTCAATAAGCACAAGGAGCTGAAGTCTATCAACAAAAATTAACTTGGAAGTGGATATTTCCCCAGAACTACCACACAAGAATTTTGTGTGGCCAACAACTTGATTTCAACTTGTGACACCCTGAACAGAGAACCTAGCTATGCTGTGCCTGACTTCTGATTTATAGACTATGTGCTAATAAGTGGGTGTTGTTCTATGCTGTCAAATTTGTGGTAACTTATTATGCAGCAATAGAAAATAACTATAGATTGTTTTTAAATTTTAATGATTGTCTTAGGGCTTATAGTGCACGTATTTAACTCACCAGTTTACTTTTAAGTGATATTATACCTGCTTCATTATAGTGTAAGGGCCTTACAATAGTATACTTCCATTTCTCTCCTCTTGGTCCTTATGCTATTGTTGCCATGTCCTTAACTTTTACATAGGTTATGAACTTCATAATACATTGTGTTTATTTTTGCATAACCAGTCAATTATCTTTTAATGAGATTTACATCATTAAAACATTTTACATATTTACTCATGTAGTTAACCTTTTCTGGTGCTCTTCATTTCTTTGTGTAGATCCAGACTTCCATCTGGTATCACTTTTCTTCTGCCTGAAGGATCTCCTTTAACATTTCTTGTACAGCATGTGTGCTAGTGATGAATTCTTTCAACTTTTGTATGTTTGAAAATGACTTCATATTGCTTTACTTTACGAAAGGTATTTTCCCAGGTATAGAATTCTAGTGTTTTTACGTTTGTTACTTGTGTTTGTTGAGTTTCTAGGACCTGTAGGTTTATAATTGTCATGAAGTTTAGAATGTTCTGTCCATTATTTCTTCATATTTTTTGTCCCCCCGCCTCCCTTTTCAGGGGCTCTAATTACCATATACTAGACCACTTGAAGTTGTCAAATAGCTCACTGGTGCTCTTTTACTTTTTCAAAAGTCCTTTGTTCTTTATGTGTTTAATTTTGGATAGTTTCATTACTATGTCTTCAAATGAATTTTTTTCTTCCTCCAAAATCGTAAAGAGCACCTACCAAAAAATCCTACAGCTAGCATTATACTTAATGGTGAAATAATGAATGTTTTCTCCTTAAAAGCAGAAACAGGTAAAAATGCCATTCTCTCCACTGCTATTTAACAGTGTACTAGAAACCTGACTCAGTGTAGCCAAGGCAAGAAAAATTAAAGGCCTACAGATCAGAAAGAAAACAGTAAAACTATTTTTTTTGTAGATGACACAATTATTTACTTAGAAAACCTTAAAGAAGATACACGACTACAACCTAACTTTTCAATGTCACAGAATACAAAGTTAATTTTTGAAATTCAATTATATTTTTATATGTTATTAGCAAATGATTACAAAATAAGATTTTATATGAAGTTCATGTAAAATAGCATCAGAAAACAGAAAATACTTAGGAATGAATTTAACATATGCAAGACCGCTGCACTAGAAAACAATTTTTTTTTAATCTTAAGTAAGCTATATGCTCAACTTGGGACTTGAATTCACCACCCCAAGATCAAAAGTTGCATGCTCTACTGACTGAGCCAGCTGGGTGCTCCAAAAACATTTTTGAGAGAAATGAAAGAAAAACTAAATAGAGGGGGGAAGTAGAGCATATCCCTGGATTGGAAGACTCAATATTGTTAATCTGTCACTTCTACCTACACGGATCTATAGATTCAATGCAATCTTTATCTAAATACTAGCAGTTATTTTTGTAGATATTGAATATCTAGTTATAAAGTTATGGAGGGGCACCTGGGTGGCTCAGTGGGTTAAAGCCTCTGCCTTCAGCTCAGGTCGTGATCCCAGGGTCCTGGGATCGAGCCCCACATCGGGGCTCTCTGCTCAGCAGGGAGCCTGCTTCCCTCTCTCTCTCTGCCTGCCTCTCTGCCTACTTGTGATCTCTCTCTCTGTCAAAAAAAAAAAAATTAAAGTTATGAAAATATAAAGACCTAGACTACCCAAAGTATTTTTTTTTAAAGATTTTATTTATTTATTTGACAGAGAGAAATCACAAGTAGGCAGAGAGGCAGGCAGAGAGAGAGGAGGAAGCAGGCTCCCGCTGAGCAGAAAGCCCGATGTGGGGCTTGAACCAGGACCTGGGATCATGACCTGAGCCGAAGGCAGCGGCTTAACCCACTGAGCCACCCAGGCGCCCCACTACCCAAAGTATTTTAAAAAGAACAAAGTTTAAGAACTTGCACTACCTGGCTTCAAGGCTAATTGTAAAGCCACACTAATGAAGAGAGTATGGTATGTAAATTGATGGCTTGAGAGAGCTAGAAATAGACCCATACGTATATAGTCATTTGATTTTTTACAGAAGCCCCAAAGCAATCCGATAAGGAAAAAAAGTTTATGCAGTAGATGATGCATAGTAACTGTCTATCCGTATGTAAAAATACAAATGTTAACCTCTGCCTCACGCCATAAAAAATTAATCTGAGATGGATCCATACACCTGAACGTAAGTGGTTAACATATATATATATATATATACATATATATATATATGTATATATATGTTTTAAGATTTTATTTATTCATTTGAGAGAGAGAGAGACAGAGAGAGCACACAAGTATGGGGAGAGACAGAGGGAGAGGGAAAAGCAGACTCCCCAAGCCAGCCGGGAGCACATTGTGGGGCTCCAACCCAAGACTTGGAGATCGGAGATCATGACCTGAGCCGAAGGCAGATGCCTAACCATCTGAGCCACCCAGGTGCCTCTAAACTGTATATATATTTTTTTAAAGATTTATTTATTTATTTGACAGACAGAGATCACAAGTAGGCAGAGAGGCAGGCAGAGAGAGAGGGGGAAGCAGGCTCCCCGCTGTGCAGAGAGCCCAATGCGGGGCTCCATCCCAGGACCCTGGGACCATGACCTGAGCCGAAGGCAGAGGCTTTAACCCACTGAGCCACCCAGGGGTCCCCTAAACTGTATATTTTAAAGGAACCTTTAGAAGAATATTTTCATGATTTGAGATAAGTAAATTTCGCTTAGCAGGTCACAGAAAGCAGTGTCATAAAAGAAAATATTGATCACTTAGATTTCATCAAAATTAGAAACTCTGCTCATCAAGACACCACTAAGGATATACAAAGACAATCTATAGACCAGGAAAAAAAATATTCAGAAAACATATATCTGACAAAGGACTGCTATGGAAGAAATATAAATAACTCTATAACTCAGTAGTAAAAAACAAAGAATCCAACTTAAAACAGGCAATGGCTTTGAAAAGGTGTTTCTCAAAAGAAAATAAATAGCCAATTATCCCATGAAAAAGTGATCAAGATCATTAGTCATCAGAGAAATAAAAGTTAAATCCACAATGAAATACTGAAGAGGGGCCGCCAAGCAAACGGACAAGGACGAATTCTTGAGACGTTTTCTGTGCAAAAAGGTGCCTTTATTATAGGATGGGCTTTATTATAGTACGGGCAGGGACAGGACCCTTGGGCAGAAAGAGCTGCACTGGGATTGTGAGGAATGACTGATGATATGCTTTTTAGTTAGTGGGGCTTAGGGATAATATAAATCTGTAAGGAATTTGCACATGTTAAAAGCAAGGTCTCCAAGACCTTGGAGGGCTAACAATTGTTAAGATAACATTGCTTTTAGTCTCTAATAAAACATCAACATTAAAGCAGCCATGAGTTCCCTGAGAAATGTCACACTCTGCACTTCTCAAGGATTTATCAGTGGGCTGCAAGTTGTAAGATTTAATTTTTGCTACATTTCTCTTGCCTTTGTTCTCCTCATCAATAGCACTATACATCTTTTAGAATGTCTAAATTCAGGGCGCCTGGCTGGCTCATTTGGTGGAGAATGGGACTCTTGATCTTGGAGTTGTGAGTTTGAGCCCCACATTGGGTGTAGAGCTTACTTTAAAAATAAAATAAATTAGAGCACCTGGGTGGCTCAGTTGGTTAAACTTCTGCCTTCTGCTCAGGTCGTGACCCCAGGGCCCTGGGATACAGCCCTGCGTTGGGCTCCCTGCTCAGCAGGGGTATCTGCTTTTCCTGCTGCCTCTGTTGCTCTCTCTCTCTCACTTACTTTCTCTCTCAAAGAAATAAAAGCTTAAAAAAAAAAACAAACTTAAATTTAATCTTAAAAAAAGAATGGCTAAATTTAAATGACCAATATCCTGTAGGTTGGTGAAGATGTAGAATAACTAACTGGAATTCTTTTTTTTTTTAATTTATTTTTATTTTTTTATTGTGTTATGTTAGTCACCATAAAATACATCATTAGTTTTTGATGCAGTGTTCCAAGATTCATTGTTTATGCACCATACCCAGTGCTCCATGCAATACATGCCACCACCAGGCCCACCCATCCTCCCACCACCTGCTCCCCTCCAAAACCCTCAGTTTGTTTCTCAGAGTCCACAGTCTCTCATGCTTCATGTCCCTGTCTGATTTGCCCCAATTCACTTTTCCTTTCCTTTTCCTAATGTCCTCCATGTTATTCCTTATGCTCCACAAGTAAGTGAGACCATATGATAATTGACTCTCTCTGCTTGACTTATTTCACTCAGCATAATCTCCTCCAGTCCCATCCATGTTGATGGAAAAGTTGGGTAATCATCCTTTCTGGTGGCTGAGTAATATTCCATTGTATATATGGACCACATCTTCTTTATCCATTCATCTGTTGAAGGGCATCTGAGCTCTTTCCACAGTTTGGCGACTGTGGCCATTGCTGCTATGAGCATTGGGGTACATATGGCCTTTCTTTTCACTACATCTGTATCTTTGGGGTAACTAACCAGAATTCTTAAACCTTGTCAGTGAGAATGTAAAACTGTATAACAATTTTCAAAAAAGATGTGGCAATTTCTTATAAAACTACACATTTACTGCCCAGTAACCCAGCAATTCCATTCCTATTTACCTCAAAGAAATGAAAACATATTTACACAAAGACTTCTACATGACTCTTCATAACAGCTTTATTTATAATAGCCAGAATGAGGAAATATCAATAGGACAATTGATGATCCCAGGTGTCCCATCAATAGGGGAATGGATAACAAAATCTTGCATATTCATGCAATGAAATATTACTCAGAAGGAATGAGCTACTGATACATGCAACAGCATGAAGAATCTCAAAAACGTAAAGCTGAAAGAAGCCTAACACAAGAGTACATACTGTATGATTTTATTTGTATGATATTCTAAAAAAAAAAAAAAAAAAAACCAACTTAAGGGGCGCCTGGGTGGCTCAGTCAGTTAAGCATCTAACTCTTGATTTCAGCTCAGGTCACGATCTCAGGGTTGTGAGATGGAGCTGACCATCGGGCTCTGTGCTGTGTGTGTGTGGAGCCTGATTAAGATTCTCTCTCTAGGGATGCCTGGGTGGCTCAGGAGGTTAAGGGTCTACCTTCAACTGAGATCATGATCCTGGGATCGAGTCCTGCATAGGGAATCCCTGCTCAGCAGGGAGTCTGCTTCTCCCTCTGCCTGCCTCTCCCCCTGCCTGCTGCTCCCCCTGCTTGTGCTCTCTCTCTCTCTCTCTCTCTGACAAATAAATAAATAAATAAATAAATAAATAAGAGATTCTCTGTCTCCCTCTCTCTCTGCCCCTCCTCCCACCTCCCTCTCTTAAAAAAAAATTAAACTGTGTGATATTCTAGAATGAACAGAACTAATCTACAGTGGAAAAAGTAAGAGCAGTGGTTGCCTCTGGCAGATAGGGTTGGGTAATGACAGAGAAAGAACATGAGGAAACTTTCATGAGTGAAAGAAGCATTCTATGTCCTTTTTTTCCCCCCCTCACTCTTTGCCTTCTTTTTTATTGGATTTGACTTTTTCTAATTGATTCTTTGTGTATTCTGGATACAATCCTTTGTCAGCTATCATGTTGAAAATATAAAAATATCGTCTCTGTGTTACTAACTAGAATTTATTTTTATTTATTTATTTTTTAAGGTTTTATTGGAACATCTTCACACTCGTCTGCTTACATCTTGTCTGTGGCTGCTTTTGAGTTCCTTTTTTAAAGATTTTATTTATTTATTTGCGAGAGAGAAAAAGAGAGCTTGAGCAGGGAGAGGGAGAAGCAGACTCCACACTGAGCAGGGAGCCTGATGCAGGGCTCGGTTCCAGGACCCTGAGATCATGACCTGAGCCAAAGGCAGACACTTAACTGGCTGAGCCACCCAGGTGCCTCACTAACAAGAATTCAAATAAAATTTGAAGGAAAAAAGATGTCTCCTTATTTGTGGCTTATGGTTTCACTTTTTCCTGTATGTCTTTTGATTAACATTAGGTCTTAGTTTAAGTGTATTCAAATGTGTAAGCTTTTCTTTACAGTTTGTACTTTTTTTCATCTTACTTAAGAATTTCCCACTATCACAAGATCATAAAGACAATTCTCTTACATTATGTCCTAAAAAGTTTTCCAGACGTTTTTTTCTCTGCAGGTATATAATTTGTGTAGTAAGAAAACAGGCTGACATCATGGGTACTGCTTCATGATATTTAACAATATATTTTCAACATACTTTCATGTGAATAAATGTATCAGTAGTGTTGTGGGTGGGGTTTCCCAGGAAACGGACTCAGATAGAGATTTGGGTACAGGAAGTTTATTAGGTAAGGCTTTTGGGATCAACATGTATGGGGGAAGGGAGCGAAGCGGGATCAGAGGGAAGAGGAAGGGTGCAGAGGCAACAAGGGCTCCAACTTCATAGTTGAGAGGGCCTCGAAAGTCCCAAATTGAAGAGGGTTGCCCTTTATACTCCCATGTTGTTAGATGTGGCTGCCTCCAGCGAGGCTGTTTTGACAGTGGCTAAGGCAGCTGACTTCAACGGAATACAATTCCTGGAGATGGCTGCCAGATGAAGGCGGCCAACCGGTAGTATTCCCCATAGCCGGTCCCGTCCTGAAGGAGTATCAGAGCAGCACATCACAGAATCCACCATAGTTAGGGACAGTTCTGACTCTAACTAGCAGAAAGCCCGGACAAACCCTCCTTAATAAACAGGAGTCTGTCTTGCTTAACACTAGGTCTCCGGTAGATAATCGTTGCCATCAACAGCATCTGTCCTTTTTATCTGGAAAGCAAAAACGTTCTCAGAAGTCCCCAGAAGACTTTCCCTGCAAATTAATTAGCCAGAGCTGGATCACAAGTACATCTCTAGGTGCAGGGGAAGTTGGGAAAGTGGGAAGAGGATTGTCATGAGTTTGTGCTTGGATCCCTGGACATTGCTGCTCTGAACAGTCTCTGGGTTCTGTTAGCATCAAGGAAAAAGGGAAAGGATTTTAGTCAGGCACTTAACAAAGCCTGCCACAAACAGAACTCTACAGAGTTATCTGGAATAACTGCATATGGATATAACTTACTGAAAGTCTCTGTTTTGCTACACGTTTGGTTGTTTTCAGCTTTTTGCTATTATTCACTGTGCTGCAATAAACATCCTTGTAATTTTTCTCTGCCCATATCCTCAATTATCTCTCCGGAATGAAATGCAACATACGTAACTGTTCAGAGGAGGGAATGTGCTTTTAAAGAATCTTGATGCAGATTACCAAGGTGTACCTTTGAAAGGCCTCCAAGTCTTTCAGAAGGCCGTTCATTGTACCTTTACGATTTTATGTCTTCCGTCAGCAGTGCCTATCCTTACTGACACTGGATATTAACATTCTCGTTAATTTGCATCAGTTTTATATTTTTAAAAAGTACCTCATTTTAGTTTGCATTTTCTATTGATTTTTATTGTCCATATTTGCTAATTTTTGCATTGTGGTCCAAAAACTGTCCTTTGGGCCTCTTGGGTTTTTTTGGAAAGTATTGCGATGTAATCGGTGTTTGGCTCTTGTGCTGTGGGGGTTAATTCCAGAATGCCTAAGCTTTTTGCTGGTCAAGGCATGAATATACTGATTAACAGTGTTTCCATTTAATGCTGCTGAGGAAGGATTTCAACCTAGTTTGTTAGAATTATATATTGATAACAATGAGAGTGATAATTTGCAGGTGGTCTTGGTGTTAGGGACCACCCGCCCCAGGGCTCTGCTGCTGAGTCTGGGTACATTTCAGGAAAATGGCTACGTGTTAGGAATACCTAAATATATATTCATAATTAGTATTCACAGCAGCAGCAGAAGAGCTACGCAAGAGTACTTTGTAACATGAATATTTTTATGACCTATAAATTGTACTCTGTATAAATGCCAAAAGTAT
This sequence comes from Lutra lutra, assembly GCF_902655055.1. Classification (NCBI taxonomy): domain Eukaryota; kingdom Metazoa; phylum Chordata; class Mammalia; order Carnivora; family Mustelidae; genus Lutra; species Lutra lutra. The sequence continues at coordinate 63,441,668 of NC_062296.1, read as the reverse complement.
TTTTAAAATATCACTCAGAAAGGTAAAAGGAGAAAAAAATCATTTTGCTAATTAATCCAATGAAGAATGATGACATATGAATTTAGAAACATATGCCATAGCTATCTTAATGAGAAACATGGCATGGCTGTTTTAAAAACATTTACTGAATATATAGTTCATGAATAATAGATCTCTTACTCCAGTAGATATTTTCTTAGTGAAAAAGGGTTAACAGCTATTTTTATAGCAAAAATAAAACCAGAGTGCTACAGATCCAACAAAATGACTTGAATATTTTTTTTTATTTTTTATTTATTTATTATTTTTTTTTTATGACTTGAATATTTTATTATCTCTAAATATATGAATATATTGTACTAAAAGTTTCTGGGATAATTTTTATTGCATTTTTTTATGACTTGTGTAATCATTATTGCACTTTATAATTTTGCATACATTATAGTTCTTGTATGTAAGTAATAAATATTTACTAGCTCAGAAAAATATCCTATAAGTCCACATGCACTTCAGGTTAAAGATACAGAAAAATAAATTTAAATAGTCAAAAATGATATTTACTATCACTTCTAAATTAGTAAGAGTTGTCTTTGAAATACAGAGTAATGACGTAAGCTAACTTAGTAAGCATTATGTGAAAATACATGGCCACTACAAGAATATTCTTAAGTAAATCTGTCAAAATAGTAAAGATGAAAAAGAATTAGACTACCCAGTTCTGATAAGAATACAGAGAAAACTCTATACTTACTAGGTAGAAATATCATGCAGTGTAGCTCTTTTGTGAACCAATTTAGCAGTACATAAACAGCGCATAAAAATTATTCATAATTTTGACTTAATAAATATGTGAGTCTAGTAGTCTAAGATAATAATCCTACCCCAGGGGCACCTGGGTGGTGCAGTCTGTTGAGCTTGACTCTGGGTTTTGGCTTAGGGCATGATCTCCGGGTCATGGGATCCAGCCCCGCATTGGGCTCCGTGCTTGGGACTCTGTCTCATTCTCCCTCTGCCCCTCCCATCCCCTCTCTCTCTCAAAAACAATAAAGAAATAAGTCTTCAAAAACAAATCCTACATCAATGGCACCTGGGTAGCTCAGTTGGTTAGGTGACTGCCTTCAGCTCAGGTCATGATCCCAGGGTCTTGGGATCGAGCTCTGCATCTGGCTTTTTGCTCGGCAGGGAGCCTGCTTCTCCCTCTACCTGCTACTCCACCTGCTTGTGCTCTCTCTCCCTCTCAACTAAACAAACAAATAAATCTTTAAAAAAAATCCTACGTCAAGAGAAACCCGTATACACAAAGATATTTGTTGCAGTGCTATTTATAATGATGAAGATGATAAAGAATGTAGACGTCCAAAAATTGGAGAATTAATAATTAATGAAGCCATTAAAATGTTATTTAAACTATAGTATGTCTATATAATGAAGTTTAATGAATCTGTAAAATGGAGTGAGGAAGATCTCTGTGTGTTGCTTTTAGGTGATCTGTACAATATGGTGTTGACCGAAAGAAAGCAAGGTGCAGAAAAGTTGTAGTGTAGGGAATATATTTTGGGACTATAAATATAGGTATGTATTTTTTGATAGTTTTGAAAAGAAAAACAATGGAAAGATAAAGCAAGGACAAATGAAAGTGGTTTCCTAAAGGAGAAGGCAGCGAATGTAGAAAGCACAAAGATGACAGCTAGACCTCTCTGAATAAATCTTGTTTTATATTTTGTTTTGAGTAAAAGATGGCCCCCAAAGATTCCCACCTCCTAGTATTTACATTCTTGTGAAGTTCCCTTGCCATTGCAGCAGGGTTGGTCTGTGTGACCAGTAGAATTTGGCAGAAGTGATAGTATGTAACTTCCAAGATTAGACGCTAAAGGACAATGTGGCTTCTGTTTTATTCTTTTTCTCTTGGATCACTTGTTCTGGGGGAAGCCAGTTGCCTGGTTGAGCAGTCCCACATGGTGAGGATCTGAGCTCTGCCAACAGTCACGTGGGTGAACCATCTTGGAAGCAGATGTCCAGTCCCAGTTAAACCCTGAGATGACTGCAACCCTAGCTGACATCTTGACTGTATTTCATGAGAAACCCTGAACTAGAACCACCCAGCTAACGCCATTCCAGATTTCTGACACTCAGAATCTGGAGATAATAAATACTTGTTATTTAAGTTCGATTTTATTTGCCAGGCAGCAACTATAAAATTGTTTAAAATAACCATAAAATTGTTTAAAATAATTTAAAAACTGAGTATCATTCTTACAAATTGAAGATAAACTGAAGCAAATGAACCCAAGCATATATCAAGTTGATGGCAAAACTACACAGAGAATAATTATTCCACGGGGATTGCAAACACAGTATTTTTACAGTACATCCCTAGTGAACTAGCTCCTAAGGACAATAAGAACTGCAAATAATCTGAAATGGCATTCAATGGTCTAATTGTCAACAATAACATTGATATTGTTACTCTGACGCTCCTCTATACGGTAGAATCAACCGAATAAGTCATTATGTTAATGTCATTAAGAACCAAGATTTTAGGGGCGCCTGGGTGGCTCAGTGGGTTAAGCCGCTGCCTTCGGCTCAGGTCATGATCCCAGTTCCTGGGTTCGAGCCCCACATCGGGCTTTCTGCTCAGCAGAGAGCCTGCTTCCTCCTCTCTCTCTGCCTGCCTCTCTGCCTACTTGTGATTTCTCTCTGTCAAATAATAAATAAAATCTTAAAAAAAAAAAAAAGAACCAAGATTTTACACATGGGAGAAAAGAGATACAAACACAGAATTAAAGAAATTAAGTAAAAATCCTTTAATCTTTCATTTGGATTGGAAATAGCAGTATGAATGTATAGTTTATTTTTCTTTTTCTAAGAAATATGTCTTTCCTAGCTCGGTGTACTGAAAAGGCCTAAAAGAAATGACAACATAATAGCAATAAATACCCAGCGTCCAGATTATGGTGACTAAATATAATTTAAAACAAACAAACAAACAAAAAACACAGAGCTTCTTAGGGAAGAGCTAATTTCAGTTCTGAGGCTGGAAATATATAAAAGATGAACCTAGAATATCCTAACTAGAAATTAAGGACTACAAGGGCTGTATTAAAGGATTAAGGAACCAAGTTTTTAAGGGGTTCTCACTGGCCCGAGATAGAACACTTTAAGCATGAAAAAGCATAATGACTACAAAGTAGTGTATGTATTTATACATCAAATATTTTAGAACTCCATGAGTTCACCCTGATACTAAAAAATAAAATCTTGAACGGCCTGGGTAATTCAGTCGTGATCCCAGAGTCCTGGCTCAGGCTCCCTGCTCTGGGAGGAGTCTATTTCTCCCTCACCCTCTGCCCCTCTCCCGCCTTGTGCTCTCTCTCTTTCTCAAAAAATAAATAAAATCTTAAAAAAAAAAAAAAAAAAAAAAAAACACCTCACTGGTCACTTTTTGGAGGCTGCTAGGACACTAACTTATTAATCATAAAATTGAGAAAGGAAAAAAAAAGTAAACACCTATTCTGCCTGCCTGTATTTCAGAGCATTCGGAATTGATGAGAAAGTTTAAAAAGTTTTAAAAAAAGTTAAAGTTAAAAAAGAATTAAAGAAAAAAAGAATTCAAGCTCTGTAAGGAAAATCACCATTTATGAAGGAATAGCTCAGGTTATGGAAAGGCTTCAATTTGTTGATCTGAGTGGTGGTTATGTGGATGCATACTATAAAAATATTCCTCAAGCTGTTTACTTAGTTTTTGTGCGTTTTATTGTTGGTAAAGTACAGCTCAGTTTAATAATTTTACCTCAATTTAAAAAAATGACCATAGTGCCTTCCAATGAAGGGTAATAGATGTACACGGCTCACTATGAACTATCCTTGCCAAAAAAATTGAACCTGAATCTAGCATGGCTGCAGATGTAACTGTGGGCTTCCAGAAAGTAAAGGGGACAGAGGAGCATGTTAAATCATACCAACAGGATTCAACCAGACAAACTGAGAATCTGGGACATTCTACAGGGCAAATGATATTGTTCCTCTGGTGAATAAAAATGATATACAGGAATGGGGAAAGGGGAAGAAAGGATTCTAGATGAAGAGAGAATTAAGAGCTATGCTAACAAAAACAATACTTGGCCATTGTTTGGGTCTTGATTCAGACAAATCACCTGTAAAAAGCTGTTTTTGAGACAACCAGGAAAACTTGAACCCAGACTAGGTATTCGAATATATTAAGGAATCAGTGTTAATTTTATTAGGTGTGATAATGGTACTGTGTTTATAAAGTCTGTATCCTGTTAGACACTTAAGTATTTATGGGTGAAATTATGTCATTTCCTTTAAAATAAGTCCCGGGAGGGGGCGGGGGTAACTACGGAGGGAAATAAATGAAGCAAGAAAGCCAAAGTAGGGCGCCTGGGTGGCTCAGTTGGTTAAGCAACTGCCTTCGGCTCAGTTCATGATCCCGGAGAGCCAGGACTGAGTCCCGCATTGGGCTCCCAGCTCCATGGGGAGTCTCGTTCTCCCTCTGACCTTCTCCTCTGTCATGCTCTCTCACTGTCTCTCTCTCTCAAATAAATAAATAAAATCTTAAAAAAAAAAAAAAAAAGAAAGCCAAAGTAGTAGTAACTCTTACAGCTGAGTGACAGATGAACTGGGATTTATTAAACTATTCTCTATTTTTCCGCATGTTATTAAGTTATTGAGCTTCAAACTCACTCTTCTATACTCTGCCTTTTGAAGGGGGGGGGTGGGAAGCGAGCGTTCGCATTTCAGCTTGGCCAACGGCTTCCTGCTAGACTCCGCCTATAGGGGGCGATAGAGGGAGACTGCAAGGCGGGAGGAGGACGTAGCGACTTAAACTCCTTTCTGTTCTTCCTTGTTCCCTCCTGTCAGCTTCCTGCTGCTGTCAGCATTCCCCCAGAACATTCTTCACCGCCGCCCCAGCAGCGCCTTTCGTTGTCTGCAGCCGAATCCGGTTGTTCGTTTGCCAGGATTCACAGAGCCAGACTCATCCACCCTCTATCAGCAACACCAGCATGAGGTGAGTAGCACCCCCCTCCTCAGGGGTCTGGGTCCCAGTCCACGGAGCCCTTTCCTCCAGCTTCAAAGTTGTAACAATTCCATTCTCTCTCCTTGTACCTCAGCCTGGGGCTGATAGCCGCTTCTGCGCTGACTTTCTTGACGATCCCTCAGACCTCTCTTTTCACCGCTCGAGTTAGCTCCTTAACAACTTTATGCCTAGTTAACGTTTTGTTTGTTTTGCTTTTTAAATAGTAAATCCCGTCTGTTCAAATTAACTAATGCGCTTTCTACCTCCCGACTGGTCCCCGGTGAGAGGTACCCGGACTCCCATCAGTCATGGGTTGAGGGCTGCGTTCGGGGGGCTCATCCCCCAGCATTCCTGGGCTGCCACATGGGTAGCAAAGCCAACTTCAGCAGCTGAGCAGGTTCCAGTGGCAAGTAATACAGGCGCTACGAATTGGAAGTTGCGCCAGTGTGCACTAAAGTGATAAAGAAGGTGGGGGCGGCTCGGCGATTTTGCTACACAGCCAGATGCCCTTTATAAAACATTAATTTCTAATTACGGAAGCGTTAATTGTCCTTGAAGGACAGTTAGAAAGAAAAAACTGAAGTCCTCTCTGTCACCAGCCCCAGTTCTGATTCCCTTCTCTTCCCTCCTACCCAGAGGCAGCCAGTGTTAACCGCTTAGCATTTACATGTGTTTTTCTACATATATATGCTTATTAAAACATATGGCATTATGTGTAGGTTTGTTTAACTTTTTTTGCATAGTAATACGTATCTTTTTGCAAGTTGCTTTATTCACTAAACAGTTTGTCTTGTATGTCACTCCGTATGATGACGTATAGACCCACCTCATTCGTTTCTTTCTTTTGTTTTTAAGATTTTTATTTATTGGGGCACCTGAGTGGCTCCGCTGTTTAATCGGCTTCCTTCAGCCCAGGTCATGATCTCAGGGTCCTGGGATCGAGCTCTGCATCAGGCTCCCTGCTCAGCAGGAGCCTGCTTCTCCCTCTCCCTGTTTTCTCTCTCTCTACCTGTCTCTGTCAAATAAATACATAAAATCTTTAAAAAAAAAAAACCTCTTATTAAAAAAAAAGATTTTTATTTATATGAGAGGGGGAAGGGCAGAGGGAAAAGCCGACTCCCCTCTGAGCAGGGAGTCTGAGGCAAGGCTCCATCCCAGGATCCAGAGATCATGACCTGAGCCGAAAGTCAGGCGGTTAACTGTCTGAGCCACGCAGGCGCCCCATCTCATTCTTTTCACCTGCTTCGTAATATTCCTTATTAAGGGTGCATATGCCCTTGTTTATTTCCCTCTTGCCCTGTGTTCACTCTTACCCACATTCTATGATTAATGTTCACGTCCCTGCATCTTTGTACCTGTTCAGGAGTGTTTATTTCTAGAGTCGAGACAGTAGAAGAAATGTTGGGTCAGACAGAATGCGTATTTGCAACTTGCATTAGATGTTAAAAATATGTCCTCCAAAAGGTGGTTGCAGTTTACAAGCTGTGATATTGTGATTGGTAATAAGAAATATAAATTTGGCCTCCCTTTTCGTTTCTCGCAGACAGCTCCTAAAACCCTTGGAATTTCCGAAGTGAGGAGAGCAACAAAGGTGTCTTTTGTTATGTTAATGAGTGACATTTGGGCTGCACCTAAGGATGGGGGCTGGTTGCCAGGGGAACCAAGTATGAATAAAGGGTTGGAACTTTCAGTCCCACCCCTGACCTCCCAGAGGGAGAGGGGCTGGAGGTTGAATCAATCACCAATGGCCAATGATTAAATCAATCATGACTTTGTAATGAAGCCTCCATAAAACCCCAAAGGACGGGGTTCGTAGAGCTTTCAGGTTGTTGAACACGTGGAGTTTTGGGCACAGTGGCAGGTCTGGAGAGGGCATGGAAGCCCCTCGTCCTTTCCCCGTACCTTGCCCTGTGGATCTCTTCCATCTAGCTGTTTCTGGGTTATATCCTTTTATAACAAACCGGTGATCTAGTAAGTAAGATGTTACTCCGAGTTCTGTGAGCCGCTCTAGCAAATTAATCGAACCCCAGGAGATGGTCATTGGAACCTCCAGTCTATAGCTGGTCAGTCAGAAGCAGGGGAACAGCCTGCCTTGCAACTGGCATCTGAAGTTGGTGTAGGGTGGCTGGGGGCAGGGGAACAGCCTTGTAGGACTGGACTCTTTAACCTGGGCAGTCTGGTGCCATCTCCGGGTAGGTGGTATTGGAATTGAGTTGAATTCTTGGGACTCAAACTGCTGGTGTCAGGAATTGCTTGCTATTGTGTGGAAAGCCCTTACCCCCAGCTTTGGATTTGGGTCCGGGAACCCAAAAGGGTTGGTGTTCAGTGAATTGGGATTTGTAGACTGTCCCTGGCTCACAGAAGCATGTGGTTTGGGAAAAGAAAGCATAAAAGGAAGGAGGGTGGTGGTGAAGCTCTTGATTCCTGGGTGTCCATGTGGTCACCCAAGGAACGGAGCAGCAACTGTGCTGTGTTCAGTTACTAAACAAGGACTCAGCTCCTGGGCAGTTGGAATAAGGAAGTGCATACTAATGAGAAAAAGGCAAAATATTAAGTCCCTTGGTCATTGTTATCTGTAATAGCTAAACTAAAAGGGAACGCTCAGTTGGACTTTGATGCTAGTCCAGATTCCGATTTCAGTGAGTCTGAGCTTTGGCCATTAGCCTCAAAGCCGCCCCCCAAGGTAAAAGTCACTGTGGGGGAAGGGTAAAACCAGGAAACTTTTGAAACTAGGGGGCTGTAGTGTGAAAGAGTTGTTTTCATTTTGTCTGTCAGTATCCTCGGCTTCCTGAGGAAGCTTCACTGAACGGGTTTGGGGGAGTAACTGATTGGGGGCAGTGTCTCTGGTCTGAATTCTTCTGGGTGGAAGAGCGTGTTTGGGTGGCTGTGGGACCCACTGGTCACTATGGAACAGTCCCAGGTGTCTGTTAGTGATCCAGACATTTCCAAGGTGGTGGACTGCATGAAAGCCACCCTAAACCTTGTTAATCCTTAGAAAGGGGACTGTCCTTAACCTGCATCAATGCCAAGTGGAACCCCGATGAAGCCAGCTGATAGGCTTCCTATGCAAGGCATCTGGGACTGGCTTTATGATGACGGAGATATTAACCTGGCCAGTATGCCCATTACCCAGGTCAGGATAAATGCTGTGGCTGAGGGGGTCCCTTTCAGAGGAGTGCCCCGTGTAACCTCATTGTTGCAAAACCAAAAAACAGCTCGGGAAGCCTCATCAAATTTCTTGTCTCAGTTTCTCTTCGGGTACCTTACAGATGCTAATAGAAACCGTAGGTTAATTAACAAGCCAATGGGGAAAGTCAGGGGATACTGCCGAACTAGGTGGAAAATTTTGAAGTTATTAAGAAATACGGTGAATAAAGTGAATATTGATAGGAGCGAAACAAAGAGGAAACATAAAGGGGACTTGTCCCAGCCGGGTGGAAATTTTTAGATGATTAGTAAGAAATGGGTGAACTGAGTTTTTTTTTGTGTGTGTGTGTGTAGTATATATAAATTGTGTAAGTTTTTAAAAAAAGAAATAGGATGAATAAAACACTGATGGGATAAAGACAAAGGCTTTAATATAGCACTACCTAATGTTGGTCAGGCCAAATGGACCCCTGTTGCTCCCCAACATTAAAGGGCCCCAAACAATTCTGCTTTATTTACCCCTGTTTAGAGAAATTTTACAAGCGGGAAGGCAAAAATCAGAATGAAGTACCAGACCAGCAACTGCGTGGGTGAGCAGTTTGGCAGATTAATCAAGATAAAGATTGACAAAAGGGTTAGGGTCCCTTGGCTTGACCCTCTCACTGGGGACCCAGAGCCTTTGTAGCACAAGAGTGCGTAAAGTGGTCAGAGAAGTTTCCCTGAGTCCTTGATCTGGGAGTCCCATAAACTATGGTACCAGAACCCATTGGTAAAGCCCTGACTCCTGCCACAGTTAGACTGACAGAATGTCAAAACATAGGATTGAAAGGGTTATGAAAGTTGGAATGCTGAAGCCAATACTCTCTAAAGAAATCATGTTGACTTTACCTGAATGCTCTATGGGGATGGATATTAAATGTGGCTGAGGAACACTTCCCTTACTCTATATAACCTGATGATGAAGTCCTGACAGAGGTTACAGCTAGGAACGTGAGTTGATGGAATCATGGTAAAAGTTTGTAGGAGGATTTGTATGTTTGAATAGACTTTATGGGAAAGGGTTGCATTTCTTTTACCTGATGGTTAAAGGCAAAATAATTAGGGATTGACAAGGGGTGGACATTGTATCTGATGGGAATCCTTCCCCTACCTAGTAACAGAAGGCATATATATATATGCCCTTCGAGCAATAAATATTAAGTAGACCTGCTAAATGGGAACCAGTAAGATGCCTGAGCCCACGCAGTGGAGGGTGTAAACTGGAATGCTGGTCGAGACCAATTCTTGGCAATAGCGCTTCATAGAGTGTAGACTGGAGCTTATGGCAAGAGCCTGTGAGCGCCTCCCAGTGACCACTGCTGGGACTTTGGGGAAGGGAGTTTTTTTGAAAGACATTTGCTACCTTGCTGTGGGGTATTAATTGAAGGTGAGGGACATACATGATCTTGAAACCTGAAATACCCACAATGTCTAGAATGATGTTGGAAAAACACCTTAACGGGGGTGGCAGTGCCTGGGGAATGCCAGCAGAAGCTTCCTTAGGAGCAGGGAGCCCCTTTTCCCCTGGGACTGACTCGGGAATGGTATGGGGAGCTTGCTGGGTTCTCTCATCACTTAGTCAATACCTATAAACAGCTCCTGACTGACAGATAAAGAGCTGCTTGAAATGTGGACAGAAGTTCCACGGTTGGGGGCGGGGGGGGGGGGTAGAATGAACATCATCTTGCTTGGAGGGCCTCCATTCTGATTGAAAAAGGTAAAAAACCCATCAGCTCAGTGGTCTGAACTGCATGCTGTTTCACTAGCCGTGATGGAAGAACTGAACGGTGATAAAAAGCCTGTATGTTTGACTTTTTACTGACTAATGGGCAGTGGCCAGTGGGCTGGGCTTCTGGTCAGCAGGAGGGCGGCAGAAACGTGGCCCATTAAATAGATGCCCACGCAGGGCCTAGCCCTGTGGAAATTTCAGGGGTGCATTAAGGTAGGACATGTCAACGCCCATCAGAAGAACTCCCTTCTGGGTTTGGAAGGTGGTTTGAACAAACACATCCCCACGTGCTCCCTGGAGGTGGCTGCCTAGGTCCATGAGATGAGTGGACAGTGGGGGTCTGCAGCCACGCAGAGATGGGCTGGTTCCAGACCTGTTCCTCTGGCACCTTCTGAGGCACAGAATGTTAGTAAGAATTGTTCTGTTTTGGCAAAGGAGACAGAAACTGCAGATGGCCTTGTGGCAGATTTTTTGGTGGGAGAGACCTTAATGTAGCTGGCGAGTGAGCCTGATGGCTGGCAGCAGGGAGTGGGGGGCACCACGAATGGGTCCTGACAGCAGGAGTCACTGACTCTAGACTGGCTTTGCTTTCCCGGTGGGAGAGGCGGACACTCCCATGCTGGGAAAGAACCAGAACTGAGGATAGGGCGCTACTTTGTACAGGCCATCCACACTTCTTCAGACTTCAGACTGGGGAATGTACTTTACAGCTGATAATGACCAACACTTGTCAGGGACATCCTCCTCAAAGTACTAGTTAGACAGAGAATGAAGGGGGCGATTAAACAGTGGTTGTCGGGGAGCCTGGGTGGCTCAGTGGGTTAAGCCTCTGCCTTCGGCTCCCGTCGTGATCTCAGGATCCTGGGATCAAGCCCCGCATTGGGCTCTCTGCTGTGCGGGGAGCCTGCTTCCCTCTCTCTTTCTGCCTGCCTCTCTGCCTGCTTGTGATCTCTCTCTCTATGTCAAATAAATAAATTAAAAATCTTTAAAGAAAAAAAAAGCAGTGGTTGTCTAAAAGTGGGGGGTCAGTGTGGGCGAGGGGGAGAGACACACATGAAGGGGCCTGGCTTAAAGGCCTGCGCCAGTGTGTTCTCACACACAGCGCGAACACGAGGAGGCTAACCCACTGGATAGATTCCTCTGTTTTTCTGGTGGATCTGGGGAAGAGGGGGTGTGGAAGGTGCTAGTATTCTTTTCCACACCGCCTCAACTTTTTTTTTCTCTACTCGATGCAGTGGTCACAGGACCCAGGACTACGGGGGCTGAATCGATTCCTAAGCAAGAAACTGCAACTGCATATTTTTAACCTTTGTGTCTGAATTCCTAAGGGCCCAATGGGGCAGGATGGGCCTTCACCCCTTCTGGTGAAATTGGGGCAAACAGTGAACACTCAGCTGGCGGTAAAGATAGCCCACCAGTTCTGCACGTGGGGAACCTCACCTTATCTGACTAGAACTGCACTGAGGAGGAGGGACTTGCTAGACTAGTTTTGCGGCCTGCAGTCTGCACCAGCGCAGTGACCAAACCTAATGTCCCTTCCAGAGGTGGGAAGGTTTGGGTATAAATGGAGGGGAAGAAAAATAGTAGCTGAGGGGTAAGGGAATGAATACGGGGGTTATATATAATGAGGGAAATCCAATATTACATTGACATCGCCAAAGAGGCTTCGAACAGGTGCTGTTCCTTCTTAGCTTGAGTATACCAGATGCCTGAGAGAGTGAAGCCGTGTAGTGCACTCTTGTTTTTGGAACCCAACAGGATGGCATGGAAGCCTACAAACCTGAGTGGCCAGCCGTCTGCGAGGAGGACTGCTCGTCCTCCGTATGATGCTGGACTGGATAGTTATTAATGACTAGATGATATCTCTTTTGACTTTTATGATTGTTTTGCTATGAGGGATCCATATCCGAAGACCAGGGTGGACTGTGATATTGTGGCTTATAATAAGACATATATTAGGTCTTCGTTTTGGGAGTAAGGAAACTCCTAAAACCTTTGGAATTTCCTCAGTGTTGAGAGCCTTGAAGGTGTCTTTTGTTATGTTCATGAGTGACTTTGGACTGCACCTAAGGAATGGGGCTGGTTGCCTTGGGAACCAAACTTGTGATTAGAAGGTTGGAAATTTCAGTCCCACCCCTCTGATGGGTGTGGGGGGGTTATTCAATCAATCACCATTGGCCATTGATTTAAACTAAAAGGATGGGGTTCAGAGAGCTTTGAGGTTGGTGAGCAGGTGGAGATGTGGATAGAGTGGCGCACCTGCAGAGGGCATGGAAACTTCTCATCCTTTTCCCATACCTCCCCCTGTGCCTCTCTTCCATTCGAATGGCTGTTCTGAATTATATCGTTCTATAATAAACCAATGATCTAGTAAGTAAAATGTTTCGCTGAATTCTGTGACCTGCTCGAGCAGATGAATTGAACCCAAGGAGTAGGTCATTGGAACCTAGCCGGTCAGTCCGAAGGACAGGTCAACATAGACTTGCAACTTGTGTTTGAATTGAGTTACCAAGAAGGGGATCATTGGAACTTCCTATCTATCTATAGCCATTGGTCAGAAGCATAAGTAACAACCGGCTTTTGTGACTGGTGTCTGAGGAGAGGTTTGTGTGGGGTTGAGGGTGGAGGAGGGCTGGTGGCAGTCTTGTAGGACTGAATCCTTAACCCGTAGAATCTGATACTCCTTTCCAGGTGTAGTTAGTGTCAGAATTGAGTTGAATTCTCAGGTACCCTATTGGTGTCTGAGAATTGTTCGTCATTGTGGGGAACCCGGGCCACCACACATTGGAAATTGTGTTTCAGAATATCTCGAAGACAAGTGACCTAGGAGGGTGCCAGTGCTCTTACTACAGGATGTAACATAGCTGCCTTATCCTACATTTCCCATCTGGCCCTGCTCTGTGCTCCTTTAGCAGAAGATAACACGAGTGAGAGCTGTTCACCCTAACCATGCCACAAAGCAGCAGACACTTTCTGCACCCTACTCCCTAAGGGGCCACCAAGGTGGAACTACAGTCCTCAAGCTGGAGGTACCAATACCCTCAGGGAGTCTGAATTCAGTGGCTGCAGTGTCTGCTATCCAGCTGAGAGTAGAGTCTCATGGAGACTGTTGGATGGGACTTGTTCCCGAGCCCACGTGACAACCCCTAGCAACTCTTGGAAATAACTAAATGCATTTTGTGGGGGCTCTGAGGGCCTTGCATGAGCAAGGTGGGGCAGCAGTTAGGTTATACCTAGCTTTTCTTTTATGCAACCAACAGTGGACCTGGTGCCTGTGGGTGTGGGAGTTATAGAGAGAAAGCTACATAGAATCTCTCTCAGTTATCCATCCGCCTGTATCTAGGACTGGGATCCCATGATGAGCTTTCTAAAGATGTGAAATCTGCAAATATTAACTACCTCATAGATATCTGAAAAGAAACTTTTTTCGGGGATAGGAAGGAATCAGCAAGGCCAAGGATCTGAGGTGGGAATGTGCTTTATCATGTTCAAGGAACGATAAGGAGGCTGGTTGGTACAGAGAGTGTGAGGGGGGCAAAAAGGAAAGGATGTGAGAGAGATAATGATAGGGACTGGAGACTCGCTCTGCTTTTCCAGATCGCTTCCTGCCCAAGGGTTGTTTTAAATCTCATAGCTTTTTCAGGCTAGGTCTTGATTTCTTTGGTGATTCAGTTCCCTCAAATCCTCAGTAGTCCTCTGATCTTTTTGTTTTAGGCGTTGCCCAGTTCTCTTCCTAGACGTGGTTGTGGCGTCTGCCTTACGTATCTGTCTCCTTGTCTCCTTGTTCCTGCGCTGTTCCCTTTTGAGATTTAACACAGCAGGCTTAGATGAGAAGGGCACCACCACCTTCTGTCTGATTGTCACTTTAGGGCAGAGTGCCCCTGTTTAAGGAGTTTTAAAAGCCTTTGTGTCAAGAGCTCAGGCCGTCCCACAGGGTAACACTGAACATGAGGAACCAAATGACAGACCACTAGAGTGGTCGGTCACTGCTGTGGAAAAGCCACTTCTAAACTACAGGTAAGCAGTTTTAGAGAAAGCCATGGAAGCTGGCCGCTGGATCCTAGCGGGGAAGCTACAAAGGTTCGCTCTCCTCCAGACCAGGGAGATGGATAAGAAACGGCCTTGTGGCAGTCTCCCATAAGATAGGGGCGAGAAGCAACACTATAACAGCTACCTGTGGTTAACTCCCTTTATTCCAGGAGGCATCACAGAGGATTCGGCCATGAGTTGGGTCAGACTGCAGATCCATTGTTTATGGGGCCTAGGTGGAGATATGCAGGGGCACCAGATGTCATGAGGGAGCTGTTCCCCTCCACCTTTGTCACACAAAGCCCTTTTCAGTCTTGTCTTATTATTTGGGATACAGAAGCAGTCAGCTCTCCCTTCCTTCCTCCCTTCCTCCCTTCCTTCCTTTTTTCAAGATACTGAGATAGAACAGAGGGAAAGAGAGAATCTCAAGTAGACTCCATGCCCAGCAGGGAGCTGGATGTGGGGCTCAATCTCACAAACCTGAAATCACAACCTGAGCCAAAATCAAGAGTCAGAGGCTCAAGAGCCACCCAGGCTCTCTAGCAGTCAGCTTTTCTAGTCTTGCATCCCCAAATTTCTTATTTCGTTTCTGCAACTTAATCAGCCCATTCTTGCCTGAGCTTTTGTCTTTCTTGTAACACCTTGCTGACTTTAGCAAGTAACCATCAATTCACACTCCTGACATCGCATACCATCCTCCTTTCTGAAAGCTGTAGGCTCTGGAGGCACTTAGTGCGACTTTCTTTTATTACAGGTAACATCTGCTGTTTAACAAGACAAGACTCTCCATCTTTCTATCCTCCAATATCATTTTCCTCCTTGTGCACTGGTGTAAACAGCAAAACTTTCGTTATTGCTGATCTTAACCCGACTGGGTGGGTGAACAGGTCACTGGGACAGCCCTCCCTGCTGTCATTCAGAAACCTGGGCTGACTGAAGCTTTGCTTGCTTCTACACGTGGCTACCAGGGTCATCCTTAGGACTAAGGTGTGGAGCTGTCTCTGTTAACAGCTAGCTGCAAGGGGAGAAAAGTATACATTAGTATGTTTGCGAGGTTTACATGGACAGGCTGGAAATGATATATGAAATTCGTGCTCTCATTCTTGCATGTGGCCACACCTGACTGCAAGGGAGGCTGGGAAATGTGTGCCCAGGAAGAAGAGGAGAGCATGGAGTAGGTGAGCAGCTAGCAGTCTCTATGGAATAGTTGTACTGGCAGTGTGGGTGGTGAGAAGTGGCTGAATTCTGGATTTATATAGAATGTAGAGACCTCAGGGGCATCTGGGTGGCTCAGTCAGTTAAACATCTGCTTTTGGCTCAAGTCAGGGCCCAGGGTCTTGGGATTGAGCCCCACGTCAGGCTCCCTGCTCAGTAGAGAGTCTGTTCTTCCCTCTCCCCCTGCCTACCACTCCCCCTGCTTGTGCCCTCTCTCTGTCGCATAAATAAAAATAAAACATTAAAAATAAAAGAAGATAGACTCCTCAGAATTTGTTGATGCCATGGTTTTGGGCCTGAAACGTTGGAAGAATAGAGTTGCTGTATGCGAGGATGGGAAAGGCTATCAAGAACTCCGTTTTAGACATGTGATTTTTGAGGTACCCACATGGAGACATTAAATAGGCTGTTGGAGATGCGGGTTTATAGTTCAAAGGAGTGGCCAGGACTGAATATATAAACGTGAGGGGGAGGGCTTGGTACATATATGGTATTTAAAGCTATTAAACTGCACTAACTACAAAACTATATACAGTAATACTGAATTTCATTGATTCTACAAAGTACATTTTGTTTACATCTTAAGATCTTTGAAACTGGAATGCATCTTACAACACTAAATATAGTCTTCAATTATTATGATTGATAGTGTTTTCTTTGTTAGTATCATTTAAAATAATGATGTCTTGCAACTGATGACACCCCAGATTCAATGAAACCATAATAATAAGAGTAAAAACGATGATGCTATTGAATATTTACTGTGCATCAGACACTGTGCTAAGCCACTTCCGTGATTATCTTTACATGTAGTTACAGGGATGTTAAGCGCTCAGGTGCTGGGACATGACTGCATAGATCTGTATTCTGGCTCCGAGTTTATAGACCATATGACCTTGGTGAAATGCTTACTCTGTGCCCTACTTTCCTCATCTCTAAAATGGGATGATAATAGTACCTAACTTACAGGTTTATTATGAGGATTGAAGGAATTAGTACACGTGTAGTTCTTAGAAGAGTGCTTAACACCGTAACTGCTAAATTGTTCACATTATTAACAAAATTAACATTTTGTTAAAACTGTGAAGAATATATGTATGTATGTAAAAATTCAAACACGAAATCTTGCCATTTATAACGACATGGGTGGAGCTAGAGAGTATTATGCTTAGCAGAATAAGTCAGAGAAAGACAAATACCATATGATTTCACTCGTATGTGTAATTTAAGAAACAAAACAAACGAGCAAAGGGAAAAAGAGAGGCAAACCAAGAAATAGACTCTTAACTATAGAGAACACCCTGATGGATACCAGAAGGAAGGGGTGTAGGGGATGGGTGACAAGGTGATGGGTATTAAGGAGGGCCCTTGTGATGAGCACTGGGTATTGTATGGAAGTGTGGGATCACTGTATTGTATACCTGAAAGTAATATAACACTACATTAAGTAACTGGAATTTAAATTAAAAAAAAAAAAAAAAGAAAAGAGGGCACCTGGGTGGCTCAGTGGATTAAGCCCCTGCCTTTGGCTCAGGTCATGATCTCAGGGTCTTGGGATTGAGTCCCATATATCGGGCTCTCTGCTCACCAGGAAGCCTGCTTCCCCCTCTCTCTCCGCCTGCCTCTCTGCCTACTTGTGATCTCTCTCTGTCAAATAAATAAATAATATCTTTTTTTTTTTTAAAAGATTTTATTTATTTATTTGACAGAGAGATCACAAGCAGGCAGAGAGGCAGGCGGAGAGAGAGGAGGAAGCAGGCTCCCTGCTGAGCAGAGAGCCCGATGCGGGGCTCGATCCCAGGACTCTGAGATCATGACCTGAGCCGAAGGCAGCGGCTTAACCCACTGAGCCACCCAGGCGCCCCAATAAATAATATCTTAAAAAAAAAAATGTTTCAAGCAAAAAAAAAAAAATTCATCAAGCTATCCTCTTTAATGCATTCTGCCCACATTACTGTGAATACTGTATACCTCGATAAAAGAAGAAAACAAACCAAAACAGAAAAGTTTGAAGAAAAAGAGATCATGTCTTCTAAATAAGAAAAAAAAGTTACATGTATTCATTGAAGTATTTTTGTCTGAAATTAATATAGTTGCTCTAGCTTTCTTTACATTATTGTCAGCACAGCACATTTTTTATGGTCCCTTTTCTTTTAATTTATTTGTGTCTTTCTATTTAAATTGGGTTTCTTGGGGCACCTGGGTAGCTCAGTCAGTTGTGTCCAACTCTTGATCTTAGTTCAGTTCTTGATCTCAGGATCGTGAGTCCCTAAGTCCTTCATTGGGCCCCATGCTGGGTGTGGAAGCTACTTTAAAAAAGAAAAAAGGTGGGTTTCTTATAGACTACAAATAGTTGGGTCTTATTTTTTTTAGTCCACTCTGACAGTTTCTTTTACTTGGTGTATTTAAACCATTGATATTTATCGATCTAGTTGGATTAATATTTGCCATATTCCTGTTTTCCATTCATTGTCCTTATTCTTGGGTTTTTTGTTTTTGCCTTCCACACATTTTCTTTCTTTCTTTCTTTTTGGAATGAGCTATAATTGATATACTATATTATTCTCAGGTGTGCAACATGATTTGCTATTTGTGTATATTGTGAAATGATCACCACGATGCATCTAGCCAACATCTATCACTATATATAGTTAATTTTTTTCTTGTGATGAGAACTTTTAAGATTTACTCTAGCAACCTTCAAATATCCAACATAGTATTATTAACTATAATATCTATGCTGTAAGCTATGTCCCCATGACATTTATTTTATAATTGGAAGTTTATACCTTTTTAAAAAAAATATTTTATTTATTTATTTGATAGAGAGAGCTCACAAGTAGGCAGAGAGGCAGGCAGAGAGAGAGGGAAGAAGCAGGCTCCCTGCTGAGCAGAGAGCCCAATGCGGGGCTCGATCCCAGGACCCTGAGATCATGACCTGAGCTGAAGGCAGAGGCTTTAACCCACTGAGCCACCCAGGCGCCCCGGGAGTTTATACCTTTTGATACCCTTCACCTATTTTGTCCGGCCCCTCCAGCCCCCACCCTCCCAACAGTCACCAATCTATTCTCTATATCTATGGGTTTGTGAGCTTTTTGTTTGTTTTTTAAGATTCCACGTAGAAGTGAGATCATATGTATTTATCTTTTTCTGTCTGACTTGTTTCATTTATGCCATCAAGGTCCATCCATGATGTTGTCATAAAATGGCAAGATTTCATTTAAGATTTTATTTATTTGAGAGAGAGAGTCTGGGAAGAGGGAGAGAGGGAGGAACAGACTCCCCACTGAGCAGGGAGCCTGATGTAGACTTGATCCTAGGACCCTAGGATCATGACCTTCATGAACTGAAGGCAGACACTTAACCGACTGACCTACCCACGTGTCCCAATTCCATTCTTTTTTTTTTTTTTTAAGATTTTATTTATTTATTTGACAGACAGAGGTCACAAGTAGGCAGAGAGGCAGGCAGAGAGAGAGAGAGGAGGAAGCAGGCTCCCTGCAGAGCAGAGAGCCCGATGTGGGGCTCGATCCCAGGACCCTGGGATCATGACCTGAGCTGAAGGCAGAGGCTTTAACCCACTGAGCCACCCAGGTGCCCCAATTCCATTCTTTTTTGTGGCTGAATAATACTCCTGTGTATGTGTATCATGTTTTCTTTTACTCATCCATGATGGACACTTAGGTTGTTTCCATATCTTTGCTGCAGGGAAAGTGGGACTGCTGTATTCTCTGGTTTTAACCAAACATTTTGTGTTAGTCTGTTCCCTTTCCTCTCTTTGCAAATCAGTTATACTTCTTTTTTTAGTGGTTGCCCTAGAGTGTGCAGTATACTTTTGCCACTAGTCCATATCCACTTTCAAGTAACACTTTCACTTCATGGAGAGTACAAATACTCTTCATGGAGAGTACAAATTAACAGAATATTTCCAGTTCCTCCCTTCTGTTCCTTATAATATTGCTGTCATTTATATCACTTACAGCTTATTAAGTGTTGTTATTGCTAACATTGTCTCTGTTGCTATTTTGAACAAACTTATCTGTTAGACCCATTTAGAATAAAAAATAAAATATTTTATTTGACCTTCATTTATTTCTTCTCTAGTGTTCCTCCTTTCTTTGTGTCAGTCTGAGTTTCTGGCCTGGATTATTTTCCTTTTTTCTGAAGCACTTCTTCTAACATTTCTTGCAAGTCAGTCTACTGGCAACAAATCCCCTTGATTTTTGTCTGGGAATGTCCTTCTCTTTGGTAAGATAATTGGCTGGATATAAAATTCTATGTTGGTGGTTTCTCTCAACACTTTAAATATTTCACTCTTCACTCTTTTCTCTTCTTGTTTGCTTGGTTTCTGAAGGGAAATCCAGTGTCATTCTTAACTGTTGCTCCTCTGTAGGTAGGGTGTTTTCTCCCCTCTGGGTTCTTTCAAGATTTTTCTTTATCTTTGGTTTTCTACACTTTGAGTAGGCCATGTCTAGGACTATATTTATTGACATTTATCATGCACAGTTTTCTCTAAGCTTCCTGGATCTGTGGTTTGTGTCATTAATATTGGAAAATTCTCAGCCATTATTACTTCAAATATTTCTTCTGTTCCCTTCTCCCCCCCCTTCTGTTATTCCTATTATGCATATGTTACATCTTTTGTAATTTCCCCACAATTCTTGGATATTCTGTTCTTTTTCATTCTTCTTTTTTCTCTCTTTGGATTTCAGTTTTGGAAGCTTAGGTTAACATATATTCAGGTTCATTTATTCTTTCCTTGGCCATGTCTGATCTACCAATAAGCCTATCAAAGGCATTCTTCATTTCTCTTATAATGTCTTTGTTTCTAGCATTTCCTGCCGATTCTTTGTTTCCAGCTCTATGGTTATTATTACTTACCTGTTCTTACATGTCCACTTTTCCCACTAGAGCTCTTAGCATATTAATCATAGACTTCTATTTTTTTTATTTTTTTTTTTTTAGATTTTATTTCTTTATTTGACAGACAGAGATTATAAGTAGGCAGAGAGGCAGTCGGAGAGAGGAGGAAGCAGGCTCCCCGCTGAGCAGAGAGCCCGATGTGGGGCTCGATCCCAGGACCCTAGGATCACGACCTGAGCTGAAGGCAGAGGCTTTAACCCACTGAGCCACCCAGGCACCCCAATCATAGACTTTTAAAATTCCTGGTTTTATAATTCCCATATCTCTTCCATATCTGAGTTTGGTTCTGATGCTTGCTCTGTCTCCTTTTTTGGTATGTCTTGTAATTTTTGGTTGAAAGTTGGGCATGATGTGCTGGGGAAAGGAACTGTGATAAATGGCCCTTAGTGATATGGTCACGTGATGGGGAGGAGAAACAGTCTGTAGCCCTATGATTGGGTCTCATTCTTTAGTGAGCCTGGGCCCCTGAACTGTAACCTTCACAAGTGCTTCTCATTTCTTTCTTTTCCCTCCAATTTAGGTGAGACAGAAAGGCTAGAGGGGGCTGGGGCTGGAGCTGAGTATTCCCCCCAAAAAGGCTAGAGAGGCTCTCCCCCTACCCCCTTAGGCTTACTTTCTCCTACCCCTACTGACAAACAAGAGGGCTATTTCTCTTGAAAACATGGCGGAACTCCTAGAGGTAAAATTGAACTGGACCTTCCTGAACACATGTGTGTGCATGTGTACACACACACACACACACACATTCATTCACTCCTGGAGTTCTGAACTCTAGCTTGTCCACATGGAGCCTCTGGTGATTCATCATTACAGTTTATGTTTTTTTAACCCAGGACTGGCTCCAGCTTTAGGCTTCCATTTTAAGGCTTCTGCTATAATAAACTGTGACTGTCTCTATTTACCTGTCTCTTGATTTGGGGGGTCAGCAGTTAGCTCTGTGAACTCAAATTTCTGATTATCTGATAGGAATTATTGATTTTCAATCTATTCAACTTCCCTTGTAAGGATGGCATTGATGAATTTCAAGATCCTTACATGTTGGACCAGAACTGGAAGTCAGCATTTTCTTATAACAACAAAAGATTAAAAAAAAAAAAAAAAAGGCAAATACACATCGTGCATCAGTAAAGGACTGGCTGTTGATTTGTTTACTTATTTATTTTTAAGATTTATTTATTTACTTTAGAGAGAAAAGGCATGAGCAGGAAGGGCACAGGGAGAGAGCAAGAGAATTTCAAGCAGACTCCACACCCAGCACAGATCCTGACGTGGGGCTCCATCTTACAACCCTGAGATCATGACCTGAGCTGAAACCAAGAGTTGGATGCTTAGCCAACTGCACCACCCAGGTGCCCCAAGGACTGGCTATTTAAATTACACTGCATCCACCCGGCAGAATACCTTGTACTCAAAAATGTCAGCTCTAAGATGTCCTGATACAAAAAGATTTGCAAGATACATTTTTAAAAGATTTTATTTATTTTAGAGGGAGAGAGAGAGAGCAAGAGAGAGCGACTTGGGGGGCAGAGCAGAGGGAGAGGGACAAGCAGACTCAGTACTAAGTACAGAGCCTGATGGCAGGCTTGATCTCAAGACTCGGAGATCATGACCTCAGCTGAAACCAGGAGTTGGCTACTCACCTAACTGAGCCACCCACATGCCCCATTTGCAAGATATCTTAAGTGACAGAATGCAAGGTACAGAAAATAAATAGCATGAATGAATGTTCTCTGAAGTGATTAAATGTTTGTTTTTAAAAAAGGATATGTATCTATATCCAGTATTCTTCAAAATAAGTAAAGGAAATACAATTTTTAAAGATTAGTGGAAATTAGACCAAAATTTCAACAATCACATTTTAGCATTATAAGGGTTGTTTTTGTTTCTCAATTTTCCAAACTTTCTAAATTCGTTTACATTATTTCTCTAATTATTTTTTTTAAGATTTTTATTTATTTATTTGACAGAAAGAGGGAGATCACAAGTAGGCAGAGAGTTAGGCAGAGAGAGAGGGGGAAGCAGGCTCCCAGCCCAGCAGAGAGCCCAATGCGGGCTTGATCCCAGAACCCCAAGATCATGACCTGAGCAAAGGCAGAGGCTTAACCCACTGAGCCACCCAGGTGCCCCTATTTCTCTAATTTTTTAAAGGAGTATTCATGTGAAAAAAATCTGGAGGGTAATACACCAAAATGATACTGGTCATTGGTTTTGGTAATGGAAGTAAGGAAAATTTTTCCCATTTGCCAGACATTTTGTAATGTTATATCACATATACAATAATGTTTTTTTGTTTGTGACACACACGCAGATTTTATTTTGTTTAAGCATCTGGTGTCCATGTTAGGCTTGAAACAGGCTGATTATACCACCTGTTACATTAGCATTCCTAGCACACATTGAAAAGCTATTATAAATCACTATTTTGATATATAGTCCCATGTTTGTTGAAGGACTTGATAAAGCAGAAAAGAGTGGCTGATTTGGAAACAGTATAGTTTTTCTCCAAGTCCTTGAGCAAACCGAGTGAACAATACAGCCACAAACAGCACATTCTGTAAACCTCTACTTGACTGTGCAAACCCCAAAACAGAGCAGGAACAGTGATGTCCTCTGCGTTACCTAGATCAATCCAAGAAGAAGCACGAAGTCCTGAAATGAGCCCAAAAATAAAAAGAAGGGAGAAATTGATGCAATATAGTTGACAAATCGTTTGCATTTTTTATTTAAAAAAAAGTAAATTTTATCTAAAAAAAAAAAAAGGCAAAATGCATACCTAAGGGACGCCTGGGTGGCTCAGTTGGTTGGACGACTGCCTTCGGCTCGGGTCATGATCCCGGGGTCCAGGGATCGAGTCCCACATCGGGCTCCCAGCTCCATGGGGAGTCTGCTTCTCCCTCTGACCTTCTCCTCGCTCATGCTCTATCTCACTGTCTCTCTCTCAAATAAATAAATAAAATCTTTAAAAAAAAAATGCATACCTAAGAGCCAAGAAAGAATAGCTGTTTCTAGTAGACAAAAAATGTAATGCTTAGAAGACAAATAAAAATGAAAACAAAAACTGGAAACCTTACCAAATTTGGTTGAAAGAAACCTCTTCGTGTTTGTGAAGAGTTTGAATTGCAGAGTATATTTAGAGAAATAACACTTTATTATATCTTACATGTATAAAGTAATTATATGTATAGATTATATTATATGTATAGAACATATATGGGGGCACCTGGGTGGCTTAGTCGGTTGAAGATCCCACTTGAGATTTCCGCTCAGGTCATGATCTCATAGATCGTGGGGTGGAGCCCTGTATTGGGCTCCCTGCTCAGTAAATGACCAAGCCTACATTTCTCCTGTCTTTGGTCTTCGTCCAAGGTTCTTGGCTTATAGCTAGCTCCCCAAATCCTTGGAATTTCCTGAGCAGTAGAGCAGTGGGAACATCTTTTACATCTTTTGTCATAATATTTGGACTTTTGTCCACAGTTCCTGAAACTTTATGACTTCAGAGCCATAAAGTGGAATGGGTGTCTTCTTATGCATAACAAGCTCCTCTTCTGCCACCACTGGGTATATGTTAATGAGGTGACTTCTGGAGAGCACCTAAGGATGGGGGCTGGTTGCCAGGAGAACCAACTACATGATTGGAGGGTTAGAACTTTCAGTTACTCCCAACCCCCTAATCTCCAGGGAGTAGAGATGAACTAGAAATTGAACAGATCACCAGTGGTCATTGATTAAGTTAATCAATCCCATCTGTACAGTGAAGCCTCCATAAAAACCTTAAAGGGAGGGGCTTTAGAGAGCTCCCAGGCTGGTGAACAAATGGAGATATGGGAGGATGGCACACTTAGATACGGTGTGGACTCTCCATGCCTCTTACTTGTACCGGTCCCTATGCATCTCTTCATCTAGCTGTTCTTGAGTTTTTTGTCCTTTTATAATGAGTCAATAATCTAGTAAGTAAAATATTTCTCAGAGTTCTGCGACTTGCTCTAGCAAATTAATCGAACCCATGGCTGGTGTCATGGGAACCTTTGATTTAGACCCATTTGGACAGAAGCACCAGTGACATCCTGGATTTGTAGTTGACATCTGAAGTGGGGTAAGGGAGGACAGTCTTGTAGGACTGAGCCCTTAGTCTGTAACCCAAGGTTGGGGAGGGGGTCATTGGACCCTCCAGTCTATAGCTGGTTTGTCAGAAGCACAGGTAACAACCTGGAATTGTGATTGCCATCTAAAGCGAAGGGCACTTTTGGTGGGACTGGTCCCTTAACCTGTAGAATGTGATGCTATCTCTGGGTGGATCATGTCAGAATTAAGTTGAATTATAGGATACCCAGCTGGTGTCAAAGAATCATTAATTGGTGATGTGGGGGAAACCACCTCCCTCCCACAAACATGTTGAAATTGGTGATCAGAACCTTGGACTGAATAGTGATTACTTTTTTTCTGGCATAAGCAGTAAATAGTTCCACATTAGAGTGGACTTTGAAGAAACTCTAACAAAAGGAAAAATTGGTTGAAAAATTGCGTTATTACAAAATTTCCAGGCTGGCCAAGAAAAAATAGGGAGAGTGTGCTAAGACAGAAAGCAGGATGGAGCTGAGGTTTTACCAGGCTGCAACCATGTGGAGAGAATGTAGTAAGACTTTGACTTGGTGTTTGAATTACCAAATGGTCGGTCTGGGTGACTGCAGTGCAATTTTTTTTTAAGATTTTATTTGCTTATTTATTTGTCAGAGAGAGAGAGGAAGAGAGAGCACAAGCAGGCAGAGTGGCAGGCAGAGGCAGAGAGAGATGCAGACTCCCTGCCGAGCAAGGAGCCCAATGCAGGACTCCAGGACCCTGAGATCATGACCTGAGCTGAAGGCTGCAGCTTAACCCACTGAGCCACCCAGGCATCCCTGCAGTGCAGTTTTGATTATAAAAATGGTTGAAGGGGCGCCTGGGTGGCTCATTGGGTTGAGCCTCTGCTTTCGGCTCAGGTCATGATCTCAGGGTCCTGGGATTGAGCCCCACATCGGGCTGTCTGCTGAGCAGGGAGTCTGCTTCCCCCTCTCTCTCTGCCTGTCTCTCTGCCTACTTGTGATCTCTCTCTCTCTGTTAAGTAAATAAATAAAAATTTTTTTAAAAAAATGGTTGAGATAATCTGGTGGACTTTGCAGGTTCACATTTTAAATCATGAGGCTTATATTTTAGCTAGATAAGACCTGGAACATTTTGACTCCTTGGAACAGACACACAGAGCTGAGCTATACCACTCTTAAGGAGCTCTGAGTTCAAGAGAACTAGCAGTGGGCCATGAGTGAGGCATAATCAGCAGCCCCAGTTCATGCTGATGTTATTTGCTTATGCCATAAACATAACAGGATGATCCAGGCTTCTAAGGAGGCATAGTTGTCATTCTCTAACTGAGAAAGTGAATGTTTCTTAAACCTAGATGACATAAGTCAGACTAGTAGTAAAAATAAAAGGATCAGATTATTTTGTCCCATGGTAGTTTATATAAAATATGTAAAACACAACCCTTTGAATTTTAAATAAAACCTGGGAGATTCTAAAACCCTAGAATAAAAGCAGTGAGACATCCCCTGGAGTCTGCATACAGGTCCTTGCCTGGAAAAGGTAAGTTTCAGAGAGATTCTCCCACAGCAGGACAGACTACTTTTCTTTTTTTTTAAAAGGTGTATTTACCCATTTATTTTTTGGAGAGAGAGCGAGCATGAGTTTTCATGAGTTGGGGAAAGGGCAGAGGAAGAGCGAGAATCTTAAGCAGACTCCCGCTGAGTGGAACGCGGGGCTGGATTTCACATTGTTGTGATCATGACCTGCCAGAAAACAAGTCAGTCTCTTTTTTTTTTAAGATTTTTTTTTTTTAAGATTTTATTTATTTATTTGACAGACAGAGATCACAAGTAGGCAGAGAGGCAGGCAGAGAGAGAGAGAGAGAGAGAGGAGGAAGCAGGCTCCCTGCAGAGCAGAGAGCCCGATACGGGGCTCGATCCTAGGACCCTGGGATCGAGACCTGAGCCGAAGGCAGAGGCTTTAACCCACTGAGCCACCCAGGCGCCCCAACAAGTCAGTCTCTTAAACGACTAAGCCACCTAGGCGACCCTTACCACATTTTTATATGAAAGATAGTAAGTCACTGGGGACTTTTCCTCATTCCATTCAAATCACAAAGCCTTCTCTAGGAGACATACAACCAATTTTATATTAGCTTAGCCATTAACCCCGAAGACCTTTTAACAAGTATGAAATAGTCAATCCCTTGTCTCTAGAATTTGGGAATGTGTGGCCCTGAAAGTATTAACTAGTTATCAGTTTATCCAAGAAGTTCTCTGTTCCTTTTTTGTTCTAATTGAAGTACAGTTGGTATACAGTGTTCTTTTAGTTTCGGGTGTACAACACAGTGATTGGACAACTCTATAGATGTGCTGTGCTCACTACAAGTGTAGCTATAATCCATCACCATACAACACAATACCGTTGACTGTATTCCCTGTGCTGTACCTTTCATCCCGTACTTTCTACTTTTTCCTTCCATTACTGGAAGACTGTACCTCTCACTCCCTTTCACCTTTTTTCCCCCCACCCTCAACCCCCTCCCCTCTGGCAACCACCAGTTTGTTCTCCATATTTATGGGTCTGTTTCTGCTTTGTTTTGGTTTTTAGGTAACATATAAGTGAAATCCTATGGCATTTGTCTTTCTCTGACTTATTTTCACTTTGTGTCTGTTCCTTAAGATAAGTGTCCTAGTAAACAATGAGTATACTTATTAAGCATTTCTGGTTGGACAAATAAGAGTGCAGTGGGAAATTTTATGAGGAAATATAATATGATAAGGCTTTGATCTACCAAGATAGAACCAGGAAGTAAAACATTACAGTTTTAAAGCTAAAGGAGGACGGGTGTTAGAATCGAGAAACCAAGGGGTGCATGGGTAGCTCAGTCAGTTAAGGGTTGGACTCTTAATGTTTGCTCAGGTCTTGACCTCAAGGTCTTGAGATTGAACCCCACCTGGGGCTCCTCGCTCCATGGGGACTGTGCTTGGGATTCTCTCTCCCTCTTCCTTAGACCCTCCCCCTGCCCTTGTGCAGGCGTAGTTCTCTCTCAAATAAATAAATCTTTTTTAAAAAGAGTAAGAAATCAAAACGAAGGAAGTAAGAAGGAAGGCCTGGACGATATGGACTTTAAGGAGCTTGCTCTATGGCATTGAACCTATTCTTTCAACTTGAAACTGTACAGTGCCTCGCCCATTGACGAGTGGAAGGTGTCAAAGTGGGCCGTCCTGTAGGCCACACCCACCTTGGGAGCCACAGTGCTCACAGTAGCTTCACAGAGCATAGGAAAAGAGTGAGTTGCTGGTGAGTTTGACCTGATAGATGAATTTCCCCCTAGAACTGCTGGTGGGAATGTCATTTATAGGCTAAACCATATGAAAGTGAATTTTTTCCCACTCTTTAAAGCTTTATGGTAGAATATATATATATAATCTAAAAGTAATCATTTTAACCATTCTTAAGGGTACCGGTCATTGGCTTAGAGCGCTTTCACAGTGTCGTGCAGCCATCAGCAGTTTTCACCTCCAGAACTAAATTTTCATCATCCCCAACAGAAACACTTTACCTTACCCTGTAAATAATGACTCCCCATTCCCTCCTCCCCCAGTCCCTGGTAACCTCTTTTCTGCTGGCTATCCATGAATTTGTCTGTTTGAGGTACGTTATGAAGTGGAATTATACAATATGTGACCTTTTGTGTCTGGCTTCTTTCCTTTAGCATAATGTTTCAGGGTCCATTCACGTTATAGCCTGTGTTGGAATTTCATTCCTTTTGAAGTCTGAATAATATTCCATTGTGTACTACATCTCGTTTTTCCACTCATTTGTTAAGGAACATTTCAACTGTTTCCACATTATGGCTGTTGTGAATAGTGCTGCCATGAACGAGGATGAACAAGTAAGTATCTGAGTCCCTGCTTTCAATTCTCGTTCTATATTGGGTCTATAGTTAGGAGTGGAATTGCTGGTCCATAGGGTGATTTTATGTTTAGGTTGTGGGGAACTGCCAAACTTTTCTATAGCAGCTGCCTCATTTTACATTCCCACTAGCAGAACACAAGTGTTCCAATTTCTCCATATCCTTGCCAGCACTTTCTATTTTCCCTTTTCTTTTTTTTAATTATAGCCATTCTAATGGGTGTGAAGTGGTATCTCATTGTGGTTTTGATTTGCATTTCCCTCAAGACTGGTGATGTTGAGCATGTTTTCATGGTGCTTATTGCAAAAAGAGCCTGCTGGGATTTTGATAGGGATTGGGTTGATTCTGAAGATCAATTTGGGGGGTGTGCTGCTATCTTAACAAAATTAAGTCTTCTAATCCTTGACCATGGGCTGTTTTTCAATTTATTTTGGTCATCTTTAATTAATTCTAATGTTGTTTTGTAGTTTTCATTGTACAAATCTTGGATTTCTTTTGTTAAATTCTTTTGTTAAATTCTTTCATTACTGTTTTATGCTTTCTGAAAATGTCATGATGTAATAGAATTGTTTTCTTAACTTCATTTTCAGATTGTTTATTGCTAGTATATAAAAATACATGGGGGCACCTGGGTGGCTCAGTGGGTTAAGCCTCTGCCTTCGTTCTGCTCAGGTCATAGTCTCAGGGTCCTGGGGTTGAGCCCCACATCGGGCTCTCTGCTCAGCAGGGAGTCTGCTTCTGTCTGCCTCTCTGCCTACTTGTGATCTCTCTTTCTCTGTCAAATAAATAAATAAATAAAATCTTTTAAAAAAATAAAAATATAATCTTTTTTATTATTGATCTTAAATCCTGCAAACTTTGCCAAACTCATTTATTAGCTCTAATAGTTTTCTATAGTAGATTTCCCAGGAGTTTATATATATATAAGATCATGTCATCTGCAAATAGAGGGTAGAGGTGATTTAATTGTTTTCTTACCTGTGTGTCTTTTCTTTTTCTTGCTGTGGTTTGAACCACAAGTGCAATGTTGAACAGAATTGGTGAGGGTGGACATCCTTATTTTTTTTCTTTAAATATTCTTTATTCATTTATTTGACAGAGAAATCACAAGTAGGCAGATGTAGGCTGAGAGGCAGGCAGAGAGAGAGGGAGAAGCAGGGATGCGGGGCTTGATCCCAGGACCCCGGGACCAGGACCTGAGCCGAAGGCAGAGGCTCAACCCACTGAGCCACCCAGGCGCCCCAACATCCTTATTAAAGGTGCACTTTTGATAGGGTGAAAAGACGGGTTGTTCAACACTTTCCAATTCTGTCTGGTGATAATGGGCAAATCACTTATCCTTCTGTTTATCTAAAATTAGTGATAGCAATATAAGTTTTGACTACCTCACAGGGTTCTGAGGATTAAGTAAAATCATGCAGTTAACAAACCTACAGTATACACAGATGGTAGTGTCTGCTATTTAGGGGCTCATACGCTAATGGAGAAGAAAAGCCATTCATGGAAATACTTGTAAAAACAAGGTAAAATGTGCTATGAATTATTCGGGCTATGAATTTTTTCTTGGATACCTTGTTAGATAATTTGGAGCAAAAACATGAGTTTAGTAACATAGAGAAATGATTTTAAAATTTAAGATACTAGTAATGTACTGTCATGCCCATTAGTTTGGATTCAATTTTAACAACTCCGTTATAGATTAACATAGCATAACTAAATCTAACTCTCTTCCATACAAAATATAACAATCTTATTTTATAAGGGTCTGCTACAATTTTGCATTTAGTGTCCAAAAGCACTTTTTTTTTTTTTAAGATTTTATTTATTTATTTGACAGAGAGAGGTCACAAGCAGATGGAGAGGCAGGCAGAGAAAGAGAGAGAGGGAAGCAGGCTCCCCGCTGAGCAGAGAGCCCGATGCGGGACTCGATCCCAGGACCCTGAGATCATGACCTGAGCCGAAGGCAGCGGCTTAACCCACTGAGCCACCCAGGCGCCCCAAAAGCACTTTTTTTTTAAGTCAAAAGGAAATGTGGTATATTAGGAACCGCATTTCTTTCCTCATTTGGTCTCAGAAGTAGACTATATAGAATTGATCGAAGCTCACCATTTATTTGAAATTAGCCTGATAACCTTTACTTTGGAATATAAACATGTAGAAAATAGGCCATGACATACATGGTACATGTCGTGGGTTCTTAAGGCCTTTGTCGATTCTAACACTTTTTTTAAAAAATTGTGTTATGTTAGTTGTATTGATTTGGCAAAAGAACCTAATCTTGCTGTTCAGTACTGTTTTGTCGCTGTGCCTTCCATGGCACTTTATAGTACTTTCTTTGCTGTTCTAAGGGCTCCTATGCTCAAAGGGTGGTCGGTCACAGTAAGGTTGTGAGGAAGCCCAGGCGCTTTCAGGTACTGATGCTGCAGGATCAAGTGAATGAATTTCTCAGAGCACTTGCTTTATAGAGTGGGGGGGGGTCCCCCAAACCCCCACGTACCCCCGCCAACCCCGCAGGAGATAGCCACACCTTCCCTCTATCGGCAAGGAGCAGGTGGCCAGGACCTGGAGACCTGGCACTGCTGCCACCCCCAAGGTACCCGCCCAACGGGCCTGGCTGGCTCACGGGCCAAGTGACGCGGGTCAGCTCTGCCCCCGGGACCCCCACGCACCGCGGGTGAGACCGCCCAGCGCGTGGTCTCAATATCTTGTCTTTCCGCTGCCCCTCCCCCCACAATCCCGGAAAAGGGGGGAGATTGGTGACGTCATCATCCGGGCACTCGCCGCCGGGGCCGGCCACGGTTCACAATGGAACAAAAACAAGCGGCCCAAGTCAAACTCTGAGCGACGCAGCTGCGGTTTGCGCGATTAACCCTTGCCTGGCCACACACTGCCAAATCTCCCAGCTCCTTCTCCGCCGTGGTATGCCAGATCCTTCCGGATCTCCCTTCCCCCACTTTTCCTTGTCCTCGTTTCACCTCTGTTCTCACATCGCTCCTGATAGGAGGGGTTTGGAACGTAGCGCGACCCCCGAGGGGCCGGCGGAAAGACACCGTACTGCGTGAACAATCTGTACCGCATTGTGTTCCCCTCCCCCCACTCCAGTTCTCCGGGTTCCAAGCGCCTCGCGCCTGGCCCGGCTTCCCTGGTAGCACGCGCAACTCTCCCTGGCTCGACGGCCCGGGGTGTCGGAGAAGGGAGCAGAAGGAGCAGCTGAGCAAGAAGGGGGGGTAGGGGGGAGGAGGAGACGAAGGAGGAGGGCCAGGGGGCGGCCCCTGTGGGGGGCGGGGCTAGATGGGGGCGGGGGATCCTCACGGCTTTGGGCGGTGCTGGGGTTAGTGGGAGTCTGCGCCGCCGCGCTGCTGCCTTCGCCGCCACCAGTGCTGCTGCCGCCGCCGCTACCGCCGCTGCCAGTGGCCGAGCGTTTTTTTTTTTTCTTTTTTTTCTTTTCTTTTTTTTTTTTTTTTTTTTTTTTTTTGGTTTGCCGGATCCGCCATATTGGCGAGGACGGGCGTCCGCGGCTGCGGAAGCTAGTCTCCGCCGTTGTCGGAGCCGCAACCTCACAGCACCCGGCCCGTCCGGGCCTCTGCCGCGCGGAGCCCCTCCCCGCGTTGCTCAGCTCACAGGCCTCGCGGGAGCCCGCCGCTGCCGCCTCTCTCCCGAGAGGCGGCCGCCTCAGCCCTCGGTGCTCCGGTCGGCGCCGGGAGCGAGGAGCGAGCCGCAGCAAAGCGACCAGGCCCGGAGCGGGGACAGAGGCGGCGACTACGAGAAGGTGAAGCCGCCACTGCAGGAGGAGGAGCGGGAGGAGGTGACGCAGGAGAAACGCACCGCCCGGAGCCCGTCTGAGCTCAGTTAGAGCCCCGGCCCGAGGGGAGAAGAGGGAAGAGGCCGCCACCGCCGGCTGAGGAGGAGGAGGAGGCGGCCGCGGCCACCGCTGCTGCAGGGCGGGCGCGGCGAGCAGCGAATTCCGGCGCCCCCGTGCAGCTTCCTGGTCTTGACGCCCGCAGCCTCTCGACACACTTTGTCGCCAGTCACCCCCGGGCCTGGGATGCACCCAGGGTCGGCCTTGTCCTGGGACTGAGTCTTGCAGCTGCCTGCTGCTTCCGCGTGCCCTGCTTCTGAGGAGAAAACGCCCGGGTCGTGCGGTGAGTAGCCCGCCGCGCCGGGACGAGGCGTTTCTCCTGGGCCAACAGCTGGATCTGAGGGGAGGAGGGCGAGGGGGGTGTGCGAGCCCACGGTTCCTCTTTCGGCCGGCCGCTGACTGGGCCGGGGGCTCCCCGACCCCCCCTCCCCACCCACCCCCCGCCCCGGGGTGGGCGAGCGCGCGTGGCGCGGGTGGGGGCGCGGGACTCCGCTCGGTGCCGAGCCGGCGTCCCGGGAGCGTGGCTGTGTGTTTTGGACTGTAAGGGAAAATGGCTGACGGCTTCGTCCCTCCCCCTCCTCCCCCTTCCAGTCCTGTCTGGGGCCGAGTAGGAGGATGGAGTCTCGGCGCCCGGCGTGCAGCCCCCGCATCGGCGCCCGGGGGCCGGGTCGGCGGCGGGGGGCTAGTCGCCCCCGGCCCTCGGCCTTGAAACGGGGCTCTCGGCAGCTCTCCTCCCCAGTCTCGTTCCACTTGACACCAAACGCCATTACTGAGGTGGAGTGATTTGGAGCAGCAGAGCTAGGCCTCCGCTCGGCTACGCCTGGCTATCAGGCCCGACGACTTGTCCGCCTCCCCCCCCCCCCCCCTCCCGCGATAACCGTCAGCTTCTTCTTGGCCCTCTGGACCGAGAGCCTGAGCCGGGTTATCGGCCCCCTACACCTCCGTCGTCCCCTTTCATTTGCTGAGGGCCAAAGCCGCGAAAGCTGTTTTGATGCAGAAATCGCCTCCCACCTAGCTTGGACCCACCACCTTTCTATTTTTAACTGTTTATCTGCAAAAATATTAGCCTCTGCGAGCTTGGTGATAACGCTCCAGGTTCCTGTGGTACGAGGCTTCGGGTTCCAGAAATTGTTTATTTTTCATTCATTGTGAAATACTAAGAGTTACGGAGCAGGTGTATACGTTGTTTTGTAATCTTTGTAGGGACTTCTGTGGGGACTAGAACTTATATGGGAATTTTTTAAGATTTCCAATGGAACCCGCTTAAACTATGCATATTTTTTTGAAAGTTACATGGTTATACCTTAATTGGATTTTCCACCGTGCAGTTTACAGGTGTGTGTAATTTCTTCGGATTGTCTTAGAATTGAACTGAGCCTTATTTTGGGTGAGGGAAATATTTGTAGCCGTCTTTTACCTGGAAACTCATGAGCCTCCTAAATCTACATAACGTTTGTATACCTTCACTTCTGAGGAAGAATCTGGGCTGTATTTATTGATTAGGAAACTTTTCAGCAGGTACTTAACCCTCTCTTGGAGCTCATTATCTACTCCAAGTGATTATATAGTAAGGACTCGTTGGCTTTCTTAATCCGTACACTTGAATTTAAAAATAGAGACTGCAAACTCTCCTTTAGATCTCCCTGGTCTACTGATTCAGTGGGCTGCCATTTTGGTTTCAGCAAATGCCTCTCAAGTTCTTAAAGATTAAGCTTTATTGTTCCAGTGTCTGCATAGAGGGAAAAATAGAAGTATTTGAAATTGGTGTTCCCAAATGTGAACTCAAAAAATGTTTGTTATGTTTTGTTTTCTTTATTTTAAAAATAAGACATTTGGAGTATACGGATATTTTCCCCCTACCTTTTCCTGTATTTTTTTGTATGGACATTTAACTTGGAATTTTTAATGTGTTATTTTAATGTTCTCATGCCATTTCTTCCTTTTGTTTGCTGACCTTGATAGTTTCTGAGAGGAAAAATTGCTGGAGGGATTGAATAACGGCAAGAACAGTACATGTGAGAATCTAAATTCTTCAGAAAGTTCTTTGAAGGGCAGAGTTTACCTTTCACCAAATTATTGTAATCCCTTGTTGGTGTTCCATACTTCTCTTGCTTTATTGATGGAATGCTCAAGTAGGATTTACTCTGGATCTTTTTTTCTTCCAGGATCTTGAAATAAATATTCTGACATCTCAAGAAGATGAGGGATTTCGTCGATGTCTCTTCAAAGATAATTTTTTTTTCAGATGGTATTAATAATGCTGTTTATAGCTTTTGAAAATGGATATTTGTCATGAATTTGTTAGTCAAGTTCTTGATTAGTTGTACACAAGCAAGCATTCTTTCAGTTTACTTTTATAAGGTTAATGAAGTTTTTATATTTCATTTCTAGAATTTTTAATATTGGAACCAATCTTTGTTTAAATTAGGTTAAGGAAGGTTGTTCGAAATATATGGGGGGTGTGTTACAGATCAGTCTTCTTGTAACTCTTTTGGGCACTTTGGGCAAGGATCTTATTCTGTGGTTCTTGAGTTAGTTGGGTTTGTTTTTTCGTGGGGTTGTTTTGTTTTGTTCTGTTTGTTTTGCGTTGAATTCTAAAATAACGTGATGGTTTCATAATAGCCTGCATTATATATCCCCTCTTGCTGGTACGTTTTCTGAATCTTGATACCCCCCCCCCCCAAAATTGAGAGGGGGGAGATTTTAGTTTCCCCTCCTTTTTTGTTTTTGGGTTTTTTGGGGGGGGGGGTTGAGTTGTATTTTTGAAAGCTGCCCTGTTTGTTGCTAAGTTCTTGTCTTAGTATAGGGTCTAACGTTAATGTTTGGGAAAGGGGTTAATGCGTTGACCCTCAAACCTGACTGCACTTTAGAATCACTTAAGGGAGTTTAGGTGGGGGGAAGAAAAATACTGATGGCTGGATCTCACTCTCTGATACTGATTAGGTCTGATAGTGGTCCTGATTAGGTCTGGTAGGGGTCCTGGGCAAAGGTTTATGTTAAAACCACTGTGGATGATTTTCATACAGAGTTGAATACCACTGTTAATGCTCTTAGCATGTTCTTATTGAACTTCCAAGCATATAAATAAGAAGATGGATTTTTTTTCCCTCAAATGTTTTCAGTTACCAGCATAAGGATTGAGGTCTGTCAACCAGTGGTGTTTCAGCTACGGTGCCACATTAAAGAAATGAGACTGATCACTATTTTTAAAAAACATTTGGAACTTTCATCTGTTTCCTGAACCAGAGTAGCTTTAGATGAAAATTTTAATAAAAATATGACAATTATCTGCAACTTGGGAAATAAGTTAGTTAGCCAGGGAGGTGCTAAAAGCTTTGCAGCAAGTAGGTTCTTCCTCTTCCATATGTCTCCCAACAGGTTCTGGTTGATAGTTTAGTTGGTGGGTGTGTTTATGACTAAAATAATGTTAGGCAACATAACGTTCCTAAAAGATGTAAAATCCAGGCATTTGTCTCCCAGTAATTTATTTAAATCGTCTCATAAATGAACATTTAGTATCATGTGAGCTTCTCTTATCTCAATTTGAAAATACTGAGTTTTATTTAGCTTGGTTTAAAATCAGTGTAATTTTTACAAAACGTTTTCAAAACTAGAGGTCTCATTTTACGTTTTCATAGTATCAGTTTAATGCGATAAAGGAAATAGCATTAAACGCCTTTATTTGGTGTTTATCTCTCTTAATTCTCTTGGTCCGTTGTGTTAAATTCTGTATTGAGGCTGGGGAGAAAGCCTGCTAATGCAGAATCTAGGAACTTTCTTAATGCGGCACAAGATCTCAAAGATCTTTCTATTAATGGTCATTGTAATCTTATTTTCTATGGTATAAAGTATGAAAAGGAAAAGAAGACTTTATGGAACCTTTGATACTTATATTTATTGGTATTTGAATTATTCAATTATTACTGTTGAATATAAAGTAATGACCAATGTAATATACTTTTAAGGAATAAGTGAAAAAGTACACTGTTAAGATACTTTTCCTAAATTTATTCTTCATACATGCATATTCTAGTCTTGTGGGCTTCCGTATGCATGTACACACCACACGTGTATTCTACAAGGTTTTTAGTTCTATTTCCAGCTACTGTCTAACAATGATTTTCTACCTCAGCTGTGTATCAGAATCACCTCTAGAGCTTTTCCAAAAATTTTTTCCCAAAAAAAAGGGGGGGGGTATTTTCCTAGGTCTTATGCTCTGGAAATTATGATTGAGTTATTTTGGGGTAGAAACTAGGCATTTAAAAAACTCAAAAAAAATATTTCTAATGTCCAGCTAGGGGGTTCTTTGCACTTGAGGAAAAGGGAAGATCTGAGATTTTTTGAATTTTGTGTCCTATCATTAGGCAATAATATTCTCACTTGAGTTTAGTTTTGCCACTCACACTGTCAAAAATTCCATGGGCACCTGGGTGGCTCAGTTGTGTAAGTGGCTGCTTTCCGCTCAGTCATGATCCCAGAGTCCTGGGATCAGTCCCTGCATCTGTCTCCCTGCTCAGTGGAGAGCCTGCTTCTCCCTTAACCTCTGCCTGCTGCTCTGTCTACTTGTGCTTCTCTATCTCTGTCAAATAAATAAAAATAAAATTAAAAAAAAATTCCAGACACAAGGTAGCAAAAAGTTTAGAAGCTAGATTAATAGTTGGGAGAGACCAGGATTCCAGAGTTTCATGTATACACACAGACACACACACCCCAAAATTCATTATCTCTTACTGAGCACCTTCTTGGGAGTCATTTATTGGGCATCTGCTATATGCCAGGTCCTTTTTAGAGATTGCTATTGTATAGAAGCTTATGTTGTATGAAGTGAAGAGCATTGGACTGACTGTCTAAAGTCTTTCTTAGCTCTGATTTTGTCATTCTTTATTGTGCCTCATAGATGGGGAGACTGAATTTTGTTATAAAAATATACCTAACTATGGTATAATCCAATGGAATTTTCCTTTTATCTTTCAGTTTCTTTTAAATAGAATTTCATTCTGATCTCCAGTCTTCTCCAGTGAGTACAAATGTCAAGTACAGTATGCAAATTCTTGCATATTGAGTTTAAGAATAGCTGTACTTGTAATGCTTTTAATTTTTGGCCGGGAATTAACATACTGTGCTGTTCAGCCCTTTCTCCTGCCATTCCTTTTTTGTATTGGTGCTCTGTCAGTTACCTCTACGCTATTGGTGTTTTTTGTTTGTTTGTTTCACTTATTTTGTTCAGATGCTTTGGTTTTTGTCCTCCAAATTTTAGATTTGTGGCATTCATCTTATCAGACTCAAGATCCTGTCACTGATATATCTCTAGTACTTAGAAAGTGCCTGGCACATAGGTACTCAGTAATTATTTGTTGGGTGAATAGTCAATTCACCATATTATATTCTTTGTATGATTTCTCTATTTTTTTCTTTTTTTCTAATTCTCTTTATTACTTGGAGTTACTTAACTTGACCTGATAATTGTCTTTTATTTTTTATTCATTTTATTTATTTATTTTAAAAGATTTTATCTATTTGAGTGAGAGAGAGCATGAGCAGGGAGGAAGGGGAGAGGGTGAGGGAGAAGCAGACTCCCCACTGAGCAGGGAGCCTTATGTGGGACTCCATCCCAGGACCCTAGGATCATGACCTGATCCGAAGGCAGAAGCTTAACTGACTGAGCCACCCAGGCGCCTTGATAGTTGTTTGATGATGAGCAGTCCTGGAGGGAGTCTTCGACCTCAAACTCCTTGTTTTTCAGATGAAGAACATGGCTTAAAAAGCTGCTGAAGTAACTTGACTAAGGTAGCGTACATAGACTGCGTTCTGCATGAAGCTTTTTCCATATTTAATAAGGCACAGTAACTCTTCTTTGATTTCTGTTACCTTTGTAGTCACTGGCTTAAATTCACACTTAAATTTCTCTCTGATGATGGTTAATGGGTAATGTCAGCAGTTCTGTCCTTTACCTTCGTGTATTACGGAGCATATTGAATAATAATATTCTTTACAGTAACTGCCTGAATGGCAAAATCTGGAGGAATATCTGACTCCCAATACCCAGAACTGCATACAAAATTGATGTTTGGGCTTCTTTCAGTTTATCCTTCTGTAACTGGTCAATCATAGAAGTTTTGAACACTTCAGACCCATATTGATTGGCCAGCCATTACTAGAGGAATTGTTTTCCTTGGCACGAGTTTGAGCTGGTTGTCTTGGATCCCATCCTTGGTTGCAGAGCCTATGAAGTAGGAAGAGAAGAAAATTTAGATGGAAAGAAAAAAAAAAAAGGGAGTAGGAGAAGACGACTCCCTTTCCTATCCTATTTATGCCAATTTCCTTCCTACTGACTTTGGTGTTTTTATTCTGCGTTTAGGTTGTTAGATCTCTCTTGTGGTCTTTTCTCTCATTTGGTTACTTCTAAGAACTGAGTATGTCTATTCAGTCAGACAGCAGAAAGCATGGAAATTATTACATGGCATTAGACCCATGTTGTACCTAACAGAGTATTTTGCCCCTGATCAAGGTAGTGTATAAAGATTTGGTTGTTTTTCTTGATAATACCTCCCGAATTCAAATCAGGGATCAGCAAACTTCTCGGTAAAAAGCCAGATCAGAAATGTTTCAGGTTTTGTTGTGCTAAGAGGAGGAATTAAGAATATTGGGTCAATTTTCTGTGGGTGAAATTCAAAATATGATGGTGTAATTATTTGTAATTTGGGTCTAATGAGAATAGAATGGGAGGGCTCATAAATACTTTTTTTTTTCCCCCTAATGGAGGATTTAAAGTTCGTGTTCCCTGTCATTAAATTGGTTGTAAATATTCCTGTGTGAAATGCATTCTCAGCTTGTGGGCTATATAAAAACAGGAGGTTGGATTTGGTCTGTGAACATAATTTGCCAGCCCTGGTTTAGGGCAAGGTTCTAAAACCTGGAGAGTTTGTTAAAGCAGATTTCTAGGCCCTGCCCCCTGAGTTTGATTCAGTAAGTATGGGATGGGGCTCAAGAGTGTATATTTCTAACAAGTTCCCAAGTATGGAACTACCTTTGGAGAATTACTGGCTTAGAGATGAATTCCAGCATATTTTACCTTTCTTCGGGCTTATCATTTTATCTAATTTTACTTGAATCCTTTGTATTTCGTACTTGATTTTAAATTCTGCACTTATATGTTAAATGGTTATTATATTCTAGGTATTGTGCCAGATAACAGAGATATAAGGTGGGCAAAACAGAATTGTTCCTGTCATATATAATGGTTAGAGTGAGTTTAAAAATCAGTTTCTGGGGCACCTGGGTGTCCCAGGTGGTCAAAAGTGTCTGATTTTGGCTTAGGTCATGATCCCGGGGGGGGGGGGGGGGGGGGCTAGAATTGAGCCTTGAGTTGGGCTCCCCACTCAGCGGGGATTTGGCTTGTCCCTCTGCCCCTCCCTCTGCTCACATTCACACACACATACTTTCTCTCAAATAAATAAATCAAATTTTTTTTTTAAGATTTTATTTGTTTATTTGACAGAGATCACAAATAGGCAGAGAAGCAGGCTCCCTGCAGAGCAGAGAGCCTGATGCAGGGCTTGATATGGGGCTCGATCCCACGACCCTGGGATCATGACCTGAGCTGAAGGCAGAGGCTCTAACCCAATGAGCAACCTGGGTGCCCCTAAATAAAGTCTTTTTTTAAAAAATCCGTTTCCAGGGGTGCCTGGGTGGCTCAGTGGGTTGGGGCCTCTGCCTTCGGCTCAGGTCATGATCCCAGCATCCTGGGATCGAACCCCACATCGGGCTTTCTGCTCAGCGGGGAGCCTGCTTCCTCCTCTCTGCCTGCCTCTCTGCCTACTTGTGATCTCTGTCAAATGGATGAATAAAACCTTTAAAAAAAAAAATCAGTTTCCACAAACCCTTTAGAGCTAGAGTCTATGAAACAAAAAGCACCATTTTGAAAGCAGGGCGGTGGTATTTGATACTCATTAAAGGAAAGCTAAATTGGAAGGAAACATTACAAAATATTTCATTAATTTGATGTTTTAGGGGATAATGTTTTATATAAATGAATTTTTCAGATTACCAAAGCTTATTTGTTTTTTAAATATTTTATTTATTTATTTGACAGACAGAGATCACAAGTAGGCAGAGAGGCAGGCAGAGAGAGAGAGAGGAAGGGAAGCCGGCTTCCTGCTGAGCAGAGAGCCTGATGAGGGGCTCAATCCCAGGACCCTGGGATCATGACCTGAGCTGAAGGCAGAGGCTTTAACCCACTGAGCCACCCAGGTGCCCCAAAGCTTATTTTTATTTTTTAAAGACTTTATTTATTTATTTGATGGAGAGAGGGAGAGAGAAAGAGCACGAGCAGGGGGAGTGGCAGAGGGAAAAGCAGCCACCTTGCTGAGCAGGGAGCCCGATGTGGGGCTCCATCTCTGACCATTGGGATCATGACCTAAGCCAAAGGCAGATGCTTCACTGACTGAGCCACCCAGACACCCCTCCCCCCGCCAAGCCTACTTTTGAATACTTAAACCAATCTGTTATTTGATGGAAGGCTTTCTAAAGATGCTATAATTTTTCATCTGATTATGAAATTAATGTATTCTATTAAAATGTTTGGGTAGCACGTAGGAATAAAAGGAAAAAGAAAATGCAAACCCCTCCTCCAATAATTCCATCATGTAGAAGCAACCATATTATTTAGATGTGTGTTAAATTAAAAGTTCTCATCAGTTACGTAATTCACCAAGTCATGTATCCTCATGTCTGCTGTCCTCTGCCTCCACTTAACTCCTGTCTCAGGCCTTGAGTGTGTGCCATTTGTTCATCCTGTGTAGGAGATGGTTTTCATGTCCCTCTTCCCTCGCCTGCTCCCCTTTCAGCTACTGCATTTGTAAACACTGCTGCAAACTTTCATTAAGAAGTTGATTTTCGGGGCGCCTGGGTGGCTCAATGGGTCGGGCCTCTGCCTTCGGCTCGGGTCATGATCTCAGGGTCCTGGGATCGAGCCCCACGTCCGGCTCTCTGCCTGCTTCTCTGCCTACTTGTGATCTCTGTCAAATAAATAAATAAATTCTAAAAAAAAAAAAAAGTTGATTTTCATATAACTTTGTAACTCAATTTCCCACCATTTTTTTCTTTATCTTCCCATCTTTCATTTGCTTGACTCTCCCAATTCTCCATACACTCTTTATTCTTTCACACTTCTGTTATTTTATTTCTTCAATATCCTTTTTAGGAGTTTCCTATTCTTTGTATCAGCTGGAGGCTCCAAACTTAATACCCTTGAGATAGGGAACTGATTAGGGATATAAGTCTTTAACATTACTGGGTAGGTTGTGCTCATTTGTTATGTTGGTTGACTTT
Source organism: Lutra lutra (assembly GCF_902655055.1). Lineage (NCBI taxonomy): Eukaryota > Metazoa > Chordata > Mammalia > Carnivora > Mustelidae > Lutra > Lutra lutra. Next base: position 63,400,384 of record NC_062296.1, on the reverse strand, counting down.
GTTCAGTGGTAGATGAAATAACACTGACACAGGAAATTAAGTATGGCAAATGTGTAGTAAAGCTTATATGTGAAAGGTGAGGTGTAATTAGGGATTTTATAATAGTTGGAAAAAGCTCTAGGAACATGTGAATCTATTGTTTGGCTTTAGAATATTTAATTTCTATCACATTTTCAGGGATGTGTTCTGTATGAAAGGGAAAGGTACTGCCTAGGCTCTTGTGAAAGTGATTGCAGAAAAATTCATTTACTCATATTTAATCAGTATTTTTACAGCTGTTTATTACATCCTTTGTAGATACAAATCAGTTATCCAAAGTTCTTGTTAGTTTTTGACTTGGAGTGTGTTGAGCTGGGGTGAAAGGGATTGTAAGTCCAGGTTGAGGGTGGGAGGAGGAACCTAATGTATTCCCTGCAGGTATATTCCTTGTCTGACTGGATGTCATTATCTGAGCCATATATATGTCAGCTGTCTCAAATTGCTCCTACTCAGGCATTACCTGAGTTATTCTCAGTGCATCATGGGAAGAAGAATCATCAGTGAAAGGAGAAATGGCAAGATTCTTTGGCTTCTGTTCATCTACACAGCCACAGGAATCGTGTCCCTCATCTCTTCCTGCTTTCTCCAAATACTCCTCAGAATTGGGGCACTTAACTGGCTCAGTCGGTGGAACATGCACCTCTTGATCTCAGGGTCATTAGTTCAAGCCCCATGTTCCATGTAGAACTTACTTAAAAATTAAAAAATACTGCCCAGAATATACCATGGAAGCTCTATCCAAACGAGGTCAGGCTGCTGATTCCAGGCTGCTTTTCCAAGGTGATTTTTTTTTTTTTTTTTTTTTTGAAGATTTTATTTATTTATTTGTCAGAGAGAGAGAGGGAGAGAGAGCAAGCACAGGCAGACAGAATGGCAGGCAGAGGCAGAGGGAGAAGCAGGCTCCCTGATGAGCAAGGAGCCCGATGTGGGGCTCGATCCCAGGACCCTGAGACCATGACCTGAGCTGAAGGCAGAGGCTTTAACCCACTGAGCCACCCAGGCGCCCCTCCAAGGTGATTTCTTGTTCTCCCATCTAATCAATCCATACTTGATGTGGATGGCCCAGCCTTTCCTATTCCCTTTACTACTTTGAGCTCCAGCTCTCCCCTTTATGGCTAGCCTCCGATGTCTAGCTCACAAGCTATATTCATGAAGTATTTTCTTTTCTTTTTTTTTTTTTTAAACAATTTTATTTTTTTTTAAAGATTTTATTTATTTATTTGTCGGAGAGAAAGAGGGAGAGAGAGCGAGCACAGGCAGACAGAGTGGTAGGCAGAGGCAGAGGGAGAAGCAGGCTCCCTGCCAAGCAAGGAGCCCAATGTGGGACTCGATTCCGGGATGCTGGGATCATGACCTGAACCAAAGGCAGCCGCTTAACCAACTGAGCCACCCAGACGTCCCTCTTTTCTTTTTTTTTTAAGATCTTATTTATTTGACAGATCACAAGTAGGCAGAGAGACAGGCAGGTTGAGGGGGGAAGCAAGCTCCCCGCTGAGCAGAGAGCCCCATGTGGGGCTCCAACCCAGGACCCCTTGATCATGACCTGAGCTGAAGGCAGAGGCTTAAGAGCCACCCAGGCACCCCTGAAGTATTTTCTTTAGTTGGAAATTGGTCTTTACTTTCTCTTAATTCTGGTAGCATTTTTCCTGTGCTTTTCTTTTGGTCTTAACTTACTTTACTTTTTGTTTGTGTTTCTTCAGATAAAGCCCCTGGAAGGTGGCTCTGGAAGTTCCGGAGCCTCAGTTAAATCTGAACTGTCTTTTGTAGGTGGTCCAAACCTCCCTCAGCCTGATTGAGAGAGTGGTATAGTAGGTAGTAAAGAGCGCTAATCTCAGTCAAAGGCGTAGATTACAGTTGTAATTTCTTTACCAACTAGTGAGCAAGTTACTTAGCCTCCATGAAATCGTAAAGTGAAGGCTTTGGATTGGGTGATGGCTTTCTTAAAACAATTGAATTCATTAATTTAATACCATACTGGTGCAAGGGATACAAAGGTGATTAATTCTTACTTACAAGCTTTATTGTCTAGCAAGTTAGGCAATTAATTATACATGTGGTAAGTGCTATGTTACATAGAGGTGAGAAAAATGTAGTAGTAGAAGAGATGAAGAAATCATTGTAATTTGAGGTTGAATGAGGTTTGCTGATCTTTAGAAGTGTGCTCTTTTGGTGGCCCTGTGAATTAGAGCAGGGACTTCTGGGCAGAGGGAGCAACTTGAGATCAGGGTTGGTTTGTTGGTTTTTGTTTTGTTTTAGGGTGCGTATGTGCACACACAGGGAGGGACAGGGGAGTGGATGTTGGGGGGAAGGGCAGAGAGAAGGGGAGAGAGTATCAAGCAGGCTCCGCAGAGTGTGGAGCCCTATGTGGGGCTCCATCTCAAGACCCTGAGATCACAACCTGAGCTGAAACTGAGAGATGCTTAACCAGCTGAGCCACCCAGCCACCCCAAGATCAGGGTTTTTAATCTTAACAGTGTTGACACTGGGAGCCAGATGATTATTTGTGGTATGGGATGCTGTCCTATTCCTTTCTGGCGTCTACCAACAAGGTGCCAGTAGTACCTCCTCCCCTCCCCCCATTTTGATAACTAAAAATATTTCCAGACATTGCCAGCTGTGCCCTGGAAACAAAATTTGAGAACCACTACTTGAAATGGAGGAATGGAAGTGAAACTGCAGTGTTTTAGAGAAAAGTTAGTAGTAGATTATAGAAGGAGCATTGGAGATAATTGGGAGGGAAGGGATTGTGAGAGGTGAGGCTAGATCACAAGGGACGAATTTGGGTGCCACATTAGGGCACTTCTGTTTTGTTTTTAGGGTAATGAGATGGACATTTAAGTTAAAGTGAGAGATGATTGGGTTTGTGTTTTTGGAAGATAATTCTTGCCATGTGGCAGACATGTCAGAGGAGAGTTGGGGAGCAGAGAGAGTTTGAGGCAGTATTTTTAACACTGGCTGAGAGAAGGTAAGAGAATAGTTGAGGGAATGGAGTAAAGGAAGTGAGCTACCTGGGACTCCCTTTGAATGAGGGAGTTCCTGCTAATTTGACTTTGGCTTCCATCATTGAAGGGAGTGTTGAGCTGGAAAGCAAAGCACCTTTATTGTCTTTCCCTTCAGCTCTTCCCCCATTCCCAGTTTCATCTCTCCACTTGAGAGCTTCTGACTGTTGATATGTCTTGAAAGGTCATAGAGAGGAATCTGGATTATAGAATGACTGTTTTCCCAGTGTGGCTATGTTACTTAAACAGTGGATTATCAGAGCACATGGCTTTCTTACCTCCTTAATTCCATCGCTCCTAGTTTGGAGGGTTTTTTTGTGTTTCAAAACAGCATTCATATTTGAATTGAAAATGGTGTAGTCAGTGGAAGGGTACTGGACTTCAATTAAAAGGGCTGTATTTTAGTTCCAGTTATCCTGCTCTCTGTTAATCACTTAGTTCTTGGGTCCTCATTACTCTTATCTTTAAAAGAGATGACTTAAGCTACCACTTTTTTTTTTAGTTAATAAATTTTATCTTTATCCCTAGAGATGTATGGATTCCAGAGAAGAAAGATTTTCAAGTAAAGGAAAATGGGAAAGGTTAAAAAAAGAGTTAATAGATTTAGGAGTTGTTGGATTTGGGTTGAGAAGTAAAGGGAGAGATAAGAAAATAATTTGAATGTTGCCTTTAACTTGTTTTTCCTTTCTGTGTCTGTGTGTCTGGATTTTTCTTGAGCGCTTTGTTTTACTTAGATTTTTTTTTTTCTTTTTAAGATTTTATTTATTTATTTGATAGACAGAGATCATAAGTAGGCAGAGAGGCAGGCAGAGAGAGAGGAAGAAGCAGGCTCTCCGCTGAGCAGAGAGCCCGATGTGGGGCTCCATCCCAGGACCCTGGGATCATGACCTGAGCCAAAGGCGGAGGCTTAACCCACTGAGCCACCCAGGCGCCCATGTTTTACTTAGATTCTTATGGGCTAATTGTGCTTGGTCAACAGCTTGTAGTGTGAATTTGGGGAGCACAGAGTTCGTAGCCAGGATATAATTTCTTTGCTGGCAGAGAAGCCTAAAGTTTGGTTAAATTTTCATCTGAAGTCTAGCTTAAGCTTTAAGGACAAACTGCTGTTAAAAAATGATGTAGCCAGCCAGGGAAAATAATATTTGGGAGAAGTTTTTTTTTAATTGAGAATGAAGTATGCAGATAAATATAGTAGCAGTGGTTTGTCTGGTGCAGATGGTTTCAGAGAAAATGTTGATACCTTATTTTTCATCACTACAAGAGAAGTAGCAAAAGAAATTCATTATTTTTTTAATTCATTATTTTCATTGTATATCATTAGGCCAATCATTCTCAAATTTATTGCTCTTAGGACCCCTTTATAATTATTGAGGCCTCAAAGAGCTTTTGTTTATGTCAAGTTAATATCCTTTGATGTTTACTATTTTGGAAGGTAAAATGGGAAAAAAAATTTTTTTTTAAGATTTTATTTATTTATTTGACAGAGATGACAAGTAGGCAGAGAGGCAGGCCGAGAGAGAGAGAGGAGGAGGAAGCAGGCTCCCTGCCGTGCAGAGAGCCCGATATGGGGCTCCATGCAGGGCTCGATCCCAGGACCCTGGGATTATGACCTGAGCTGAAGGCAGAGGCTTTAACCCACTGAGCCACCCAGGTGCCCCCAAAATGGGAAAAAATTTTAAACCTGTGTATGTGTTTGAAAGTAAAACTAATTGCATGGTTTTTTAAAAAAGATTTTATTTGTTTGAGAGAAGCAGGTGAGAACAAGAGGTGTGTTGCAGAGGGAGAGAGAGAAGCAGGCTCTCCACTGAGCAGGGAGCCCAACATGGGGCTCCATCCCAGGACCAGAGCTAAAGGCAGATGCTTGATCAACTAGGCAAACCCATTGTATGTTAATGTAAAATATACTTTCATGAAAAATAGCTTTTCTAAGAAAACAAAAATCAGTAAGCAGCATTGCATTCTCCTACATTTTTGCAAGCATCTCGTGTTTGGTGTGATAGAAGGAAGCTAGTTTCTACCTTTAATCTCTTGTGATAGCATACATCATGTAGCCTTTGCCAGAACTCCACTGTACGCTGAAGAGAGAATGACCCTAACAGAAGCAAGTGAAATCTTCTTATTATGAAAACAGTTTTACTTTTCAGATCTCCTGAAAGGGTTTCAGTGGACCACACTTTGTGAACCAGTGCCTTAGACTCCCAAAGGAAGTTTGACATTACTTTTCGAGTGGCTTGCATAATATAAATTTTTATTTTTTAAATTTCATTTATTTATTCGTTCGTTCTTTTTTTTTAAGATTTTATTTATTTGTTTAACAGAGAGACACAGAGAGAGGGAACACAAGCAGGGGGAGCTGGAGAGGGAGAGGGAGAAGCAGGCTTCCTGCTGGGCAGGGAGGCCAGATGCTGGCCTTGATCCCAGGACCCTGAAGATCATGACCTGAGCTGAAGGCAGCCGCCTAACGACTGAGCCACCCAGGTGTCCTAAATTTATATTTTTTAAATTGAGGTATAAGTTGCATACAGTGAAGACCACAAGTCTTAAATGTGTAGCTTGATAGATTTTTTTTTTTAACAAATGTACACATCTGTGCAACAACCACTTAGATCAGTCTATCATTTCTAGCATCCCAGAAGACTCCTTTATGCCCCTCCCGAAAAGAAACCCCAATACTCTGTCTTTATTTTTCATTTTCGGAGGGGGGGGTGAACTCACGATGTCGTGGGGCTTGAACTCAATAATGTTGTGATCAAGACCTGAGCTGAGATCCAGTCAGATGCTCAACCAACTGAGCCACCCAGGTGCCCCCTTATTCTGTCTTTCAGTGAATTAATTATGCCTGTTTCTGAGCTTCATATAAATGGAATAATATAATAAAGTCTTTTGTGTTTGGCTTCTTTTGCCCCACATGATTAATTTGTTTTTCATTACTGTGTAGTCATTGTGTGAAAGACACCATGATTGACTTATCCATTCTACTGTTTGTGGACATTTAGATTGTTTATAAAGTTTTCCCTGATTATAAAGAAAGTTGTCATGATCCTTTCAATAAGTGTCTTTCGGTATACACCCAGAAGTGGAATTGCTAGGTTATAGTATATGCAGATACATATACTATATACATTGCTTTTGGTAGATACTGCCAAACAGATTTCCTAAGTTGGTATACCAGTTTAAAATCCCACCACTGGAGTTCCTATTGCTCTTTCTTTTTTTTTTTTCTTTTTTTTTTTTTTCTATTGCTCTAACTTAATAACACTTAGTATTGTCAGTCCTTTTAATGTTAGCTGGTTTAGTAGAGGTTTAGGAATCTCCACTTGTGGTCTAAATATTCATTTGCTTTTATCTAATGATGTTTAGAACCTTTTCATATGTGTACTGGTATTTCGGCTCTTTAACTCTTGCTTATCTGTAAAAATCTGAAGTTTGGCTAGTAGACAGCTTGAAGCCTCTTGTGGCTCAAAATCACTAGTCAAGTGAATTCTTGAAAATATGAGGTATTTTTTAATGAACTTAATTGATACTGAAATGAGGTTAAGCATTACCCTTAATTGAAAGAAAGTTATGCATGTTTGGCTTTAGAGTATGTCTGGAAAGATGTTTGCTTTTAAGAGAGCCAATACTTTAGATTAAAATATGGCCAAATATTACCAAGAAGATAGGAAATAACAAGTGTTGGTGAGGATGTGGAGAAAAGGGAACTGTTGTGCACTGTTCGGAATGTAAATTGGTGCAGTCACTATGGAAAACAGTATGGAGTTTCCTCAAAAGATTAAAAATAGAAATGCCATGTGACCCAATAAGTCCAGTACTGGGTATTAATCTGAGAAAAATGTAAATGCTAACTCAAATACATTTATGCACCTCCATGTTTCTTGCAGCACTATTTACAATAGCCAAAATATAGAAAGACTCTAAAGTGTCCATCAGTGAAGAAATGGATAAAGAAAATGTGTATTACATTGTGTGTGTATATACAATGGAATGTTACTCAGACATAAGAATGAATCTTGGGGCGCCTAGGTGGCTCAGTGGGTTAAGCCTCTCTGCCTTCGGCTCAGGTCATGATCTCAGGTCTTGGGATCGAGCCCTTCATCGGTCTCTCTGCTCAGCAGGGAGCCTGCTTCCCCCACACTCTCTGCCTGCCTGCCTCTCTGCCTACTTTTGATCTCTGCCAAATAAATAAATAAATAAATAAAATCTTAAAAAAAAAAAATGAATCTTGCCATTGGTGACCATGTGTATGGACCTGGAGGGCATTATGCCAACTGAAATCAGTCAAGGACAAATACCGTGCGATCTCTTATATATGGAATCAGAAAAACAAAAATCAGCCTCAGAGAATTGGAGAAAAGGTTGATGGCTGGCAGAAGTGGGGGGTGGGGAAGAGATTAATGGATGAAATGGGGGTCAAAGAGAAAAAAGTGGGGGGCCCTTGGCTGGCTCAGTAGAGCATGTGACTCCTGATCTTGGGGTTGTGTGAGTTCAAACCCCACGTTGGGCCTGGAGCCTAGCCCCCCAAAAATAAGTAAAATAAAAACAAAATCAAATGTGTTCAATGTCCATAGAGAGAAAATAATAAACCAGGAAGCTTACTCTATTCTGCATTGGTTCCACTGTTGAGGAATTCTGTGCATTCCAATAAATGTCTAAGCTTAGCTATGGTTCTTTTTTGTGTGAAATTCACACTTGTGAAATGCATTTTAAAACATTTACTTGCTGTCCTCCTTTGGTAAATTCTGGAGGAACTAAAACAGTTGTTACGATTCTGTCATAAGGGTCTGGTAGGGAGTTAGGTATCAGTAATGTCACCAGGGAAAATTGTCTTTTTCATAGATTTTTTTCCCCCATCCTGGTTTTAATAATTTAACCAGATTTTACCTGTATAAACATGTCTTAAGGAATGGGCAAGGATATAGATAATCCTTGAATACCTGTAAGAGTATATGATTTATTTTAACATGATTGCATATGTTTTACTTATCAGTGAGCTTTTTGTATAGGCCAAATTTTCTTTGTCGAAATGTAACATCTAATGCCAGAGATAGGAGAAATGAGGTTATGAAGGCTGCCACTCAGTGGTACTTGAGGTGATTGGTGCTAGTCTTTTGATCCACTTATTCTGAACTGTTAACATTGGCTGCATTATCTTATTCCATACTGCTGCTTTTGCCTTTTCTTCTCGGTCCCTATATACACTTAGTTGACTTGCTACTCATGTTACTCTTCAAGATGCAGCTGAAATGTTCTTCTGAGAAGCTTTTGTTGATCTTCTCTGCCCTTGGATAACTTATTTCCCCATTTTCCAAACTTATTTTTTAAATTTTTATTTCTTAAAGATTTTATTTATTTTAGAGAGAGTGGGTGCACGAATAAAGGGAGGGGCAGAGGGATAGAATCTTCATGCGGACCCCGAAGATAGGCACGGAGTCCAACGTGGGGCTGGATCTCACAACCCTGAGATCATGATCTGAGCCGAAACCAAGAGTTGGATGCTTAACTGACCACCCAGGTGCCCCTTAGGTTTTTATTTAAATTCCAGTTGGTGAACATAACAGTGTGATATGAGTTTCAGATGTACAATAAAGTTATTCAGCACTTCCATATAACACCTGGTGCTCATCATAAGAAATGAACTACTTAATTCCCATCACCTATTTTACCCATCCCCCCACCCAAACTTTTTATTTAGGAAAAATCAAATATACAAAGATGCAGATAAACTCCCATCACCTGGCTTCATTTTATGGCTATTCTTTTTTGTAAAACTGTCTGGATATTAGGAAATGAAGACACAGATATTAAGGAATTTGTCCAGCTTGGATGTGTAGGTAAGTGGCAGAACAGGAATTCAAACTAAGGTGGTTTATCTTCAGTCTGTGCTCTTAACCACTACAGTATATAATGTCTGAGTGAATGAGCTCTTATCTGTTAGCACTTGTTCCTTATTAATCTGGCCACCTTTTGACTTGCATCTGCCAACAGCACCCAGGCACTATTTGTTCTTTCATAAAATATAGCCAGAAGGGACCTTAGCATGCAGGTTTCCCATTTTAAAGATGAGGTTCCTTTGCTTGTAGCCCTTCTGCTTTTCATTTCATTTGTAATATGTCAAAAAATAATTGCTGACCTCTGGCCTCTTTGTTTAATAATAATAGTGTCTGAATATAGTAAGGGGGATGAGGGCCAAAATTGAATTGTAATGTTTTATATTCTGTATACTACATTTAAAATATTTATGTTGAGTTTGCATTTTTGCTTCAACATTATAGACTTAAAATTTTCATTTTCGGTAACTTGGTATTGTGGCTTCCACTTTCAATACTTTCTTTTGATTTGAGTATTGGCCTTCATGGTGTACTGCAGTGCTGCTTTGAACCTTTAAGATTGTACATACAGACTTGAAAGGTTACTTTTCCTGTTAGATATCTTTTAATGGCATCTACATGTATAAAACTATCACAAAAACACCAGTGTCCATCAACTAATGAATGCATAAATGTGTATTATACAGTGGAATATTTTTCAATAATAAAAGGAAATGAAGTACAGATACATGCTACAACTTAGTTGAACCTTGAAAAACAATTACGATAACTGGAGAAAGCTAGTTACGAAAGACTCCATATTGTATGGGTACCATTTATATGAAATGTCAGGAATAGGCACTTCTAGGGACCCCTGGGTGGCTTAGTCAGTTGAATGTCTGCCTTCAGCTCAGGTGATGGTCCCAGGGTCCTGGGGTTGAGCTCTGCATTGGGCTCCCTGCTCTGTGGGGAGCCTACTTCTCCCTCTGCCTCTCCACATGACTTATGCTCGCTCTCTTTCTCTCTAATAAATGAAATAAAATCTTAGAAAGAAAAGAATAGGCCAGTTCTATAAAGACAAAAAGTAGATTAGCTTGGGGGTGGGGGTGAGGAGAGAATGGGGAATGACTGCTACTAATGGGTATGGGTTTCTTTCTGGGGTGATGAAAGTGTTCTAAAATTGATTGTGGTGATAGGTATACAGCTCTGAATAAACTGAAAGAATTGAATTGGAACACTTTAGATGGGTGATTTATATGGTATATGTGGATTAGATCTTGTGGCTGTTCTTTAAAAAACCATTCTGTGTAACTTAAAATATAGTGAAGATCATCTGATTGAAAGGAATTCCAAATTCCTTTGTTTCCTTTTCAAATTCTTTATATTTGTGACTTAATCTAGTTGTGCAAGATTCAGACAAAAAGAATACCCACAGGATGCACATTGAATATGGTGATTATTGATAATCTATTTGCCTTTCTTAAAATGTTGACCAAATGAAAAGAGGTCCTTATTTCCGGTGTGATAGATGAGCATTTCCTGATTGAATTAGTAACTTTCAAGTATTAACTAATTTTGATAAAGATTTGCTAAAAGCTATTAATAGATAACTTTGAGTTGTTAATCTTGTAATTTAACAAAGAGTAAACTGATAAGTAGTATACCATCTGTGACATTTGGTATGTGACTTTGTCTAATATTTCAAGTCAACATTGCTCACTTAGTAATAGGTTGATTTGTTTAGGGACTAGAATTTAATGGGACCTCACACCCTTTTGTGTAAGGATTTAGTAAATAAAAGAGTAAGTAAAAGTATCTCTCTCTCTTGAAAAGCAGTCTGGGTGATAGCGCTGTCTCAGTATTTTGAAGGATTGTAATACTAATTTTCTGTTTTAGTAGGCAGAACCATAACCAGTAGGTAGGTATGAGTGACAAGGGAAATAGAGTTCTGATAGAAGAGAGACCTTCCTGCTGACAGCAGTGGGCTTAACAGTGTTGTAACAGGAAATCTTCAAGGGCAGGTAAGAGGTTGAATTTTCTACATTTGGAGCAGTTAATTTCTGAATCTTAATGGTCTTCCAAGCCACTCCTCCTCTATTCCCTGCAAAGTCCTAGCCTTCAAGGTATGTTTGGTGCCCTTTTTGTGCTCAAGTTAAAACAGATGTTTTCTTGTTAAAGAAAGCAGACTTGTTTTAAAATTAGTACATGTATTTTGAACTGCCTCCTAATCAAAAACTGCCATACCATTTTTTACTTTTTAATTTTTTAAAAGGTTTTTCTTATTTGTGAGAGAGTGTGTGCACGAACCAGGGGGAGAGGCAAGGGAAGGAGGGGGACAAGCAGACTTCCCACTGAGCAGGGAGCCCATCCTGGGGGCTCAGTCCCAGGACCCTGAGAACATGAATTGAGCCGAAGGCAACCACTTAACCAACCTGACTGAGCCACCCAGGTACCCAAGAACTGCCACACCATTTCAGTACTTACGTTAGCTTTGTATTTTTCACACATTGTTGCTTAATTGTACCGTTTGATTTGTGGGACAGTGAGAACAGCAGAAGCCGATTTGTTGGTGCCAAGGACAAATGATGTCATAGCACACCATGTATACACTGTGATGTAATTAAGTAGGAGGGCTGAGTCCTGCACATGGCATATGATGGTGGTAAAATAGCTGTGCAAAATTCACAAGAACTCATGCCTTAGCAGTCAGTAATATGCTGCCATCTGTCACTTCATATTATTATTAATAGTTTTGTTTGTAGTTTGTTTTGTAGGAGGGCAAGAAGCATAAGGAGTTTAATTCTTAATTTCATATTTACTATGTTTAAACAGTGCTAAAATAGAAAGTAGTTTTTAAAAATGCTGTTAAGGTAGAACCAAAATTGGCGAACTTGAGCCAGCTTGGTATTGTTGATAGAAATCTAGTGCTTAGAGTCAGATGACTGGAACTGGGACTTCAATCCATACTTAGGTTATTTATTTTTTATTATTATTAATTAATTAATTTATTTATTTGACAGAGAGAAACTAGGCAGAGAGGCAGGCAGAGAGAGAGGAGGAAGCAGGCTCCCCGCAGAGCAGAGAGCCGGACGTGGGGCTTGATCCCAGGACCCTGGGATCATGACCCCAGCCGAAGGCAGAGGCTTTAACCCACTGAGCCACCCAGGTGCCCCCTTATTAGGTTATTGAATGAAAAATGTGCTTATATTTCTCCCTAAACGTGTGGTTCTTTTGTTCATTCTTTTATTCAACAGATAGTTTGTAAGTCGTGTAGCACCGAATGATTTTGATGTCTTATTACTGGTTTCTTTACTCTCCCTGTTGTAAAATTTTCTTTAGAGCCAGCACAAATTCTGATAGGAATACTGTGATATGAGTTGTCTTACAAATATTGAGATAATCTTCGATTGGAAACTTTTTTAAAAGTAGGACAAAATTTTCAATATGGTAGGATTTTGTGTTGAACCAACAGAATAATAAAAGCAGCTGTATTTGTATAAAACAGTTGAGGCTGTCCATTTATTTTAAAAATCAACCTGAGCAATTGTGATATATACATCAGGAGCATAGAATCCTGGTAATTTATAGTTGGGAGAATGCTTTCCCCCTGAACTGATCTAGAGATCATATTTGTCGAGAGTCTGGGAAGGTTCAAAAATAAGAATTGTCAGGGGTACATAATGACCTAGTTGGCATTTTAGGGGAGAAGAGACTGGCACTTGTTAGAACACTTAGTATTTATTGGGTACCTCCTCTTTCGAAGGTACTTCACATACATTCTCCCATTCAAGCTTCCCAATAATCTCTGAAGGTGTTAGCCAATTGTGGGGGGGTGTTATAAGTTTGAGATTAAACACTACCTGTTACAGGCATGTCTGTTACATTGTAGTTGCTGAAAGACTTCATGGTCTGCAAAATCAGGCACCAAAACTGGATTTATAGGGGAAAAACAGGGCTAAGAGTAAAGGGATCACTCAAAAGCTATGTAACTTTATAATTAGAGCACTAATAGAAACAATAAAAATTCTAATAAAATAAACAGCACAGTTAAAAACATCTTGAATTCCTGACAAGTGATAGAAAATATAGGACTTATTAAAAACTGGTAACCTAATGGAACCCTTCCATATAGGGAATTGTTGAGGTTATGGAGTTAGCACATGGGGGAAATAAAATGCACAAAGATCAGAGAGAACAGTATAAGTACTTCCAAGGCAGAGCATGTAGCCAGCCTGAGTCAAGAGGAATATGGGGTATGACCCATAGTCATACTGCTGCTGTTACTTGGTGCAAGGCATCAGTGTATTGAAGGGAAAATTGCTTCTGAATTAACATGACTTGCAAGTGTGTTTGCTGGCATTTGCCAGTGAGCTAAATCCCATTAACATAGCTGCATGTTTCGTAGCAAAGTAGACTTTGACAGGTCTTTTTCACTTCAAAATCCATACTCATGTTCCACCTTTAGTACTACATTGTAAATAGTTGTCTTTAAAATGTCTTCCCTCCAATGGAATGTTGTTAGGAAAAGGAACTAATTAATAGGTCACTGGATACCTTCTGGCATTTAAAGATGATCATTACCTGATTTAATCACCACAACTATAGCCTTGATGTTTGGGAAGTTTGCTCAAGATCACACAGTAGGTATCAGAGTAGAAATTTAAATTCAGTGTTTCTGCTTATACATTTGCTTTTGTATACTATATTGCTGCTGGCAAAATAATTTTTTTTTGGCCTTTAACAAGTTTGTCCAACACACTTAATTGGTATTGGTGAAGTCATTTCTATTCCTCACCTCTGGTGTCTTAGAGCACTGAAATAGGCACAAATAGTGATGGAGCATAGCAAAGGGATGAGCAGAGGCAATGGTAGCAACTTGTCTGGATTTGAAATCCAGATTTGCTAACTTTGTTCTCCCTATTAACTATTTTGAATTAGTAAATGATAACCTGGCTCATGGTAAATGCTTAGTAAATGTTCACTTACTTGTCCATCACCCCTACCCCATTGCTTCTCTTATGTTCTGGTTCTTTTTCTGCTTTTAATCCATACTGTTCTATTTCTCTCCTTCTTCCCCATCTATTCATATCATTGATTTGAAATAGATTAAATATAGATTGTGTTTAACTGAATATTGATGTTTTTAACACTTCCTAAGTTTTCATTGATGTTTTGGGAATATTTGTAACTTTTTTATTTTTATTTTATTTTATTTTATTTCTTTAAAGATTTTATTTGTTTGACAGAGAGATCACAAGTAGGCAGAGAGGCAGGCAGAGAGAGAGGAAGGGAAGCAGGCTCCCTGCTGTGCAGACAGCCCGATGCGGGGCTTGATCCCAGGACCCCGGGATCATGACCTGAGCCGAAGGCAGCGGCCCAACCCACTGAGCCACCCAGGCGCCCCATATTTGTAACTTTTTTAAAAAAAGATTTTATTTATTTATATGAGAGAGAGTGAGCAAGAGCGAGCACAAGCTCGGGAAGGGGCAGAGGGAGAGGAAAAAGCAGACTTCTCCCTGAGCAGGGAGCTGGGTATGGGTCTAGATCCCAGGACCCTAGGATCATGACCTGAGCTGAAGGCAGATGCTTAACTGACTGAGCCACCCAGGCATGAGATGTTTTGGGTGTGCTTGGCTTATTGTTTATGCAGGGCTGGACAGTTTTAAAAACTAGGGATGTGTGAGGATTTGTAATGTTTTAGTTTTGACAAGGTACAAACTATGGATCTGAATACATGGGTGTGCTGTTTTAGTCTCATTTTGTGTGCCTAAGTTTCTTGCATTTATTAATGTGTAAATACAGTGTATAAATATACTAAGAAAAAAAAAACAACAAAAAACCCTGTGGTATATTTCAGTGACATGATCGTGCCTTTGTTTTATTTTGTCTTTAAGGAGAATTCAGAATTTTCATTATTTGTAGATGACACAATTATATAGGAAAATCAATTGAGGAACTAGTAAATGCTTTCAATATGATCACTGTCCCCAAATAAATTACTTTGGTTGAGTTCTAGTTTTATTTCTCTGTGTTCTCCTTTAAATTTATTGAGATTTGATTTACAGCCTAGTTAGTATGTGGTCCATTCTGGAGAATGTTCATGTGTACTCAAGAAGAGTATGTATTCTATTGTTGGTAGTGTGTTCTACGTATGTCTGTGTTGTGTAGTTGTTTTGTAGTGTTACTAAAATCTTTTCTATCCTTGATCTTTTCTTAGTTGTTCCATCCATTATTGAAAGTGGAGGGAAGAACTATATTCTCTATTTCCCTCTCCTTTTGTCATTTTTTGCTTCATATATTTTGGGGCTTGTAGTTTGCATATATGTATTTATAGTTGATAAATCTTGATGAATGGACCCTTTTATTATAAAATGTTCTTTTTGTCTTTAGTAATAATATTTTTGTCTTAAAGTCTCTTTTTTGTGATAAATGTGTAGACACTTCACCTTTCTTATAATTGCTGTCTTGCATGATGCATATTTTTCCATTCTTTTACCTTTTTTTTTTTTAAGATTTTATTTATTTATTTGACAGAGATCACAAGTAGGCAGAGAGAGAGAGAGAGAGAGAGGGAGTGGAGGAAGCAGGCTCCCCGCTGAGCAGAGGGCCCGATGTGGGGCTTGATCCCAGGACCCTGGGATCATGACCTGAGCAGAAGGCAGAGGCTTTAACCCACTGAGCCACCCAGGCACCCCCATTCTTTTACTTTTTATTAAAGTAACCTCTCTGTCCAACATGGGGCTCAAACTCATGATGCTGAGATCAAGAGTTGCACACGCTACCAACTGGCCTAGCCAGGTGCTCCTCCATCCTTTTGCTTTTAACCAATTTGTATCCTTGGAACTAAAATTCTCCTATTGATGACATGTGGTTGGATCTTCCTTTTTAAATCCAGTCTGTCTCTGTGATTTGATTGAATTTTATTTTTATTGAGTTTTATGACATTTAATGTCATTGATCTAGCTGGATTTACATATCTTCCATTTTACTTTGTTTTCTGTATCTCATGTCTTGTTTTTCTTTTATGATTTCTTTTGCCGTAAGTGGATATTTTCTAATATATTTTAATTCCTTTTAATGATTTTTTTCACTACTTTTTTTACATTTTCTTTTAGTAGATTTATTGAGATTTACATATCTTACAGTTCATCTAAAGTATACGATTCAGTGTTTTTGGTGTATCGTTCTAAAAAATTGTGTTAAAATACATCACAAAATTTGCTATTTTAACCCTTTTAAGTGCATAGCTTAGTGGCATCACTTATAGTCACAGTGGTGTACAACCATCACCACTATCTATTTCCAAAACTTCCAATAATTCTCTCTCCTTCCTTTCCTTCTGCTCAACCCCGGGTAACTTACCTCTGCTTTCTGTCACTTTTGAATTTACCTATGCTAAATAGACTAGTGGAATCAGCTTATTTGTCCTTTTGTAACTGCCTTATTTCACTTAGCGTAGTGTTTTCAAGGCTCATCCATATTGTAGCATGTATCAGAACTATATTTTTTATGAAGATAATCTATTGTATGGGTATTACATTTTGTTACTTTATGTGTTGACAGACATTTGGGTGTTTCCTGCATTTTGGCTAATGCAGCTAAAAACATTTGTGTACAAGTTTTTGGTGTGGGTCTGTTTTTTTTCTCATTTATATACATAGGAGTTAAACAACTGGGTCATGTGTTAATTGTGTATTTAACTTCTTGAGGAACTGCCAGACTTTTTCAAAGACTGTACCATTTTGTATTACTGCCAGCAGTGTATGATGTTTCCACTTCTCTCCACATTCTCGCCAACACTTTCCTGTATCCCCACCCTTCTTCTGTTGGTAAAATATACATAATGTAAAATTTACCATTTTAACCATTTTTAAGTGTATAGTTCTGTGGTTATAAATGCATGTATGTTGCTGTGCAGCTGTCACCACCATCCATCTCCATTTCATTTGCCCCAACTGAAACTGTGTCCATTAAATACTAACTCCTCAAATTCCTTTCCCTCAAGTCCTTGATAACCACCATCTTACTTTAAATATTTACAAAATATTTACAATATTTGCCCTTTTGTGACAGGCTTGTTTCACTCAGTGTAGTGTCTTCAGGGTTCATGCATGTTATAGTATGTCTCGATTTCCTTTTTGTTTTTATTTTTAAAAATTTATATGAAAGGGAGAGTGAACACAGGTGGGTAGAGGGGCAGGTGAAGATAGGGAGGGACAGGTGGGCTCCTCACTGAGTACAGAGCCGGAGATCATGACCTGAGCCAAAGTTGGGGGCTTAATTGACTGGGCCACCCAGGTGCTCCTTGACTTCCTTTTTAAAACTGAATAATACTCCATTGTATATACCACATTTTATTTATTTATTTATTTATTTTTAAGATTTTATTTGTTTATTTGACAGAGAGAGATCACAAGTAGACAGGCAGGCAGAGAGAGAGCAGAGCAGAGAGCCTGATGCGGGACTCGATCCCAGGACCCTAAGATCATGACCTGAGCCGAAGGCAGCGGCTTAACCCACTGAGCCACCCAGGCGCCCCTATATACCACATTTTATTCATCTGTAGATGGACACTTGAATAACTTCGACCTTTTGGCTGCGTGAATAGTGCTGCTATGAAAATGTACAAATAATCTTATTGAACCTCTGCTTTCAACCCTTTCGGGTATATACGCAAAAGTGGAATTGCTGCCCAATATACTAATTCTATGTTTAGTTTTTTGGGAAACTGCCATACTATTTTCCACAGAGCCTGCACCATTTTACACTACCACTAGCAGTGCACAAGGATTCTCCGCCCTCCACATCCTCACCAAAACTATCTTCCATTTTTTTAATTATAATCATCCTAGTCGATGGGAGGAATCTATCTTACTGGGGCTTTGATTTGCATTTTCCTGGTGGCTATGATGTATTGAGCGTCTTTTACTTACTGGCTATCTATACATCTTCTTTGGAGAAATGCCTATTCAGATGCTTTTCTCATTTTTTTTTTTTTTTTTTTTTTTTAGATTTTATTTATTTATTTGACAGAAATCACAAGTAGGCAGAGAGGCAGGCAGAGAGAGAGGAGGAAGCAGGCTCCCCGCTGAGCAGAAAGCCCAATGCGGGGCTTGAACCCAGGACCTGGGATCATGACCTGAGCCGAAGGCAGCGGCTTAACCCACTGAGCCACCCAGGCGCCCCATCTTTTCTCATTTTTAAATTGGTTGTCTTTCTTATTACTGAGTTGTAAGGGTTTTTTTTTGGTGTATGCTAAATATAGATCCGTTATTAGATTAATGATTTCTAGTGGGTGTTTTCTCCCCTCTCATTCTCTGGGTTGTCTTTTCACTGTCTTGTATTAAATGCCTTTTGGAGCACAAAAGTTTTTAATTTTGGTGAAGTCCATTTTATCTGTTTGTTGCTCCTGCTTCTGCTGTCATACCTGTAAGAATCCATTGCTAAAATGCTAGGTCATGAAGATTTATCCCTGTTTCTTTGAAGAGTTTTTAAAGATGTTGATTTTATGTTTAGGTCATTTCATTTTGTGTTAATTCATTCTGTTATAGGGAAATATTTCTGTATACGATAGACCCAATTATGCATTACGTACACTTGGTTTCATACAATACTTTTTTAAAAAATCACTTAAGAGCAGAAAGGAGAAAAATGCATTTATACTGTTTGGGGATTGGGTCTGCCAACCTCTTTATGCTCTTATGCTGGAAGTTGATCTCTGACTTCAGTTTTGAAACAATTTTGGTTAACAAGTTTTTTTTTCTTTTACTACTGTGAATATGTCATCCCACTGCTTTCTGGCCTCCATATTGTCTCATGAGAAATCAGCCAACAGTGTTACTGAGGAACCTTTCTATGTGATGATTTGCTTCTTCCTGCTTTCTCATTTCTTTTTGTATTTGGCTTTTGACATTTTGATTATGTTTCTCAATCTGGTCTCTCTGAATTTATCCTACTTGGATTTTGCTGAAATTCTTGGATGTATAGATTAATGTTTTTCACTGAGTTTGGGGGGAGTTTGGACCATAATTTCTTTAAATATCTTTTCATTTCTCTTTCTGGGCTGCATTATGCATATGTTGGTATGCTTAATTATGTTCCACTTGTCTCTGAAACTCATTTTTTTCTCTCTCTGTTCTACAGCTTGCTTATTAGTCTGTTGATCTTTTAGTTTGCGGATTCTTTTTTCTGATAGCTTGTATCTTCTGCTGAACCACTTCATTTAATTTTTTGATTTCAGTTATTGACTAAAAATTCTGACTCGAATTTTCATTTGGTTCTCTTTTTAAAAATTTCTCTTTCATCTCTTTATAGTCTCTTTTTAAACGTCATCTTTTCCTTTACTTTTTTTGTTTTGTTCTAAGATTTTATTTATTTATTTATTTGGGAGAGAGTGCGTGCATACATAGAGCAGAGGGGCAGAGGCGGGGAGCCCAACATGGGGATTGATCCCAGGACCTGGAGATCATGACCTGAGCCGAGCTGAAGGCAGATGCTTAACCAACTAAGCCACCCAGATACCCGTTTGCTTTATTTACTACTTTTAAGCCCGCTTTTCTTTAGTTCTTTGAACATACTCGTAATGGCTGTTTTGAAGCCTTTGCTAAGTCTGACATGTGGACCCTCTCAAAGCCAGTTTCTTTTGCCTGCCCCTTCCCCTGTGTATAGGTCACAGTCTCCCATCATTGCACATCTTGTAAATTTGGGGGGGGGAATCACTGGATCTTTAATCTACCATAGCAGTTTTGGATACTGATTCCCCACTACCATACCTAAGGACTTGTTACTTGCTTGTCTCTCTAGCAGCTGGCTATAATGGAATCATTTTCCTTGCAATGTGCAGCCTGTGATTTTACTCTTCAGAGGGTAGAGGCTTAGCATAACTGTAAAGCTGTCTCTCTCTGTTGGTATCACATGCAAATGTTAGTCTCCCCTAATTGTTGGCTGCTGGCTTGATTGTTTTAGGTGATACCCTGGGATTTAATTGCCACACAGACTGATCCAATTCAGTTTTTCTCCTTTGTAGGGGATAATCCTGGAGTTCAGTCTTTGAGGTCTGTTTTGACCTCCCTCAAGGGAGGCCCTTAGCTGTCTCTTTACCTGATTCTTCTTCTTAGGTAAACTGCTAGCTGGTTTCAAGTTTATCTTCTTGCTCTCAAGAGATAAACCAGCCTCTTTTTTTTTTTTTAAGATTTTATTTTTATTTATTTGAGAGAGAGCAAGCATGAGCAGGAAGAGGGGCAGAGAGAGCCTGATGTGTGCTCTATCCCAGGACTCTCGCTCGAATCATGACCTGAGCTGAAGGCAGATGCTTAACCAGCTGAGCCACCCAGGTGTGCAGCCAGTCTCTTGATTGGTTACTGCCTTGGTTTACATTGTTTTTAATGCACGCTCAGATTTGAACTTTCCTATACTCTCTTCCGAATGAAGTCAATTCCCTTTTAGAGAAATTTGAAACTTTCTTATGGCCTGCCTCTCCCCCTGGGCAAATCCTTTACAACATTGCTTCAGAATGGGGCTGGAGTGGGTGTGGGAGGGTGAAGCAATGGCTTAATTCTGTCAGTGAGACCCTCCCTTCATGAGTAGGATGTAGATAGGAGCAGCGGCCTTTGGTGCTCTCACCTTGTGTCTCCCAGTGTGGAACCTCCATCCTATGTGTGACATGGAATGAGGGCTATTAGGAGCCTGCAGAACCTGGGGTCAAACTTCTGCTCCACAAGTAGGGCTTGGATAGAAGAAAGGAGCCCGAGGCATCTCAACTGCTTGGGCCTGTGAGAGAGCCCTGCAAGTCAAAGTTGGGGATGATGAAAAAATGCTAGCTGCTTTCCCTCTCCTGGGGAGATAACCTTGACTGTGAGGTTGGAGGAGAGAGCCCTGTGTCCTTGGCTGCACCCACCCAGAATGGAGCTTCTGTCCTGCTGAGCTGGCCCAAAATGCCACAGGCTGACTGTTCTTACTGAGATACAGATTTTCTTTTTCCTTTTTCTTTCTTTGGTAGATTTTCTTCAATAAGTGTTTCTTGATTTACTATATACCCTTAGGGCAATTTCTGGGTACTTCAAAAAAATTTTTTAAGTAATTTTCACTGGTTACTGTTGTTTCACTGGAGAGAGTATCCACAGAGCTTCTGATGCCAGCATTCCAGAAGTCATTTTTAATTTAAAATTGCCTTTTAACTTAAGTTGCCTACAGCCACTTAAAAACTCATGTTTGAGAATGCCTTGGAAAAGATGCTGGAGTTTATTGAAGCTTTAATGTGTGTGTACAAGCTTCCAGTACCCTAATTGTGTACATAGGACTTGACAGACAACTTAGTATGAAGTTTTGAATAAGCATGTTTAACCAATTATGGAGCATTTCTAAATGAATACATTTTTTTTTTTAAAGATTTTATTTATTTATTTGACAGAGAGAGATCACAAGTAGACGGAGAGGCAGGCAGAGAGAGAGAGAGAGGGAAGCAGGCTTCCTGCTGAGCAGAGAGCCCGATGTGGGACTTGATCCCAGGACCCTGAGATCATGACCTGAGCCGAAGGCAGCGGCTTAACCCACTGAGCCACCCAGGCGCCCTAAATGAATACATTTTTGTTGCAATAAAAAAACTTAGAATGCAGGATGCAGTTCTGTTGTGATGACCTAATAGGAAGTTATCCATTGGAAGCAGTAGCGAGTGTATATGGTGACTTTATTTTAAAAATTTTCAAAATGTATTTTTATTGAAGTATAGTTGATCCACAGTGTTACATTCGTATATGGTGTTTTAGTGACAAAAATTAAGGCCTGTGTGTGTTTAATAGTGGTTGGTAATAGAATATGAGCAGTTAGCTAAAGTAATGTTTTGGATTTAACAAAGATTAATTAGACATCTTTATTTGCATTAGCCTGAGTTAGTGATTGGCTGTGAAGCTGTCTAGAGCTAGCATCACATTTGGGGTCTGGGGAACCTGTGCTTAATGTAGCTGCCTTGATTGGTTTTGTGTCTAATATAACTTAATTGTGAGAAGAATGAGCCCTGTGTCAATGATAATGGCAGTGCTGGTGTAGCTAGGAAAAGAAAAGTCCTTTGCTCTTGAGCAAGGACTACATTTTAAAATTGCCTAGGGATATTTAGGTTTGTAGCTATAGACTCAGCTATTGAAATAACTTACTGCATTTTAAACTCCTGAAACCTGAAATCTCATGTCACACTGAACAATCGTTTTTTATAATGTGTTTTTTTAATTATGCTGTATTTCTTAGGAATATAGTGATAGCATTTTAGAAGTAAATTCTGTGGTATGTAGCTATTAACAATGTTGTAGAAGAATGACATGGGAAATTTTTAAATGAAGCGAAAAACCCAGTTTTATAAAATGTTTTTGGATCAAAAACATTTTGATGGAGTTTATCTTGGAGTTGGGGATATGGTGAGATTAATAGTAGATTTTTTTCCTTATTTTCTAACGTTAACACATGGCATGGTTAAAACCGTAGAATCGTGGAGCTTGTGCTACCTGGGGTGGAATCCTGGCTCTCCCATTTTCACTGCCTATTTATTCACTCTGCCCTAGTTTCTTTACTCCTGAAATGGGGCTAATAATAGGCTTGTTCTGAGGATTAAATAAGTTATACGTATAACTTACTTAGAATAGTGCCTGACACAAAGTAAACACTCAAACGGTAACTATTATCATCGCTATTAATAAGAGAATTTTTATTTAAAATCTGTCAGAGGTATGTCAGCCTGGCTGTAGTAGTGTTGAAGTTGGGAAATTAGGGATGAAAAATAATTAGGGCTGATTGAGAATGACCTTGAATAGTGTTTATGTAAAATGTGGAGAGGAGGAAGCCACTAAAAATTTCAGAGACTGAAAGTGTTGGATTAATTTACCATTGATAAACTAAACAGATTGGTATCGTGGAGATCAGCCAGTATGCTGTTAAGATTGGAGTCTCTTAATGTGCAGTGGGAGTGGAAAAGATAATTTGGGACACATTAGAAAAGAGGAATTGTTGGAAACAAGAAGGGAGAGGGTTTGACTTTGATGTTATTTTTATTGCCCCCCCCACCTCTTTTTTGTTTTGAGTACCTACCTGTTGTGTGCCAGTGAATCCTTGGGATATAAGGATGACCAGAGTTCATAAAACTTCTACCCTTAGGGAACTTTTGTTTTTGTAGGGAGAGTGATCATCATACAGATGCTTTAAGAAAAGTGCAGCTGACTCTCAGAGCCTCGGGGGTTATTTGGTGAGTTCTGAGTCAGGTGAGTTGAGCGCTGGTGAATCAGTATGGGAAAACTAAGCCGAATGCTCTTTCAGAGACTTGAGTCCACATGGAGGAGGAGTACATTAGAAGGAACAAGAAGGTATATTGAACTGGCGTTAGGACGGGATGGGGTGGGGTGGGGAGGGTAGTTGCAAGATGAGACTGGAGTTGGGTATTCATTGACCTTGTTAGTATTTTGGTCTTCATCCTGGTCTTTGAAGATTTTTAAGCAGGGCCATGATATGATGTAGTTGGCATTTTAATAAGAGTCATAGTGTTCATTTCTGATGCCAAAAAGATAAAATATAATTGGAGGCTTGACAATAACCATGATTTTAGGAGAAAGATCATAATCCCTTATCCTTGTCCCCCCAACCCTTTTCCCCCCATCTTAATTCTCCCCCTTCAGAGAAAACATTTTGAAAGCTTTGGAGAACCTTCATGATTTTATGGAGGAGCCAATGGCTTTAGAGTCTAACACATGTTAGTAACTGCCATGTTGGACAAGCTCAAGTTACTTAATGTTTTAGTTTCTGTTCATGTCTGTTAAATTGGATTAATAGTCATATGGAATAGGTGTCATGGTGAGGTTATACAAATAAAACACCCACTGTTGTGCCTGATGCATAAGTTTGGTAGAGTAATGTAGAAATTAGGAGGGAACTGTAAGGGATCCTGTGGTATTGTGATTTAAAATACATATTTAGTCTTTATTCCAGTTTCTGGCACAGAGCTCAAAAACCCTAGGAATTAACTAAGTGGTAAGAGCCAAAAGGGACATCTTAAATTTTGTTAATGAGGTGACTTTTGGAAAGCCCCTAAGGATGGAGGCTGGTTGCCAGGGGGAACCGAAAACGTGATTAGAGTGTTGGAATTTTCAGCCCCTTCCCTTCCCCCTTCCTTGGGGTGTGGGGAGAGACTAGAGATTGACTTTAACCTTCAGTAGCCAATAATTTAATCAGTCATGCTTATGTAATAAAGCCTCCATAAAACTCCAAAAAGACGAGGTTCTGAGGGCTTCTGGATTGGTAAACACGTGGAGATTTGGGGACAATGGTGAGCCCAGAAAGAACATGGAAACTTCTTGCCCTTTCCCCATATGTTGTCTCATGCATCTCCATCTAGCCGTTTCTGAGTTACATCCTTTAATAATAAACCATAATGTAATAAGTAAATGGTTTTCTGAATTCTGTGAACCACTCTCGCAAATTAAACCCAAGGCACAGGGGTCATTGGGGCCTCCAGTCTATAGCCAGTTAGTGAGAAGCGTAGGTGACCGCTTGGACTGGTGACTGAGGTGGGGGAGAGGGCGATCTTGTAGGACTGGCTTAACCTGTGGGATCTGGTGGTGTCTCCAGGTAGATAATGTCAGAATTCAGAATGTCAGGACACCCAGCTAGAGTCTGAGAATTGCTTGTGAGGGGAAAAAACGCACACTGTAACTGGGTGTAGAATTGTAGAGTCACAGAATAAACTTTGAATGGAATGGAATCAAGTCTACAAAAGAAAATATTTCTTGGATCTTAGGACTACTGAAACCTATTTTGCCTTTACCCACTTGAGTGGTTCTAGGTCTAGTGTCTGA
The DNA here is from genome assembly GCF_902655055.1 of Lutra lutra. Lineage (NCBI taxonomy): Eukaryota > Metazoa > Chordata > Mammalia > Carnivora > Mustelidae > Lutra > Lutra lutra. The sequence continues at coordinate 63,375,709 of NC_062296.1, read as the reverse complement.
ATATAATTGGTTTGAGGTTGCGTGACAAGAAATAATCATACATAGTTAAATAATTAGTTAAAGCAAATAAAATAGCAATGATAACAAGTAAGGTTACCTAAAAATTAGAATCTAGATTATTCCCAGTAACTATTTTTACTCACATTTCAGTGTTTTCTTAGAAGGGTTATTAAATCCTGTAAGTCCAGCTGTTGGTGCAGGTAATGAACTCCACATACTGTTTGTTTTTCTCTTGTGTCTTTTTTTTTTTTTTAATAGTTTTTGGGTTTTCTAGTTTCTATGTGTCCTTGGAAGTGTCTAAAACCTGCAATAGCTGTATGTGTCTTTTCTCCTGTAGTAGGAAAACTTCTATGTAGGACAGGATACTTTTTCTTCCAGATAACAGTGCATAGGAATTTTGCCTTTAAGCATATTGAATCTGTCATTGTGATAGAAATCCCAGTTTAAAATTCAAAAAGGTCAGGTTGCCTGGGTGGCTCAGTGGATTAAGTGCCGGACTCTTGATCGCTGCTTGGGTTATGATCTCAAGGTTGTGAAGTTGAGCTCTTTGTCAGGCTCCACACTTGGGATCCTGTCTCCCTCTTTCCCCTTCCCACCTCGTGCATGCTCTCTCAAATAAATCTTAAAAAAAAAAAAAAGATCTTACTGAAATAAAATGCAGGGGGCGCCTGTGTGGCTCAGTTGGTTGGGCATCTGCCTTCAGCTCAGGTCATGATCCCGGGGTCTTTTGGTCCCAGGGTCCTGCTCAGCAGGAAGCCTGCTTCTCCCTCTCCCTCTGCCTGCCACTCCTCCTGCTGTGCTATCTCTCTCTGTCAAATAAATAAATAAAATATATATATTTTTTAAAGATTTTATTTATTTATTTGACAGAGAGAGATCACAAGCAGGCAGAGAGGCAGGCAGAGAGAGAGGAGGAAGCAGGCTCTCCGCTGAGCAGAGAGCCCGATGCGGGGCTCGATCCCAGGACCCTGGGATCATGACCTGAGCCGAAGGCAGTGGTTTAACCCACTGAGCCACCCAGGCATCCAATAAAATCTTTTTTAAAAATAAAATTCAGAAAAGTCTAAAATACTCTAGTCTAAAAAAGAATTATTTTCATACTCTAAAATCTTTAATTAAAAAAAATACTTTTGGAGAAATTCAGTTCTGCAGACTTTAAAGTGAATATAAATGGTTGCCACTTACGGAATACTAGGTTATTTAAAAAAAAAAAAAAAATGCCAGCCTTTAACCAGGTAAAGGTGATGCGTCTCCCATCTTGGAAGATACTGAGATGCTAAGTTTGAGTACAAAAAATGCTGTGCTCTAAAAAAGCATCTAATGTTGCCATTGTGATTACATGTTGTATTGCAGAAAATCCAACATAATTTCTGGTAAAACCTGAGAGAAAGGGAGAGCAGTGTCCTGCGATACCTTTTTTTTTCCCCCTAAAATAAAACTTGATGATTTGTTGAATTTGAGCATTCCTTTAGGAAATGGTTATTTGTTAAATTTTAAATTATTTGAATAATTTTTTAGTTGAGTATATTGCAGCTTTGACTGGGTAGAAAGCTTGTTCTAGCCTTGCTGAGTATGCCTAAATGTCTCCTGGAAAACAAGCTATGTAGAGTCTTGGGACTGCTTCTTGAAATCAAGTAAAACAGTGTAATTCCCATCTGTTTCCTCCACTTGAATGGGATTTATTAAGAAAGGTAGCAGTGTTATTCTTGGATAATTTAGTTGTAGCAAAAGTTGATAAACTTTTTCCCATTCAAAGCTTTCCAAGTTATATTTGAAAACGTTATTTTTCCGATTATGACCTCAGATACTCAAGAACCCTACATAGTACATTATAGAAAGGGAAAAGAAAACATTCTGAGAATTACTGTGTTTGGTATTTGCAAAACACCTTTGTTAAAATAATCCTCATGGGATTTTTGTGGGTGGCATTATCTCAGTTTTAAACACCTGTGAAAATAGAGTGGCCATTAACTGACCTATAAGAAAGGCAGCTTGTTAAATGGCAGAGGTGGCATTTTGAAATAAAAGTTAAGTTTTAAAAATCCAGAAAGTATTTTTAATTGTTCCATACCTTTTTCTTGCTCTTAATCTTTCAGTCCTAGCATACCAAGGAAAAGGTATCCGTTCTTATGTGGTGGGAGAGAGTCAGCTGTTAAAAATAACAACATAGAGGGGTGCCTGGGTGGCTCAGTGGGTTAAAGCCTCTGCCTTCGGCTCAGGTCATGGTCCCAGGGTCCTGGGATCGAGCCCCGCATTGGGCTCTCTGCTCAGCGGAGAGCTTGCTTCCTCCTCTCTCTCTGCCTGCTTCTCTACCTACTTGTGATCTCCGTCTGTCAAATAAATAAATAAAATCTTAAAAAAAAATAACAGTAGAGAGACTGTACTATGCTGAGACCTGACATACCTGCTCAGCAGTACTGGAAATCTTGAAGTGTGGAGAACTTGACAGAGTTAGAAGAAAACTAGAAACCAAGGGACAGAAAGGTGAGAATCACAGTAAGAGGAGATAGGGATGGCAGGCAGCTTGAGGCCTTGTTAATGGGATATTCTGCAAGAGGCAGATTATGATTTAGTTCTGTGGTCAGAGTAAAAGGTATATTGTTTGGCAGAGAGGCTGCTTTTCCATTTACCTTAAAGTTATTTTTTTAAAAGATTTTGTTTATTCATTTGGCAGAGAGAGATCACAAGCAGACAGAGAGGCAGGCAGAGAGAGAGAGGGGTGGGGAAGCAGGCTCCCCACTGAGCAGAGAGCCTGATGCAGGGCTTGATCCCAGTACCCTGAGACCATGACCTGAGCCAAAGGCAGAGGCCCAACCAACTGAGCCACCCAGGTGCCCCTAAAGTTATTTTGTTTAAAGGGATAGTTCTTAGTAATCTGCAGAATACTTTCATTTAGAATAATTTATTTCCAGACTTTTGCCACATAGTTTTGATTTGTCTATAGATGGGAGGGTTTGGGGGGATACATACAGATAGAAGGATGTTGAGTATAAAACAACATGAGGATATAATTTTAAGATATTTTAACTGAAATGGTCTCCAAATGGTAAAGGACTATAAAGCAAGAGAGCAGTCAGTGCTATATATGTATGTGTGTATATATATATATATATATATATACACATATATATACAATTTTATTGTGAGACAATATATACAACCTTAAATTTAATCATTTTAACCATTAAGTGTACAGTTCATTGGCCATTAAGTACATTCATATTGTGCAACCATCACCGTCATCCATCACCATTCATCTTCAGCACTTTTTTTTTTATCTTCCCAGGCTGAAACTGTGCCTGTTGTTAACCCATTCTTCCCTCCCTGTAACCTCTGTAACCACCTTTCTACTTTCTGTATTAGTATAGGCACCTCATATTAAGTGTAATCATAGAATATTTGTTTTTTGTGACTGGCTTATTTTACTTAGCACAGTGTCCTCAAGGTTTATCCATGTTGTAGCATGTGCTAGAATTTCCTACCTTTTTAACACTAGAGAATATCTCATTGTATGTGCGTACCACATTTTGTTTATTCCTTCTTTCGTCCTTGGATTGCTTCCTGGAAAGACTTTTTATTTTTAATTTTTATTTATTTTTTTTTTAAAGATTTTATTTATTTATTTGACAGAGAGATCACAAGTAGACAGAGAGGCAGGCAGAGAGAGAGAGAGAGAGAGGGAAGCAGGCTCCCTGCTGAGCAGAGAGCCCGATGCGGGCCTCGATCCCAGGACCCTGAGATCATGACCTGAGCCAAAGGCAGCGACTTAACCCACTGAGCCACCCAGGCGCCCATGGAAAGACTTTTTAAAGAGAGATAGTATTGGTGTAGTGGACCAGGTAATTGTTAACTTTCTGCTTGTGCTTTGGTCACGTTACTTTTTACTTTATTTTTTCTTTAGATTATTTATTTGTCAGAGAGAGAGAGAGAGAGAGAGCGAGAGCATGTACACAAGCAGGCAGAGTGGCAGGCAGAGGCAGAGAGAGAAGCAGGCTCCCTGCTGACCAGGGAGACTGATGTGGGCTTAAAGCAGCTTAACTGACTGAGCCACCCAGGTGTCCCTTAAGTTACTTTTTAGATGCTTGGTTTTTAATTTTAGAAAAACACCACATTTTGTGTAAACAGTAAAAATTTACTTAGAAAGAAAAAAAAACCCTGGCTTTAATTTTTTGGTGTGCTTTAGGTTTTGTCTTCTTTCCTAGATTTTCCCCATACTTGAGAATATATTATGCTACTACTTCTACTGCCCCGTAAGATTGTGACTCACTTCCTCTCAGTAGGTGGTAGCCAGGTGGAGGTTGTGTTTAAGGGAGGGTGGGAGGCTCTGAGGTTATACTGCTGAGTACATGTCCGTTGACTTCTTTGTGAATAACTGGCTCTAAGTTCAAGATCCCTAAGTTTTGCTTCAATTCCACACTTGGAGAGTGAACTATTTAGTGGATGTTTTCACCTGTTTCAGTATTCAAAACTAGTCCTCGCTGACATCACTACTACCTGCCACCATCCCCTTTGAAAAGAAGTAGAAAGGAAAGGAAACCTGGTGTCATCCAGGATTGTATAAACCAAGGAAACTCAGAGGTTCAAGTAGTGGTGCCACTTGTAACTCATGCTGAGAAGAAGGCACACAATAGCAAGAAGCAGTTACTCGATTTGCCATAGTAGAGCATCAGTGATGTATGAAGCAAGCATTCTCCCTGCCAAATGTATATATTCACAAAGCTTTGTCTGTAGTTTCAGGGGAGTTACTCTTGAAATCCATCCATAGTCCTCAGTTAAGACCCACTGGCTTAAAGCAATTTTGGTAGCTTAGACCCAGCCAGATGATGAGGGAAAATGGAAAAGGTGAAAAGGGAGGCAGAGATATTTCAGATTTTGGGGAAAGGGGAAGGATAGAGATTGGTGATTTTTCAGTAAGGGAGACTAAAGCATATTTATAGACAAATAACAAGGCATCCAGGAAAAGAGCGAGAGGATCATCCTTTGAGGGAAGCATACAAGTGGATCATGAACCCAGGTTGGGAAGCAAAGGGAAGAAATGGAAAAAATTTGAAGTAGAGAAGAATCAGGTTGAATTGATGAGCTGATAAATTTAAGTGGCAAGGAAAGAAAGGTACTCAAATAATTTGCCAGCAGACCCAGAATGACTAAAGAAAATTATTAGCTAGTTTCTCCAGGTTTTTAAAATTGTTTACTTCATGTGGATTTTTTTTGTAATGTAGGGTGTATGAAACTGGAAAAAAAAAGTGAAAGAGAGGCTGCTCAATCATGTTCCCTTTTGTATTTTCACTTTATGTATTAAACATTTTTCTGTGTGTGTTTTTAGCCTCACCAGTACTTGATATTATCAGTCTTAAGCTTCGTTGTTGTTACACAAATCTAATAAGTGAAACAAAATCTTGTTAGGGACATATCTCTGGGTTAAGCGATTTTATTTATTTGTTTGTTTGTTTTTAAAAATTTATTTTTAAAGATGTATTGATTTTAGGGGTGCCTGGGTGGCTCAGTTAACGTGTCTGACTTCAGCTCAGGTTCTGATCTTAGAATTCTGGCATCGAGCCCCTCGACCCCGAGATCATGACCTGAGCCAAAGTCAAGAGTCAGACATTTAACTGACTGAGCCACCCAGGTGCCCCAAGTGATTATGTTTAAATTGGAGGTAAACATGGACTGTTATGGACTAAATGGAAAGTATGCTCGCCTTTTAATGAAATACTGTAACTCATCAGCTATGGCTCTCAATCTCATGGCACAATTCTCAATCACCAGGGGAGAATTTATGGAAAGTACTGATACCTGGGCTTCACGCGCAGATGCAGTAATTTGTTCAATCTGGAGAGGGGTGTGCACAATACTGTTTTTCCAAGCATCTCAGATGATTTTAGTATGCAGCTAAGGATGAGAGCCACTGGTAAAATGAATATATAGAATTGAGGGCTTGCTGGCATTCCCCTGTACACCTTTGCTGGTCAGGTAACAAAGAATTCCATTGTTAAACAGTTGTGGTCTGTAGCCCTGTAATGCCTCTGGGAATGCCTGTGACCAAAACCTTGGCAAAAGTGAAGAGTCAGGATCACTTCACAGAATAGGTTCTTTTAAGAATAGTAGTATATAGTTTGAACTTTTTCCAATGAAAAATTCCCCCAAAGTTTTAAAGTTTCATTTAAAACTGTTATAAGCTTGTTAAAAAGCCATTTATAATGCCCTTGTACAATAGTGATACATGTTAGTTGTACAGTCTTTCCTGAAATGTTTTAAAAAATAGTATTTTGTTACCTGGCTTATGTCTTGAATATAATATTTTTACAGTGTATGGAAGGTATTAGCAAATCCAAGACAGTTTTTTTCCATTCCATGATTGAATCAGAATGACTACTATAAATACCTTGATAATGTCTTTGGAATCCCAAAAGAAAGCTGAAACATAAGGCTGTGGTTTGGTACAAGCTGATCTATAGTTACCAGTTTAAGTTGAATATGGTATTAATGAGGCTTTAGCTTTTCACTTTATGCTCTCCTTATATAGCCACCTTCTCTTGACTAGATTCACTGGTACTACTAGGATTGAACAGTTTCTTAATTTAAATCTAAAACAAATGTACTTTTTTTTCTTGTAGGTTATGCAATGGTCTCTGCAAGATGGTTTATTCTTGAATTGGAGCTTTTTAAGACTGACAAATGCTGGTACTTCATCTTCTATAAGTGGACTATAATTTCTTTTCTCAAGACAACTACATAAGCAGACAAAATTGCAAAGATCTGCCCTGTGTCGAGTATGACAGCCACGACTCGTGGCTCTCCGGTAGGAGGGAATGACAGCCAGGGCCAGGCTCCTGATGGACAGTCTCAGCCCCCCCTCCAACAGAATCAGGTAGGGTGTTTAAGATACTAGTTAAAGCTACGTTGGTATGTCTACTATGATATCAAATAATGGAGCATGTTCTGGGGTGTGCCTGGGTGGCTCTGTCAGTTCGGTGTCTACTTGGGCTCAGGTTATGATCACAGAATCCATGGGATCCTGCATCATTGAATTCCCTGCTCAGAGGGGAGCCTGCTTCTCCCTCTCTTTCTGCCTGCCACTCTGCTTATTTGTGCTGTCGCTCTCTGACATACAAATAAAATCGTTACTTGTTTAAAGATTTTATTTATTTATTTGACAGAGAGATCACAAGTAGGCAGAGAGGCAGGCAGAAGGGGAGGGGGAAGCAGGCTCCCTGCTGAGCAGAGAGCCTGTTGTGGGCCTCGATCCCAGGACCCTGAGATAGTGACCTGAGCCAAAGGCAGAGGCTTAACCCACTGAGCCACCCAGGCGCCCCTTTCACCTACTTTTTAAAAAAAGATTTTATTGGGACGCCTGGGTGGCTCAGTTGGTTAAGCAGCTGCCTTCGGCTCAGGTCATGATCCCAGCGTCCTGGGATCGAGTCCCACATCGGGCTCCTTGCTCATCAGGGAGCCTGCTTCTCCCTCTGCCTCTGCCTGCCATTCTGTCTGCCTGTGCTCGCTCTCTCTCCCTCTTTCTCTCTGACAAATAAATAAAATCTTTAAAAAAAAAAAAAAAAAAAGATTTTATTTATTCATTAGATAAAGGAGGAGAGCACACAAGCAGAGGGAGATGGTCCTGTTCCTAAAACCCTGAGATCATGTCCCAAGCTAAAGGCAGACGTTCAATTGACTAAGCCACCCAGGTGCCCCTCAACTACTTTTTCTAATATATACACTTGTATTGGGTAATACCCAAATCAGACAGACGCACTTAAATTTGTGATGTGCAACTTAAACAACATTTACAGGTGACTGTATAGCTGAGGGGCAGGCACATGAATCACAGACATGCTGCTTACAGTTGGCGCATGTTTATGTGGAACTCCGTATGGATAAGTTTTAGGCAAAAATACTGTTATTGTAGGGTACTTAAGTTTGTCACTTGGGGATAAGTTCTTCTTGTCCAGTTACTATAGATTAGACAATCTATTATAGGAATGGTAGAAAAGAGATGTGCGTGTGTGCTCTCTCCCTCTTTGCCCTCTCTTCTCCTTCTGCCATTTTAAAGAAGTGAGCAAGTCAGGTTTTAATTTTGTTTTTCCAAATAAATGTGTCACCTTTATTCGTTTTCCTCTCCAGTTCCCACGTTTAAGCCATAAAATACTGAAGTAGTAGTCACAAGTAGCACACAGAATCATTAAGTCTTAGTGTCATAAATTTGTTGCTAGTATTCAGGTTTCGTTAAACATAGAGATTTGTGTTGGATGCCAGAGAATCTATTTTTAAACCAGGAACTAGAAGAGTTTCGGTATATTTCATTCTCTATTTATTTTTATTTTTTAAATATTTTTAATTTGAATTCAATTAACATACAATGTAATATTGGTGTCAGAGGTAGAGGCCAGTGATTCATCAGTCTTAAATTTTACTTACTTTTAAGATTCAAGTATAATTAACATAGAGTATTATGTTAGTTTCACATGTACAGTATAAACAGTTCTGTACCTTACTTGGTGCTCATCTGTTTCACCTATCCCCTACCTACCTTCTCTCTGGCAGCTACCAGTTCTCTATATTGGAGAGTCTGCTGGACTATACTGAAATTAAAATTTTTTTAAAAAGTGTTTTTTGGGGGCGCCTGGGTGGCTCAGTGGGTTAAGCCGCTGCCTTCGGCTCAGGTCATGATCCCAGGTCCTGGGTTCAAGCCCCACATCGGGCTTTCTGCTCAGCAGGGAGCCTGCTTCCTCCTCTCTCTCTGCCTGCCTCTCTGCTTACTTGTGATTTCTCTCTGTCAAATAAATAAATAAAGTCTTTAAAAAAAATAAAATAAAATAAAAAAATTAAAAAAAAAAGTGTTTTTTGGGGGATGCCTGGGTGGCTCAGTTGGTTAAGCATCTGCCTTTGGCTCAGGTCATGATTCCAGGGTCCTGGGATCGAGTTCCACATTGGGCTTCTTGCTCAGGGGAGAGCCTGCTTCTCTGTCTGCCTTGCGCTGCCCCTGCTCATATTCTCTCTCTCTCTAGCAAATAAAAAAAAGAAAGTGGTTTTTGTTTGTCTCCATTTGTCCTTGTTTCTCAAATTCCACATAGTGAAATCACTAACTTATTTCTTTCTCTAACTTATTTGTCTTTCTCTAACTTATTTCACTTAGCATTACACCCTCTCAAAATATCCTCTTGTTGAAAATAGCAAGATTTCATTCTTTTTATGGCTGAATAATACTCCATTGTATTTTCTGTTTTATACCTGTATTGTGCATGGAGTTCTGAGTTCTTTTTCAGTGTTTTGCTGCTTACATGGCTTTAAACAAATACTAAACATTTGCTCTAATCTCAGTTTTATTTTAAGGTACACTTGATAATTTTTAGAGCTCTTGGGTTTGTGATATCCACCTGTTAATGCATCTGCATTACATTCTCATCCATCTAATAGTGGTTGAGTGTTGCGGGGTTTTTTTTGTTGGTTTTTTCTTTTTGAGAACACTCATGATTAAAACAAAACAAACTACATTCTTAGCTATCTGTAGAATCCTTCACTTTTGCCTGCTTACTCTCTACTTTTTAAAATTAGGATTTTAGTTACTTCACAAGATTTGACCCTTTGAACCAAGGAGTAATAACCATAACACTAATCATTATCCAATTTATGGATCCATTTTGGAATATACTTTTTACAAGTTGGCATAAAGGGAATTTCTAAGATCAATATAAAATTTCACTTGTATAATTTTTAAAGGAGAAAGGATATATAATTTCCACAGGAGGAAAATTTTGCCTCTGGTATGTAATAGAACTTGGTCTTGAATGAAACAACCTTGGCAAAGGTACTGTGGGCTGAAAACTCTTGGGTGTGGTTGTTAGGAGGGTACAAACTTTCTGGAATGTATTTTGGCAATATATATGTCAGTACCCCTAAAAGAGTTTATATTGTTGTTGTAATTATATTTCCAGGAACCTATCCTACAGAAAAACCGAAGTTCAACACAAAGATTTATATATTTTGGAAAACCTTTTTTGGGGTGCCTGGGTGGCCCAGTTGGTTGGGCGACTGCTTTTGGCTCAGGTCATGATCCCAGAGTCCCAGGATCGAGTCCCACATCAGGCTCCAAGCTCCATGGGGAGTCTGTTTCTCCCTCCCACCTTCTCCCCTCTCATGCTCTCTCTTACTCTCTCTCAAATAAATAAAGAAAACCTTAAAAAAAAAACAAAACCCTCTTTACAGCTCTGGGTTTGTTTTGTTTTATTATGTTTTGTTTTTTTAAGATTTTATTGTCAGAGCACAAGCAGTAGAGGAAGAGGGAACAGCAGACTTCCTGCTGAGCCGGGAGCCTGATATAGGGCTCAGTCCTAGGACCCTGGGATCATGACCTGAGCCAAAGGCAGAGGCTTAACCCACTGAGCCACCCAGGTGCCCCACAGCTCTGTTTATGTTGGCGATAAAAGTGGCAAAATACTAAATATCTCTTAATTAACTTATTTAATACTATGTAACCATTAGTCAATTTTTTTTAAAAAGATTCTTAATAATGTGGGAAAATACTCAAATGTTGAATGGAAAAGGGCATAGACTTAAGCAGATATAATCCCAGTTCTAAAATTTCGATGGAATTTTTGGCTCATAGAACAAAGGTTGCAAGGAAATAATTGAAAGTGTCAGCAGTGCTTGTCTGTTGTTGTGGGTATTACAGATGTTTTCATTATTGTATCTTTATTATTTCTAAATATATACCAGGGGAAAGGGTTTGTTAAAACCTTACATATTTTTTTAAAGATTTTATTTATTTGATAGATCACAAGTAGGTAGAAAGGCAGGCAGATAGAGGAGGAAGCAGGCTCCCCGCTGAGCAGAGAGCCCCACACGGGACTCGATCCCAGGACCCGGAGATCATGACCTGCACTGAAGGCAGAGGCTTAACCCACTGAGCCACCCAGGCACTCCCTGAGTTACATATTTTAAGTGCTAATATTTCTGTTGGGCTTCTAACACTTGAATTATGTGCTATAGATTTCATTTTTTTTTTTTTTTTAAGATTTTATTTATTTGACAGAGATCACAAATAAGCAGAGAGGCAGGCAGATAGAGAGAGAGGTGGAAGCAGGTGCCCTGCTGAGCAGAGAGCGCAATGCGGGACTTGATCCCGGCACCCTGGGATCATGACCTGAGCCGAAGGCAGAGGCTTTAACCTACTGAGCCACCTAGGCACCCCTCATTATTTTTCTTGAGACTAGCTCTGTTCCAGATGATGTTCACCATCTTAAATAAAAGTTCACCATTTGGTTGCAAATTAGCTCTATGAGTTCATGTATAAATTTTGTGAGAGCCCTGCATCGGGCTCTTGCTCCACAGGGAGCCTGCTTCTCCGTCTCTCTCCTGCCTGCCTCTCTGCCTACTTGTGATCTCTCTCTGTCAAATAAATAAATAAAATCTTTAAAAAAAATTTGTGAGTAGAACATATTAATGGTGATATACCCAGCTGTCTTGAGTACAAGCATTTACTGATGCTGAAATGATAGGAGAGGATCCCTTGTCTTCTGTAAGGGCCATGAACCTACAATGGGTAGAAAATTCAAGAACACATGAGTAAAAACGAGGTTAAAATTTAGGTCAGTTTCAATTTAAAAGAGTACCATCTGCTCTCGAAAGAAGAATGTGAGAGTCATAAAGTTCATTTACTTAGTTGCAGAAATACGTGCATCTAAAGGGGGAAAGAGAAGGATATTCTAAAAATGAAGTGAAAGTGAGTAAAATTAAACCTATTAGTTGAAAATAATGTGGCTTAGGGGTACCTGTGTGGCTCAGTCAGTTAAATATCTGCCTTTGGCTAGGTCATGATCCCAGAGTTCTGGGATTGAGCTCCGCATTGGGCTCCCTGCACACTGGAAAGCCTGCTTCTCCCTCTTCCTGCCACTCCCCATGCTTATGCCCTCATCTCTCCCTCTTTCTCTGTCAAATAAATAAAATCTTTAAAAAAAAAAAAAAAAAAAGAAAGAAAAAATTGACGTGGCTTACTTAGAAACCACAACCATGAAGTTTTAATAATTGTTTGGGTAGTAGTTTGAGACAAGGGAAAATGCCGAGTAGAATAAAATTTGTTTTTCCCCTTCAAATTAAAAAATGAAAGTTATAATTCAGAACCTTCCATCTGTGAAATGTGAAATGCATTGTTTCATATTTGTACAATAATTCCTATTGTGGCAGGGCTCGTATAATGGGAAACCTGGATTCAAATCCTGACCATAGAGTTGGAACTGTGTGACCTTGGGCTAATTACTGACTGACTGAATTTGTTTAAATGGTTGTTCAATACTTCTTAGGGTGCTAAAGATTAAATAAAATTATTTTAAAACATAGCACAGAGAATACCTGAAACATTTTAAGTTTACAATGATTTTATCTTTAAAATTTTATTCTTTTACCCTAATCTGTGTTGGTGTTTGAATTATTGGATATTGTACATATGTTATAGAAACCTAAATCTGGAATATCTAATTTTTAATTAAGACTTCATCGCCTGATTCTTCCAATGAAAATTCCCCGGCAACTCCCCCAGATGAACAAGGTCAAGGTGATGCCCCACCACAGCTTGAAGATGAGGAACCTGCATTTCCGCATACTGACCTGGCAAAGTTGGATGACATGATCAATAGGTGAGTTTGATTTGTTTTGTTTTCTTAAAGTGTGTAATACACAGGAAATCCAACAGTTCTGCAGCATATTAATTAGTAGTAAGAAAAGAGAGTGGGCAGAAATACCACAGTAGCCACATTGCCTCCTTAAAGCCTTAACATCTTAGTGCTTACCAAGTGCTTTGTTACCCATGATTCTTAATCAGGGAGTAACAGTGTCAATAAAAGTTTTCAGATTAATGATGATGACCCAAGCTGGCTCGTGTGTTTCTGAAGTAGAACCATATATGTGATTTCCCTCTTTCAGAGTTTATGAAGATTTTTTTTTCCTTTTTTGGTATGTTGGTTGCTACCGTAGTTGGATTATTTTCTTAATTTTTGCATGGTCCTGAGGTAAGCCAGGTCATTAGAACATTGAGTTCCTCAGAGCCTGCCTCTTGTGAGCCCTTGACTAGTCTAAGGCATTTAACCATCTTCTAAGGCATTTAACCATCTCAGCCCTTTGTTTTTCTTGATCTTCACCTCAGGGGCAAGTTCAGAGTGTAATTTTTTATACTTGCAGTGGAAGACTCAGAGTGAAAGTTTAAGCTTGTGTACAGGGGAAATTAAGATTTAAAGAAGATAAGGAAAGAGTGGTGTAGGGGAATCCCCACATGGCTGTGGTCTCCACCAGGCTGTGGGCTCAACAAGTGAGTGCTAGGGAGGTGTGACAAATCCCCTCCCCCACCCTAAAAAGGAAAGTAGGAAAATACACACACATATAAGCATTTGTCTTGCTAAATTTTCTTGTTCTTTTTCACTTTCTAAAAATATGTTAACACTGTTAATGTATATAATAGAAGGGAAACTCCTTATATTTTTTTTTCCCAACGAATTCGGATTACATAAGTAATAAAATTATGTACTGTTAAACATGGAAATACTATGTTGATAAATTTCTGCAACATCCTTCTTTACACATATCCCAACAAAAAATTACCTACAATAAGAAGTATGCTCTTCACATTATGTTTACTATCATTTGTATTGATTTTTTCTACAGATAGATTTTTACTACATCATTTTGTAACTAGCTTTCCTCACTTCATTTATCTTGAAAATTTTCCTGTTATTTTTAACTCACTGTTTTTAATAGTATATTTGAATATTTGAAGGAACATATTAACTGTGATTCCAGTAGATACCTATAATAATGGTATACAATGAATTGTAAAAAAATCAGAAATCCTGTAAAGTTAATGTCCCTGACTATTCTTTTTCTATACAGAGACATAGCAAAAGGTTTTACTGTTGCTTTTTCTTTCTGTCTGGTGACTGGAGGTTGTTAGTAAAGGGTACTTCTTATGCAGACTTGAGGACAAAATTGCATATTAGCAAATTCTCAGGGGAAGAAAAATACAAATTATATTTTAATGTGAATAAAAACAATGACAAAGGTGGTATGCATTTGTTTTTAATAGATTACATAGTCATGGAGCACTTTTTCCTCAAAACCAGAGTTTTGGGAGCAGTGAGGAGGAAGGGATATAGGGAAGGACGGCTTCAGAGATGGTTGGGCTGCCATTGGGGCCAGAGAAAGCACCACTTGGGTACATGTTGCGTCCTTTTTGGAGGGAGAAGGGTACCTGTGGAGGCAGAGCGACCTGGAGAGCCGCATCTCACTTAACTTCCAGGAAAAATAGACAAATTATGAATTGAGGCAGAATTCTGTTATTTTCCACCTAAATTTTTCTCCTTTGCGAGGAAATGGAAGACCGCTGAGAGGTTCATTATAACAAATCCTGAAACAGCACTTTTCTATGAACTTGAACAATAGGTATCTATTTAATTGAGACTTGATTATTGTAGTTTTATGTTCTATGATACTAAAATAATCCCCCCCCGCTATCTTTTGTTTGTTCTTTAAAAGAAAATTGTAGATATGACAGATGGAGCTTAGTTTCACAAAGCAGATATTCTGCCAACCTTGTTTTAATATTTTAATGTTTTTTGATACTAATATTTAATATTTTCATGCTGAGGTAATTATAATTAGTAACTCATTTATAGTGCTTTAGAGTACAACCAATAAACTGCTTTTTATATTATTAAAACTCTTAGGCCTCGATGGGTGGTTCCAGTTTTGCCAAAAGGGGAATTAGAAGTGCTTTTAGAAGCTGCTATTGATCTTAGTAAAAAAGGTAAGTTTGGATGTTCTTAACGCTTTTCATAATATATGCTACTAATAGAGTTTCACTTCATCCCTGAAGACTTCGTTCTCTGTCATAAGCACTTGATATTCCTGGACTAGAACACCTCACTAAATTTTGCTGTGGCTTATCATATATCCCTGGAGCAAGGGTTCAGAACCTTTGGACAACTTTCAGGGCATGTTCGTGAGCTTGCTGAAGTTCCACATAAAATTTGTGTATATTCATTTTTAAACTAAACTGTCTAGTTTACATGTTGATTAATTTGTTTAATTAAAGATTTTTGGGGGGTGCCTGGGTGGCTCATTGGGTTGAGCCGCTGCCTTCGGGCTCAGGTCGTGATCTCGGAGTCCTGGGATCGAGCCCCGCATCGGGCTCTCTGCTCAGTGGGGAGCCTGCTTCCTCCTCTCTCTCTGCCTGTCTCTCTGCCTGCTTGTGATCTCTCTGTCAAATAAATAAATAAAATCTTGGGGGGGGGTTTTCCCCAAAAGATAAAAGAGACTTGAAAGATGAGGTCTAGTGTTTTACCTTGTCTAGAAGTGAAAGCTTGATGTTGGAATTGATTATACTTTCTAATTACTTTGATCTGCTCTAGGTATAGTTGAATTCTCTTAGCAAAGGACAACTATTATAATATTCTCTTTGTTTTTGAGGCATTGGAGATTAAGATAAATGGCAATAACATTTCAGTTTCTATAATAGGGTAGCCATGGATGTATTCTAACTATCAATAGGATTATCACAGTTGAAGTTGATTATTATAAAAATTAATCTGCTTATGTCTGTCTCACTCCGTGGCAAGGGTGATATTTCCTTTGTCTTAGAATAATTACCTTCCTTCATTTAAAGAAAGTCTCCACACCTGTTTAATCTTGTAAAAATACATTTCCAGATTGCAGTTGCTTACCACCAAATTTCTTTTGTTTGTTTGCACATTTATTAATTGAGCAAATTTTTGAAAAGTTTTATACTAGGCATGTTCTAGGTCCTGACTGTATAATGATATGTAAGAACACATAATGGTATTTCATTTAATATTCACTGACATTCTCTGGACATGTAGCCGCCCTCCCCCATCTTTCTTTTCTGGGTCGGTGGTTTATTTTGGGCAAGGTTCAGATTTTTAAATACAATACTGAGTTTAAAAGTCCCCTCTTCTGCACAGTTCAGAATCACAGAACACTTTATATACAAATTGAATAACTTTTCACTTTGTCCTCAAACGTTAAAGATTTTCAAGGGGCACCTGGGTGGCTCAGTTGGTTTAGCGTCTGACTTTTGATTTTTGGCTCAGATCATGATCTCAGGGTGGTGAGCTCAAGCCCTGATGAGTTGGGCTCCGCACTGAGTGTGGAATCTGCTTAAGATTCTCTCTCTCTCTCTCCCTCTGCACTCCTTGTACAACCCCATGCTCACTCACACTCTTTATCTAACACCAAAAAATAATACTTACAAAAAAAGTTTTCTCTGTGTTTGGCCAGGGAGGGCATGTGGCTCAGTTGCCTTTCTGAAATCAGATGAAATGAAGCAAAGCTATAAAGAAGCATAGATGTTGGGGCAGTGAAAGACACTGAGACAAAACAATTTATCTTACTCAATGAAACACTTAGGTAGAGTAGTGTAAGGGTATTGGTGTCTAGCCAAAATAAGATTTTAAAAATAGTTGTGAAACATCATTTTCTAAGTTTTTATTTTCAGAGAGTAAAATGCAATGAAGCATGTAGATTCCCTCTCAGTGGTACTGGTAACCATTTTACATTTAAGGTCTAGTGTCCTAATTTGAAATGTTTTCAATTCACCTTATTTGGTTTGATGTACTTTTATACAATTAAGTAGTTTTAAAATTCATTTAAGATTTTGTTTCTGAATCAGTTACCTTTTAGACACATACGAACTTTGATAATACTTGTCTATTTATATTTTTGACCTCTTAACAATAGATAATGGTATAAGTTTTTTCCAAAGCTAGTCTGAACTTCTTAGCTATTAGTGAAAAGTTTATTTATTTTTATCATGTAATTGGGCATTTTGAGACAATCAGAAAAATGCTTTCTTTACATTAATTTTTCTTCCCTTTTCTTAGGCCTTGATGTTAAAAGTGAAGCTTGTCAGCGATTTTTCCGAGATGGGCTAACAATATCATTCACTAAAATCCTTACAGATGAGGCAGTGAGTGGCTGGAAGTTTGAAATTCATGTGAGTCTTGCATTTGACTTACTTTAATCAGATTTTCATAGTGATGCCTGTGAATGTATTCTCCTATATCTGTAAAATATATATTTGGTTGTATATTTGATAAATTAATTGAATTAAAGGGTGTAATACTGAGGCACTTTAAATATACTTGTTATAAATAATTTCTATCAAAGGAAGCATGATCTTTTGGAGTGTGAGGTTTAGAGTTAGAACTCTCCTGGATTCTCAAATATCTTGTGACCTTAGCCAAGTTACCGCGTTTCATTAATTGTGAGATGCACCACAGATTCATTTTATGTACCACTAAGGAAGGAGAACACCCAATATGGGCAATCTAGTATCTGGGACACAAAGGGTCAGTGTAGAGAAATAAACTTAACCATACAGAAAGAGATGCGAAAGAAACCTGTATGTCTCAACCATGGCATCTTAGAGGGATAAAAAGTCTCCTGAGAATTTAAACAACAGGCCACTGTTCAAAGAGTTTTTGGTAATTTGAAATCAAATTATACTTTGGAAACAAAAAAATCCTTAAATGGTCTAAAGTTCATGGTATGCCCAAGTGATTGGCAGAAGCAGACAGTTTTTCTTTACAACGCAACACCTTCAGTTGAAGAAACTACTATGCATTGATAAATGAAATTTGAGAGAAAAAGTAAAACATGAATCTTAGATTGACGAAATGCTGTAAGTACTCCAAGTCTCTGTTCCCTATTCCACTCTGGAAATCTGCTCATAAGTTGTGAGGCAGATATTTTTGTGCTCTGTGGACTATTTTTCAAATACAACCATAGCACAAAAATCCCATCATCTTACTAACGTTGTAAGGGAAGAAATGGAAACTTTGGAGATGCTGTCAGACAATAAAAAATCTATTCCATCTTGGATAATTAATATATTGTGTAGGTTTTAGAATTGTTGCTTCTTGTGTACAAATTCCAAAGAGGGGAAAAAAAAATAGCAGTTTGGATCTGGTTTGTAGACACAGGGCAGTGCCTACTTCATTTCATAAGCCGTTGCAAATGGCTTTTTAAAGTAAGTACTATATAAAAGATAGTAAATGTTAATTTGGCATTTTGGTGTATCAGTTTGATCCCAGTATTAAACATTTGATCAGTATAAGAATATGGAGAGATCATAGTTAAAATACAGTTAAGATGGGAAGATCTTTCTATTTGGAGTTGCAGTGTTTTGATCTTACAAATGCCCTTTCCTCCTCATATAACAGAGGTGTATTATCAACAATACTCATCGTCTGGTGGAGCTATGTGTGGCCAAGTTGTCCCAAGACTGGTTTCCACTTCTAGAACTTCTCTCCATGGCCTTAAATCCTCATTGCAAATTCCATATCTACAATGGTACACGTCCATGTGAATCTGTTTCCTCAAGTGTTCAATTGCCTGAAGATGAACTCTTTGCTCGTTCTCCAGACCCTCGCTCACCAAAAGTGTGTTGGTTTGTTATTTTCATAATTAATACAGTTTTGCTCTGCCACAGAGCAATAAAAGATCTGTGTGAAGAAGGGATTTTGCATTATTTTGTGTTTTGGATTCTGTTTTCTTCCCCAGCTTTACTGAAGCATAACTGTCAAAATTGTTTTGAGTTGTGGTTTTTTGTTTGTTTGTTTCTTTTTTCTTTCTTTCTTTTGGCTTTCTCCATGTAGTTAGTTCCCATTGTCTTCTGCTCAGCCCTTTGGGAAATAGTCATAAATTAGGTTATATGAAGCAGGCCATAATTTTCCTCATTAATAAGAATAGACTAGGAGGTGACTTTGACCCAAGGCCATGATCACTGTGACATTCTAATGTTTTGACTTCAGGATCAAGTATATATCCTACAAATGCCTGATACTGTGGCATTAAAGTAAAATTATAAAAATTCTAAATGAAAGCAAAATAGTAATGAAACATGTGTGTGTTTGTGTGTGTGTACACACACACCAGTGTAAAAGTTCTCGAATGTAAATTATCTATATTGGCATAAATAGTATTCAGAATAAAAAAGCTATCCCTAAACTGTTCATCTTTTAATAAATATTAGATAATATATAGTTTTTAATTTTTAGAATTTAGGGAGAGTTTTTATTTCAGTTTTTTAAGATTTTTATTTATTTGAGAGGAAGAGTAAGCAAGAGAGCACAAGCAGAAAGAGGGAGAAGCAGACTCCACACTGAGTTGAGAGCCCAACCCAGGGCTCAATCCCGGGACTCCAGGTTTGTGACCTCAGCTGAAGGCATACGCTTAACCAACTGAGCCACCCAGGTGCACCTTTAGGGAGACTTTTTAATATTGTGGGCCTTATAAAAAGGAAAACCCAGCCAGGAAAATTTGAATTTATACATAAAACTTGAGGTTTATTCTGTAAAAAGTGGAAATCCTCAAAATGTGTTAAATGATACGTTATAGCTAAAAACATAGGAAGATTAGCTTTAGACTTTTTAAAAAAATTTTGTGCACATAAATGTATACATAACTATTGAGTATATTGGGCTGTTAGTCTCATTCCAGTTACTTGAGAAATGGAAATACAGAATTGCTGAATGCCATAAGAGACTGGGAATTAAAATGCTCAGATTTTTAATTGTTTTGAATTAGCTTCTTAAGACCGAAGAAAAATGTAGGAAAATACTATAATGAACTTACATAGAAAAGTGTTGTTCATTTAGTGGAGAATTTAATTGATTTCAACATAAAATCCTATCAAAACTACCTTTAGCTTACATATTGTCTGTTTGAAAGCAGTTACCTTATACTTCCATTTTCCCTTTGTCCTAGACATGTTTTTTTTTTTGTTTTTGTTTTTGAGTAGCTGTAAAAGTTATTTTTGCTTAAGGACTTAGTAGCAAAATTACCTTTTTTTCTCCCCTTGGTTTTTCCCTCAGTGGACTCTGAAATGGGGTCTTTTAGAAGAAACCAAGGTATAAAAGGTTGTCTTGGGTACATAAATTTTTAGATACATTTGATTCTAGATCTGTATATAATCTCTTCATTTGTTTTAAGTTTTTACATGTAAGCATGCTTTAATGCCACACACCATTGGCTGTTTCCGTTGCATTGTACCATTAGTTACTGCTGTCCCTTAGGGAAGAGTTTGAAAAACGATTCATACTTACTGCATTGTGTTTACCTCTAAGCTGAGAACTGGGGCACTCATGTGAGCCAGCAAAAGCATCAACCAGTATGTTCTAGTTAAGAGCAACAGATATAATACCAGTGGTTAGCTTTTAATTAATAGTGTGCTCTCAAGCTTTCAGATTATTGTATTAATAGGGAACGTTTAATTATTTACAACTACAGTAAAAAATGAATTCAAGGGGCTCCTGGCTGGCTCAGTGGGTTAAGCGTCTGCCTTCAGCTCAGGTCATGATCCTAGGGTCCTGGGATGGAGCCCCGCATTGGGCTCCCTGCTTGGCAGAGAACCTGCTTCTCCCTCTCCGTCTGTTGTTCTGCCTACTTGTGCTCTCTATCTATCACTCCATCAAATGAATAAATAAAATCTTTTTTTAAAAAAATGAATTCAAACATTATCTTAGGTTACCAAATATCCTTTTCTTATTTTTCAAAGAGTTTTTTTTTTTTTTAATCCCCCTAAACTTTAAAAAATAACTTTCAGATAATAAGATATTCTATAATGGGATCTCTGAAATAAAAACATGGCTTCTAATTCCTGTTCACCAGCTCTTTTGGTAAAACCAGCTGTACCCTACTGATCTGATCTGTACTGCTGCTTATGCTTTTTTCTCACAGACAGGATTACTGTGAATAATATGTAATATTTTATTTCAAAGATGATTTACCATAATTTTCTGTTTTTGAATTTCCTATTTCTAGTTTGTGTCAATCAAGAAATTACTTCAGATGGTGTTTTTTCCCTTAAAAGTAGGAAGTCAGTCTTTTTCTTTAACTCTATTACAGGGTTGGCTGGTGGATCTTCTCAACAAGTTCGGCACTTTAAATGGGTTCCAGATTTTGCATGATCGTTTTATTAATGGATCAGCATTAAATGTTCAAATAATTGCAGCCCTTATAAAGTAAGTTTGTTTCCAAATGAATCTTCAGTGTGTTCTAGGAATTGCTACTTAATTCCTTGGTAAAAATTTTCTTTTTACAAGTATGGTTTCCTCTTTTAACTGATAACTTGGATTTTTTTAAAAGTAATGTAAGTAAGTCTGAGTTTAGTCCTAGTTGATTGTAAGAAAGTGAGTATTACAAGAGGTTTTTTTTTTTTTTTTATTTCTTCTTTCAGACCATTTGGGCAGTGCTACGAGTTTCTCACTCTTCATACAGTGAAAAAGTACTTTCTTCCAGTAATAGAAATGGTTCCACAGTTTTTAGAAAACTTAACTGATGAAGAGCTGAAAAAAGAAGCAAAGAATGAAGCCAAAAATGATGCCCTTTCAATGATTATTAAATCTTTGAAGAATTTGGCTTCAAGGGTTCCAGGACAAGAAGAAACTGTAAAAAATTTAGAAATATTTAGGTTAAAAATGATACTTAGGTAAGATGTTTTCCTCTTGAAATAAACTGTGAATATTTAGAATCCCATTTAACACTGAATTTCTCTTCTAGATTACTGCAAATTTCGTCTTTCAATGGAAAGATGAATGCACTGAATGAGGTTAATAAGGTGATATCTAGTGTGTCTTATTACACTCATCGACATGGTAACCCTGAGGAGGAAGAGTGGCTCACAGCTGAACGAATGGCAGTAAGTCCTTTGGTTCTTCTTTCATGAATAAAAATCTGCCTAAGGCAAAAATTAGAATGGCTTTACTTAACATAGTAATAATAACATTTTAAAGAAAACCTTGAGTTTGGGAGGTGTTGGGACTGATTTATGACTCTTAATTCTCAGAACTTTTTGTAATAACATAGCTTATTTGGTAGTGATATAGGTAGCTTCGCACATCTTTGATAAACTTACTGCTGAATGTAGGTATTCCAAAGTAATTATAAGCTTGTTGGGAGGTTTTGGTTGAAGTGGAGTAGATAAAGGTGATCTTGGGGATAGATTAGATAGTATCTGGTACCTGATGAATGAAGTGGCCTATTGTTCATTTCACTGATGCCACTTACAGATCTTAAAACAGGAAATATAATTATTGGAATAAGGTGTACATGAATTAATATTTTATTATTTTAAGAACCTCACAAGCACTTCTGTTCATACTATTCTAATGTTGAATGTTTAGGAAACTTTACCATAGATCCTGCCTTTTTGGGGGGGGGGGAGCTGTCATTTATTTTAGAGAGTTACACAAGTGGGGGTAGGGGCAGAAGGAGAAAGAGCGAGGGAGAGAGAGAATATCTCCAGCAGACTCCCCAATGAGTGTAGAGCCTGGCATGGGGATCAGTCCCATAATCCATAAGATCATGACCTGAGCCAAGACCCAGCTGAGCCACCCATGCACCGCTTACCATAGATACTTCTCTGTTTTATAGTTTTAAAATACATAAGTATGCCGCTTAAAAAATATTGGAGGAATAACTTAGTGCATAGTGTCTGACAGTACTGAACAGACATCTATAACAGAACTGACCTTGCTCTCATGGCAGCCTCAGTTTAATAGGGGGAACAACGATTAGGATGTGATAAAGAGTATGTGGAAGATGCATAGACATTGGCCCTGTGTTAAGGGTTAGGTGTAAAACATCTGATTTTGTATATGTGATTTGTGTGTCTAGTTTGTTGGGAGGCTGAACACTGTTTCTCAGAGTATGGTCTGTGGTTGGCTTCTGGTCCTTGAACCATTGCCAGTGCTAGAGGAGTACAGAAAATGGCATCAAGTGTTTAGAAACTTCTGTAGAAATTTGACATTGCCCCATACTTCCTGTGTTTTACAAACAGATTAGATTCTAATTAGATTCTAATCTGTAACAGATTAGAAATAAAAATGGACCCTTACCACCTGAGAGGTGTGCTTATCCAGCACATTTGGGGGCTTAATACTTTATTATTCTCATTAAGTTGAATACTGTAAAATTACACAATATGGGCTGTTACCTTTTTGTATCATGAGTCAGTTTTCTTCTATTGGTATAGAAAATAAATGCCAGTCAGCAACATAGCGTAGTGTTACAGAAACACAGGCTTGGGAAGCATGTAGCCTTATTTTCAGTTCCACTTCTAACACTTCTGAGCCTGTTTTACTCTTCCATAATAGGATAATATTTCCCTCATTGGGATTGTTTGGAAGATTAAAGTGCTACTGGATAAACAGTAGTAGCTTAATTGGTTAATAAATAAAGCAAAAAATTAAAAGGGCGTGTTTTCACCAAAATCATTACCAATGTAAGGAAACAAAGATCTTGTTGCCCACTCTGCCTGAACCGTGGTGCTTGCTGTACTTAAATAACACTTTTCTGTGTAAGTGCTGGAGTAGAATCTTTTTTTTAAAGATTTTATTTATTTGACAAAGAGACAGAAAGGAACTCAAGCAAGGAGAGTGGGAGAGGGAGAAGCAGGCTTCTCACGGAGCGAGGAACCCAATGTGGGGCTCAATCCCAGGACCCAGGGATCATAACCTGAGCCAAAGGCAGATGCTTAATGACTGAGCCACCCAGGCACCCCTGGAGTAGAATCTTTTTAATAATTGCACTATTTCTGATTCATGGAAACATTTCTGTATGTGCAAAATTAAGTTCTGTGTAATTATTGGTTTTTTTCATAGTTTGAATTAAAACAGCACATAAACCTATTACATTAGTCTCTTTGTTTTTTTTTAATTCCTACTAATGTTTAAAGTGTGAATAATATTTCATACATATTTTTTAAAAAGCTCCTGTGTTTCAGTTTCTTCTTTAAAAGAAGTTTTTGAATTATGTTTAGGAATGGATACAGCAGAACAATATCTTATCCATAGTATTGCGAGATAGTCTGCATCAACCACAGTATGTAGAAAAGCTAGAGAAGATTCTTCGTTTTGTCATTAAAGAAAAAGCTCTGACATTACAAGATCTTGATAATATCTGGGCAGCACAGGTAAGAAGTTTCAGATGGTGACTCTTTGCTTTTTACAAGAAAGATACTAAAAACTAAATATAGTAGTTGTGAAACAGGATGAACGCTTATATTGTTTGACTTCTTGTACATTTAAATGCTCATGATTTATAGAAATCTTATCAAGAATCTTTTTAAAATAGCCAGTAATACATATTTTTAAAGATTTGTGAAAGAAAAAAGATCTATGTAGTTATTTTAGAGAGAGCATGGGGAGGGACAGCAAGAGGGAAAGAGAGTCTTAAGCAGACTCCATGCTGAGTGCAGAGCCTGACACAGGGCTTAACCTCACAACCTGAGCTGAAACCAGGAGTCGGATGCTTAACTGACTGTGCCAACTAGGCACCCTGAAACAGCTAATAATATTTTAAATATATTCATCAGTTGCGTATGTTTGGTACAGGTTAGCAATTTGTAGGTGGTTTGTTTTTTTGTTTTTTAGTATTCATTACAAATTTTTGACCGAAGTATTTTATTCACACAGTGTTCTATTAGTTTCTTCATAAACTTAATTCAAAAAAAAAACTTTGGTGTCAATAGAGTTAAATCACTAGATTTATTTATGTAGACTTGTAATAATCCAAAGGATTTATAGCTTTTCTGAAAGAAAAGTAAAGTTTTTGGTTTCAGAGCCAGAAACTAGGTGATTCCTTTGATTACCTCAATGACAGGTTTCTACTGGGATCACTTGGAAGTATTGTTGAGTTTTAGATTACAAAGCTTCATGTTTTGAGTCTGTAGAAACCAAGGAAACATTCAGTTTTCCTTTTGAGTGCTTAAGGTTCCAGTTTTGGAACAGTACCATTGGTGTGCCTTATTGTAATGTTAAAATTGGCCCGTTTAAATTCCCAAGTACACATTAACCATGTATATCAAGGAATTAATTTGTCAGGTTTTAAAGGCCAGTTCTAAAGCATTTTTTAAATGTATGAATTTTGTTATGTTTTACCCTTAGATGAAGCTGGTGGGAATAGTTTAATTAATAGCTGTCAGCAGTCAATATACACAACTTTATCTGCTGTTCAAATTCTAATATGCTATGTTTTCTTTGGTTTTTCAATAGGCAGGGAAGCATGAAGCCATTGTGAAGAATGTACATGATCTGCTGGCAAAGTTAGCATGGGATTTTTCTCCTGAACAACTTGATCATCTTTTTGATTGCTTTAAGGTAATAGCATAGTAAAGTAGTGCCACTTCGTTTTAATAAAATTACCAGAATTACCTTATTAGATCTGTGAGTTTCTCTTAGTCAATAAATACTTCAGTAGAAATTATTGAACAGTTCTTGGTGTGAAGGAATTAGTCTTTTTTTTTTTTTCTAATGAGAATTTTTTTTTTTTTTTTTTTTAAGATTTTATTTATTTGACAGAGTGAGAGAGGGAACACAAGCAGGGGGGCAGTGAAAGAGAGAGAAGCAGGCTCCATACGGGGCTCATTCACAGAACCCTGGGATCATGACCCGAACTAAAGGCAGCCACCTAATGACGTGGCATCCAGGCTCCCTCCAATGAGAACTTAATGTTCATTTTTATAATAATAGCCCTCATAAATACGGAATCTTTTTTAAACTCAGGTTGTGAGTTTGGATTCCTTTCCCCTAGCAGTTTGAATTTTTATTAATAGGTTCGGGTGCTCTGTAGGACTTCAGGGAAGGACGATTGGTTGCAATAAAAAATAAAGTGTCAATATCGGGATTACCCATATCTTGGTATCCTAGGGTGATGTGCACAGGCAAATGGAAGTGTAATTTATAAGGTAGCCCAAGAGTGCCCCTATAGCGATACCTGCATTGGTATCATTTTAAGGCCATATTGTGTTGTGGTCTCTCTATGATTGCTAGTATTGGGTTTGTAAAAACCGTATGATTGGTAAATATGTGGATTAAGAATATACGACTTTATGGCAATAGCAGTGTTCACAAGGGTTGAGGGGTGTTGTATTAACAACTGGCATTGGATGATAAAGGTATCTTGTTTAAAGTAACAGTTATGCTGACTGCTGTCGGGAACATAAGTTGCTGCAACCATCTTGGAAATAGATTGGTATTTCTTGAAAAGTATAGAATTTTCATGACTCATCAGTTTGACTTCTCAATATATCCTCTAGAGAAACTCATGCATATGTGTGCCAGGATAACACTTTAACATTTGCAGCAGAATTATTTGTAATAGCAAGCAAGGAAATGGCTTTGTGGAATGTTCCTACAGTGAAATAGTTCACAACAGTGAGAAGGAGCAGATTTGAGCAATTCAACCACATGGATGAGTCTAATAAAGTTGAAGAAAGGAAGAAAATCACAATTCATATACCGTGATTGCATTAACATAAACTTCAGATTAAGACCCCAGCTAGCTTCTTGCTTACCATGTTATTTTTTGACCTGGGTAATTGTTACACAGGTGTTTACATTATGTACTGTAGTAATGGTATATATTTATACCTTTCTTGATGGGTATTTCCCAATAGAAGAAAAAAATGAATTACTGGCTTATATCCAGACCAGGTAAATCTGCATTGTTTGGTATGGGGCCTGGGAGTCTGTATTTTAAGCAACATTCTCAGATGAATCTTAAGTATATTAAAGTTGTAAATAATTGCCTTATGGAAAAATTCAGTTTGAAATCTATCAAAGGCAGCTTAGGAAATAATAGAATCCGTTATCATGGGTACTCTAAAATTAATTGCCATTCAGTTTTAATCTTGAGATGACTTCCGAATTGGCACGTACATGATCAAGATAGCCATGATAGAAAAGAAGAAAGAGGTCAATTGCTGTTACAGCCCCCGAACCCTCCTCTTCTAAGGATAGTTTAAATATAATAACAGTCTAAGTACAAACGTGGATTGCATTCTTTTTTTCCCTCCCCTTGGCTAAGCTGGTGTTTACTAAGCACTTGTTATTTGGTAACAAGCACTGTTTTCTGAAATACTGAAACTTTCTCTTAAAGATGATTCAGAGGAAGCATGAAGTCCAGATCACTTTGCAGTTCTTTATGGACTGGGACCAAATGATTTCAGACATGTTGATTAGTTTTTATATAGGTATTTGCATAGTCTAGTTTTAAGTAAGTTTTTGTTCTTAAAGCAGTTATACCATTGTACAGTCCCGTCAGGGTTTTCACATCCTTGCCAGCAGTTGTTTTTGTCAGAATTTTGGATTTGTGACAGTCTGCTTGGTGGGAAATGTCTCATTGTGGTATTGGTTCTTAGATCCTTGATCACTAATGAGGTTGAACACCTTTTTATATGTTGCTTTTCTTTATTTTTTTGTGAAAATCCTATTGAAGTTTTGTTCCTAATTTTTCCCTATTGGCTTGTTTTTTTTCTTAGTGGTTTGTAGGAGTTCTTGGCATTCTCAGTGGTAGTCCTTATCAGTTCAAGTGTTGCAAAGAATTTCTCCCAGTCTGTCGTTGGTCTTTTTCATTCTCCATATGGTGGCTTTGGATGAATAGGTGTTCTTAACTGATTTTTTCCTTAGTTGATTTTGTGTGTAATTATTTTAGTATATATCCCTCAGAGATGAGTACATGAAGAAAAAAATTGTATTATTATCATACCTAAAAAAACTTAATAGTTCTGTAGTACGGTCAAATAGTGTTAAACTTCAGTTTTCTCAGATCATTATTTTTGACATTTGTTTGAATCAGGATCCATACTTTGTGTAATTGGTTGTATCCGTCATTTAACTCTCTTTGAATCTACAGTTTCCCCCTTTTTCTTTTTCATTCTCCCTGCAATCTGTTTGTTGAAGAAGCTGTAATTAAGGATTGTTGTGTTGTTTTATATCAGTAGTATAAAATACAGGCTTGTGGAGGTTTTTTCCCCCTTTTGCTAGAATACATCGTAGGTGGTCATGTGCTCTTAATTCAGGAAGCATGTAATGCCTAGTTACTTTTCAGTTACCTCTCTTAAGATCTTTTTTTTTTTTTTTAAGATTTTATTTATTTACTTGACAAAGATCACAAGTAGGCAGAGAGGCAGGCAGAGAGAGAGAGGAGGAAGCAGGCTCCCCACTGAGCAGAGCGCCCGATGTGGGGCTTGATCTCAGGACCCTGGGATCATGACCTGAGCCAAAGGCAGAGGCTTTAACCCACTGAGCCACCCAGGCGCCCCACTTAAGATCTTCTTAATTGTAATATCTAATATTTCAGTTTTTTTTTCATGTATCCTTAGACGTTTTTATATTTTTCGTAATTTTGAGGGGTCTATGAGGAATTATAAATATGTGCTAAAGTTGTCTTCCAAGAGAGCCCTTATTTATCAAATTGCAAATGTGTAATAATCCCATTGAAAGAATCTCCTGTAATTAACATAGTCATCCTTCTTTTGTTTGCTGTTAGGTTGATTTCACTCTGTTTTCTAATAAACACTCATTAGCAGCTTTATACCTACATTTCTCATATTGTTTAGCAAAACATCCCTGGCCTTTACCCGTGGCATGCCACCATCAGACACACCGCACCCCAGGCGCATTGTGTAAACTGGGCATTTGTAAAAATACTATTTTCAGAGTTTTTTTTTTCCCCCATTGTGGAGATTTTAAATGAGTGTTGTATCTTTTATTTTATTTTATTTTATTTTTTTTTAAGATTTTATTTATTTATTTGACAGAGAGAGATCACAAGCAGGCAGAGAGGCAGGCAGAGAGAGAGGAGGAAGCAGGCTCCCTGCTGAGCAGAGAGCCTGATGCGGGGCTCGATCCCAGGACTCTGAGATCATGACCTGAGCCGAAGGTAGCGGCTTAACCCACTGAGCCACCCAGGCGCCCGAGTGTTGTATCTTTTAAATTGAAATGTAATAGCACCATATTTCTGCATATTAGAAATTGTTTTTATTGGTTAAGAACAGACTTTGTTAGACTATCTTGTTTTCATATGATTAGTGCACAGTGTGCACAGCTGATGAGAGATCATCAGCTTTTAAAATTTATTATGAAAATCTTTGTATATATCAGGTTGTCATTGCCATCTTTTTTTTTTTTTTTTTAAAGATTTTTTATTTATTTATTTGACAGAGAGAGATCACAAGTAGATGGAGAGGCAAGGCAGAGAGAGAGAGAGAGGGAAGCAGGCTCCCCGCTGAGCAGAGAGCCCGATGCGGAACTCGATCCCAGGACCCTGAGATCATGACCTGAGCCAAAGGCAGCGGCCTAACCCACTGAGCCACCCAGGCGCCCTCATTGCCATCTTTTAATACAATTTTTCTTTTTCTTTCTTTTTTTTTTTTTTTAAGATTTTATTGATTTGAGAGAGATCACAAGAGCAGGGTGGGGTAGGGGCAGAGGGACATTGGAGCTGAATGCCATGACCCTGGGATCATGACCTGAGTAGAAATCAGATGCTTAACTGACTGAGCCACCTAGGCACCCCTTAGTATAATTTTAAAGTCACGAATAACAGACTGAATCTCAGGCAGTGGTTTTCAGCGAGTCAATTCCGTACCTCTCACCCCCACTATCAGAGATAATTTGGCAGGAAATGGACATAGTTTTTGTTGTCACAGCTGGGAGGAAGAGTTGCTACTAGCTTCTACTGGGTAGGGGCTAGGGATGCCGCTAAACATCCTACTGTGCATGGGACAGCCCCAACAACAAAAATTTCTCCAGCCTAAAAT
Organism: Lutra lutra; assembly: GCF_902655055.1. Classification (NCBI taxonomy): domain Eukaryota; kingdom Metazoa; phylum Chordata; class Mammalia; order Carnivora; family Mustelidae; genus Lutra; species Lutra lutra. The sequence goes on along the minus strand of NC_062296.1, from coordinate 63,346,107 downwards.
GTTAGTACCAAGGTTGAAAAACCCTGATGTTAAGTATTTAACTATAAAATACAGAGGGTGGGTTTTTTTCTTTCTTTCTTTCTTTTTTTTTTTTTTTCCTTTGGTCCTAATGTTTAATTCTGCCCTATCTTATCTCTCAGTTATCACTAGAATGTGTTTTTCCCATGAATATAGTTAATTCCATGATGCCTGATTTAATCACTGGTGGGTAAATTTGTTGTTTTCATGTCCTTTTAATTTTTTTTTCCAGGCCAGTTGGACAAATGCAAGTAAAAAGCAGCGTGAAAAGCTACTTGAGCTGATACGTCGCCTTGCAGAAGATGATAAAGATGGTGTGATGGCGCACAAAGTGTTGAACCTACTGTGGAATCTGGCCCACAGTGATGATGTACCTGTAGACATCATGGACCTGGCTCTCAGTGCCCACATAAAAATACTAGATTATAGTTGCTCACAGGTAAGGTGAACCTTCATTCTCAGGATGGCTTAAATCTAGAATAGTTCTACATCTTTTGATGTTAGTTTTGAAATGATCTTCAAGAATTGACTCACTTCCTTCGTGTAAGTCTGCCTTCCTCATGTTAGGTCTCTATGTCAAAATTTTGTGTATCATCTGAAAAGCATTTTAGTCTCCTTCGGAGAAAAACAGTATTAAAAAAAATAAAACCAGGTTATATAGTAATATTGTCAAATGCGTGGTGCTAAAATTACCAGTTTCAAATTGATCATAAGATACTAAAGCTGATGAGGGGCTTAAGAGGTAAGAGATTTGAGTTTTCTTTGCTCACAGGGAAATTAAGAAAAATTAATAGAATTTTCTAAATGGTAAAACATTTTGAGCCTTGCCTGTGAGCAAATCACACAATAGCTTCCCTGCATTCTAACTTGTATCATGTTAACTATTAACTTATGGTAAAATGAAAATTGTTGATTAAATAATTTTCCACTTGTTTAAACTGTTTGCTACACTGATGAACTGAAATTTAGGTGAGAGCTAATAAGCTCAAGTAGGTGTATGTGATTCAGATCCCATTCAGATTTTTTTTTTAACTACATTTGCTTGTGACAATTCATTAAATATTTAGTATATCAAATACTAATAAGAACCTTCAGTTTAAATTATTTCATTAAACAGAGACATACACACAAAAAGTAATCCAAACTTAAACTTCTTAGGTGCAGAAACCTGCATTTCTGATTATTGTTGATTTAGGGGAAGGAGTAAATAAGGTATGAGGAGTGATCATATTTGAAATAATTTTGAGTTTGTAATACTTTTATGTGTCCATCTTTTTGTGTGTATGTCCATATGCCCTTAGTTTTATTTTCGGTGAAACTCTTTAGCTTAGTTGCCATACCATTATTTTCTTGGTTAAATAGAAATTTTTGGTATCCCTCACTATGCTAAAACAGTCCCATGTAGAATAACAGTTGGGGTTTTGTGTTACTGCTGAATTTTATTATATGATAAAATTCTTTGAAACATTGGATAGTGCTGTTTTACTTTTTGTCGTTTTGGTAGTAAATGTGAAATAAAAATGTATTCACTGCTTTTTAAGACTGCTAAGCTCTTTTCTGCCATTATTACATGCTTGTGATAATCTTATAAGAAGCCGTATTTTATCATTGGAGATGGAGTTTTCCTGTGTATGACCTATCTAAAATTTTTTTTGTTTAAGGACCGTGACACACAGAAGATCCAGTGGATAGATCGCTTTATAGAAGAACTTCGTACAAATGACAAATGGGTAATTCCTGCGCTGAAACAAATTAGAGAAATTTGTAGTTTGTTCGGTGAAGCCCCTCAAAATTTGAGGTAAGGCTTTTAATGGGAAGTTTGAATATTTCTGTTTTTACATTTTATTGGAAAAAAATAGCACTGTAACTTGGTAAAAGCAGATTTTTCAAAAGAAAGTGGGAAGTTGATAGGCTAAGAGAAAGGTTAATTTAGAACAAAAGACATATCCACATCCTTGATTTTATTGATGAGAAAGTAAGCCACAATTAAGTGATAAATACCAGAATCAGCAATATTCTGTATTACTCATGAAAGATGATGAGATATGGTTTAAAATATTTGATTGATTTTAGTTAAATTTCTGTTAGTGGTATGTATGTATGTATATATGTATATATTTTATAAATATTGGTCTTTAAATATAATCATCTTATATGCCAAATTCTGGTTAGTAGAATAATTTACCCTGGTATTTTCTAAGAGTTGGAATAGTTAACGTGGAAAGTTAAAAATAATGTTCAGAGAGAGTGAGAGAGTGCTAGGTGTAGTACCAAGAGTATTTATAGTGCGGTCAGGATTCCTGGGTATGACCGTTGTGTCTAAATAGTCGTATCTTGTAAAGATTTACTAATTGAAAGAAACATGTTTTTCTTATGTGTAAAATTAGATGATTGACAAAGATCCTTTGCAGCTCTAGATTATTGTGATTATGCCTAAGACAGAAAAGGCCATATATATTTTGGTTTCAGTGGTTGAACTTTGTCTCAGTTTTTTCCAAAGGCTTGAAAAAATACAAAATTAGAAAAGCTGTAGGGATAAACAGTGGAGAAAATCCAGACACGTATCTTACTAATAGTAACATTTATTTGAGAGACATATTTTTATTTTTGGGCCACTGTACATAATGCCTTTTTGCCTTTCTCAAATGAATTAATTTGTCTGTTGTAGAAAGAGTAGTTTACATACTCTTTCACGGTACAGTGGCTTCATCTCCACTAGAATAGTAATGGCTCTGAGAGGTTAATTGCTTTCAGTGAAGGTAGCAGAACAGGTTGGAAAGGAACTAGATGTCTTTCTGGTGATACCTGTTGGCAAATACATGTACAAACCAAGTGTCCCAGAATGTACCTTGAAAGGCTAATAAATAAAATTTTACAGAAAGCATTTTCTTTGATCAAATTCTTTACTATTATGACATAATGTTTGTGATGCTAGTCCCGTAAGAGAGTTAAGTTCCTGTTTTATAATTCTGGACATAATCATGTTAACATACACAAGTGCTTTACTATTTCTGTGGTATAGGAGTAGAGATTAGTCATTGAAGTAGATGCCCATGTTGAGATTGGGGAATATTAATGTATAGTTTCCATGTAAATAAGAATAATGGAGTAAATGTCTGATTTTTGAGGCATTATTTTCTTTTAAATTACTTGATATTGTTATTAAAGTAACAGCCAAGAGTATAATTCTATCATGAGGAAAACCATTTAAACATTTTTAAGTAGTAGCTAAGAATTTAGATTGTATAGGCTCTTTTGAATGCAACGGAGTTTAATTGCCTAATTATATTGTTAAGTTCTTCTCGTTTCAGTCAAACTCAGCGAAGTCCCCATGTATTTTACCGCCATGACTTAATCAATCAACTTCAGCACAATCATGCCCTAGTTACTTTGGTAGCAGAAAACCTTGCAACTTATATGGAAAGCATGAGGCTGTATGCTAGAGGTATGTATTATAGGCTCACATGAAATAAGGGAAATAACAGCCAACTTCCCAGCATTTTTTTCATCAGTTACCTCACAAATGGACACCACAAGTATTTGAAAGATGGACGATAATGGGTTTTATTAACTGTGTTCCTTTGTGAGTTTCTGTTCCATTTTTACTCTGAATTTTTACCCACCGTAAATTCCGAGCCAGCATTTCACAGCTCTTTCTTTAGTGCTTGCCTTCCCCACTCTCCTAGTTAAATTGATTTATTTTTCTTCTCCGGGAGTTCTGCCTGCCTATACTGTGTCATTGCTTGTTACCTTCTTTGGAATGTACTTGATTTATTCTCAACCTTTGTTTCCTTACTACCATCACCTTCATTTTTTCATGAAAACTTGCGTTGTCTAAGTCTGTTCTTGTTTATGTTATAGTCCCTTTATAATCCTAAATCCTTATTTCGTAAGTCTTTCAGACTTTGTGAATTAGAAAATTCACAAGAACAATGATATGAAACTACAAGAATCCATATGTTTATGTTGGTTTTCAAAGTGTGAATTTGTTTAAACATGTTAGGGTAGAGTTTCCTGAGGTTTCAGCAGCCAGTTTTTACATTCCTACCATATGTAGTCTACGGCCATACCACCCTGAACGCGCCCGATCTCGTCTGATCTCGGAAGCTAAGCAGGGTCGGGCCTGGTTAGTACTTGGATGGGAGACATTCCTACCATATGTAGAGCTCTGTTTCAATACTCATTTTTGCCCTCTGGCAGTTGAGTTTATCTGTGCCTAGGGTAAGGATGGGTTTTCAGTGCAGATTCCATTTTGTAGGCCCAGCTTTGTTGCCATAGCCATAGAGAGAAAACTTTCTACTACCACTGCTAGAAATAGAATTGAACATAATGGTTCCTGAACATATACTACTAATTTTAACATTTTATAGTAGGTAAGAATCTGGAGGAGCCAATAGTTATATATTTAAAATAGTATTTCTAACACTCATTATTTGAAGAGCAGATTAGACCCTTGGCATTCTCGAATAAAATCCCAAGATACTTATAAATCATAGGATTTGTTTAACACAGGGATAAATATCTATTTATATATATATAGATATATCTATATATATATTCCCATCTAAAATTTACATAAACATAATGGAAAAATTAAGCAGCTCTTCAGATATGCCTCCTAATTGTATTGACTCCTTGGTTCTTCCATTTACCACCTCTGGACCAGCTGAGTCCTCCAGAATGTAGAGCTAGGTAAGCAGTCTAAGCATCAGGTGGCTGATAAGTACCAGGCAGTGGTCTTGTACTGTTTCAGGCCTGAGTTCCTTCTGAGCAGCATGACAAGACAATTGGAGCAATACAGGAACATAATCATGTAATTTATGTTCTGTACCAAATGCAACTAAAATTTAAGAGAAGTATAGGAGGTTTCTGTGTAATACACCCAAGACGTTCCAGCATCTGGGCTCAGTTTAACATAATGCAGATTCTTTGTTACGGTCTCATCTCTTGCTGGTACAAAGTCCTTACAAATGCCATTGCAGGCCTTCCCCCCCAAAATGGGGCCATATAAATCATATGTGCTGCATTGCTGATTTTTATTTACTTCATTTGTATGTGATGTTTCAATTCTTTTCATTGCCAGAAGTTGAGTACTGTGCTGTTGGGGTAGTCAGGAGTCGATGGTGCATGTGCAATTTAGCCTCACTAGGGTCAGAAGCTTTGTTTTAGTCCGATTCTACATGAGTCATTCCCTCCTCTCAATTTTATTGTCAAAAGAAGTCTTCAGGTTTCCCTCCTTAACATCTGAGCCACCCAGGCAGCCCTAGTTTTCCCTCCTTAAATTTTCTGTAGCTCCAAAAAGTGAGAGGTACGACTCTTCATACAAGTGAGATTGTCTAGATTTGAAAATGACTACACACATATTAGGTCAAGTTAAAGTATGCTGGGACAATGCCTGGCACATAGTAGTAAGCTCTTGGATTTTTGTTACTGACAGTTCCTTGAATTTGTTGACACACCTTCTGTTTCTCCCAACTTTGCTAATTTTTCCTCCTTTAATACAATACTCTTCAGATTAATACCAAACGGTTAGTCCTCAGATCCTTAAATATGGAGAGAGGGGCTTGAGTACTTTTTAAAACTATTAAAATCCTTCTGTTATAATGAACTTTCCGGAGTATTGCGTCACTTCTGTGGTAACATCAGCCACCAGTTTCTGAACTTGAAATTCTAAAGTAAATTACAGCTTTTGTCTCTGTATAATAGAAGTAGTTCATAGATCTCATTAGGTATGAGACATTTGCAGGATGACATCAAAAGCTTCCATAATTTTCCGATACTCTTAATTTCTGATAACTATTCTATCAGTATTACATATTTGTCCTGCCCATATTTCATCTCCACCAGCATCTTTAGTTTTGGAATACAACATTTTTACAGTAGTGTGGTCAGCTGATTTTACCTCCTCTTTTAATATTACTTAGATAAAGTAATGAATTTATTAAAATTCTCTAATATTTATTCATGTGTTCATACTAGTAGTGCTTTCAGATACAAGTGCATACAGGGATCCTTTAAAAGTTTCTTCGTGCATACAACAAAGTAGAAGACCACTTTTAATTTTCACTCACATTTGCCTTATTGGTAGGGTAGTCATTGTATTATTGACTTGAACGCTTATTGATAGTTTTATTTACCATTTTTCCTGGTTTCTGAATAGAGTTGTAGGACTCATTTTCATTATATATCATATGTTTGCATTCTGTTTTCTAAGGACTACCACTTCCAGTGACCTCTTTCCAATCTCTTAGATCCAATACTGGACATTTTTAGGAACATTTTTTCACATGAAAGATTTCTTCCTGAGTATCATTAACCAACAGTGCGGTCTGCCTTAGGGTCAAATCCTGGTCTAGACTTTCTCAGCTTTGGCTCATTCCTACATATCAGTCATGAAAAACAGTTAAATCTGTGTGGGCTCTTTGTGATTTAAAAAAAAATTGAGTATTCATTTTATAAATAGCTTACAGTTCTCTACAGTACTGGTTATTTTCTAAGGCTTGGTGCAAGGAAAGTACTTAAGATGGTACTCCAATATCTTATTTTAGAAAGTTAGAAAGGGCTTAAGGAATTTTGTTAAGGGGTGCCTGGATGGCTTAGTCATATGAGTATCAGACTCCTGATTTTGACTCAGATCATCTCAAGGGTCATGAGATAAAGCCCCAAGTCAGGCTCTGCACTCAGCAGGGAGTCTGCTTGCCATTCTCTATCTTTGCCACCCCCACCCCTGCCCCGCCAAAGGTGTGCTTATTCTCTCAGATCTTTTAAAAAAAAAAAAAAAAAAGGGAGGAACCTTGACCTGTCAAAACTAAATAGGAGTTGGCTCTCACTGGCCAAAATTAGGTCAAAATAAATAAAAATAACAACCCATTGAATAAAATACAAACCCCTAAGTCCATGCTGAAAGAAAGGGAAGTGTACCAACTAATACATGTAGAACATGTGATGATTTAAAAAAAAAAAAAAATGGGATGAGGGGTTTAATTTTTTGAATGGTGGGAGTAAGATGCTCAGTTGACCTTATTTGTTTTTTTTAAGACTTTTTTTTTTTTTTTTAAGATTGTTTGTTTTAGAGAGAGGGTCCAAGGGGGTGGTGGGAGAGAGAGCAAGAATCTCAAGCAGACTGTCCTCTGGGTGTGCAGCCCAACATGCGGCTCAATCTCAGAACCCTAAGATCATGACCTGAACCGAATTCGAGTTGGACACTTGTCCGACTGGGCCACCCAGGTGCCCCTCAGTGGACCTTTTCCTTAACAAAACCATTTCACTGAAATTTTAAATAATCATTGAAAGTACCTGGGAATTATTCTACAGGATACAGAAAATAGGGAAACAATTATTCAAGAAAATCTCTTGAAAAGAGCAGCAGGAGTTTGTAGCAGTGGAGCCACAACTTTTACTCCCTTCCCTCAGCTGCCAGTCTAGGGCTGTGGTTACACTATATGGCATTTCTTATCTTGCCCAGTTAAGTTTTGCAGAAGTTCTCTTCTAAGGCAGTCATGGTAAAACAGAGACTCTGTTATCCTGAAGTGTCTGCTCATAGGGCTGAAGCTTTACTTCAGGCGTGGTAGGCTGAGAATACTGAAGCTCCAATTACTTCCTTTGCAGCTAGCTATGTCATAAGATGGAAATTCTGTGCCTAGAGGGACAAACTGAGAAAATCAAGGGCTAGTACTGTTTCCCACACACTAGTACCACTCAGAGGCAGAGGTATCACGCTGGGAGAAGCTGATTGCTATGTTGTTACCGGGTCCTGTGCAGTGGCATAGAAGTTCTGCCCAGAGGGAGAGACAGGCTGTAAGGACAAAGAGCCCAGCAGTTAGGCTTGAAGGGATTGACCTTATTTGGACCAGAGCATACTATTCCTAAGAGTATTATTAAAAGCAGTGGAAATTTTGGTGAAGAGCAATAAGAGGAAGCTTGTAGTTTCTCTGTACTCATATTAACCCACGAAACAGCAGAGCAAGCAAAAGTTAAACAGATATCTAGATAAAGAGAGCCAAGGTGAGCCCTCCTGGGAACATAGTCAACCCTAGGGGTCACAAATGTTCTGTACATGCATTAGATTGCTCCCACTCAGAAGCAATCAGAGCAAGACATGGACAAGTTGAAAACATTCTTCAGTCCACACACCAATCCATCAACAAAGGTTGTAAGCTTCACGGGCTCAAGGACTTAAATTTAGCTTCTGACCAAACACTGGATGAATTACAAGCAACATGACCCAAGGGCAACTATTAAGAAGCCAGGCTTAAAAGTAAAATTTTATCCCATTTAAAAGTAAAAGGAATAAAATATATCCCTTGTAGTCAAAAAGACTATGTTTCATAGCTAAGACTACCCTTGTGAGCAATGAGGAAGAAAAAAATATCTCTGGTACTACTACTTCTTGACTGAATGTGGGACAAAAACTACTTAAACTGTGATGGTAGCCTCCAAGCCACACTCATACCCAGTGGTAACAGGTAATCTAACTAGTCAAGGGGACTTAATTAACAGCCTTTGACCAGTAAGGGGCTAATGTTGAACCAGTAACAATCTACAGGTAGCAAGGCTGAAAGGTAAAAACAAGGAAGAAAAACACTGGGGTGAAATAGACTTGACTTAGTTCAGCCTAGTCCCTAAACAACCTAACACCACCAACCCAGGGAGTGAGTGGGTGGTAGCAGTATTCAGGTTGCTACAATACATTTAAATACCGAGATTTCAACCAAAAAAATATAAAAAAGTCTCACCCATACATACACAGACCACAGAAACTACCTCTGAAAGGGCCCAGATTGTAGACTTCGTAGACAAAAACTTGAAAGCAGTTACTACAAATACACTCAAGGACCTGTTGGAAATTTTGTCTGAAGAACTAAAGGGTAGTATCATGACAGTTTTAGTTGCTAATGGCAATAACAAGATAGAGTTTTTTCTAAAAAAGAAAACCAAAAGGAAATTCTCAAGTTGAAAAATGCAGTACCTAAAATGAAAAATTTGCCACAGGGGCTGAACAGTAGATTTGAGCTGGTGGAAGAATCAGTCTGTGAAGATTGATCAGTAGAAATTATGTAACCTGAAGAACAGTGAAGAAAGGATGAAGGAAAACTGAGAGAATCTTAGGGAAATATAGGACACCATTAAGATTACCAACTTAATGTAATAGGAGTACTGGAAGGATATGTGGGGGAGAGAAGGGAGCAGAAAAAGACATAATCACTGAAGACTTCTAGATTTCATTGAGAGACATTAACCTATACAAGAAGCTTAAAGAACTCCAAGTAAGTTAAAGTTAGAGAGACCTAGATGCAGGCACATCATAGTTGTAAGAAATTTTTAAGGATGTAGAAAAAAAAAAAAAGACTTCACAAGGAAACATGAGTAAAATTAACAGTTGTGTCTTAGAACTTCAGAGGGCATTAAGATAATGTACGCAAAGTGCTGGGGCAGTGGAGGGACCTAACAGCTAAGAATCTTATATTCAGCAAAACTATTTTTTAAAAATGAAGGCAAAATAAAGACCTTCCCAGATAAATACTGAGAATTTATTGCAAGCAGATTTGCCATGCAAGACATACTGAAGAACATAATTAGGCTGACATTAAGTGACATGAGATAGTAATTCAAAACTCCAGGGGAGCAATAAAAGAACTACAGGCATACCTTGTTTTATTGCTCTCTGAAGATAATTGCATATTTTACAAATTGGAAAGTTTGTGACAAGTCTGCATCAAACAATTCTATCAGTGCTATTTTTCCAGTAACATTTGCTCACTTCACATCCCTGTCACATCTTGGTAATTCGCACAGTATTTCAAATTCTTCCGTTGTACTTGTTAAGGTGATGTATGATTGGTGATTATGACTTGACAAACGCAGATGATCGGCATTTTTTTTTTGAAAGATCTTATTTATTTGAGAGAGAGAAAGAGATCACAAGCTTGGGGGAGGGGGATAGAGGAAGAAGCAGACTCCCCACTGAGCAGGGAGCCTGATAAGGGATTCAATCCAAGGGCCTTAGGATCATGGCCTGAGCTGAAGGCAGAGCTTAACTGCCACCCAGGTGCCCTGATTAGCATTCTTTAGCAATAAAGTATTTTTAAATTAAGGTATTACATTGTTTTTTAAGACATAATGCTATTTCCTGTTTAGTAGAATATGATACAATGTAAATCTAAGTTTCATGTGCACTATAAAGCCAAAGACTTCATTTGACTCACTTTATTGCAATACTTGATTTGTTTTGGGGTCCTGGACCCAAACTTGAAATATCTCATCCCTATAGAAGTTTTGAACACTATAAACCCATAGTGCATACCTACCTAACAGGTTTCTGTGGAATACTCCAACCAGCAACAGCAGAGTGTACATTCTTAAGTGTAAATAGAATATTCTGCAGGACAGACCATATTCTAGGCCATCAGCAGACCTCATTAACCTAAAATACTGAAATCCTATAAGGTAGGGGTTTTATCCATAATTGAATTAAATTATAAATCAAAAGGGAAATTTGGGGACTTCACAAGTATATGTTAGGTATATGCTCCTGGCTAACCAATGGGTCAAAGAAATGACAACTGTGTAATGAGAATAAACTGAGATGAGTGAAAACAAAATACCAAAACTTACGGAGAGTTGCTAAGTCAGTGCTCAGAGGGAAATTTATACCTCCAAATGTTTATTGTAAAGAAGAAAGTTAGCAGATCAGTAACCTTCAGAAACTAGAAAAGAGCAGACTAAATGCAAAGTAGGGAGGAAGGAAATAATGAATGTTGGAAGTGTAATCAAGTAAGTTAAGGGAGGAAAAAGAATATCAATGAAACTAAAAGTTTTTTTTTTGTTTTGTTTTTTGTTTTTTTTAAAGATCGGCAAAATTGACAAACCTTTAGCTAGGCTAAGAAAATGACTCAATTATGAAAATCAGAAGTAAGAGGGCATCACTACTGATCTTATGAAAAAGTATGAGAATACCAAATTACGGAAATTGAAGAAGCAATTAAAAAGTTGTATAGACTTATATCAAGTAAAAAGATTGAATTAGTAACCAAGAGACTTACCACAAAGAAGTTCCAGGACCAAGTGGTTTCATTAGTGAATTTTGCTGAACTTTAAAGAATTATCACCAGTCTTTCAGAAATTCTTTCAAAAAAATTAAGGAACACTCCTTCTATGAAGTTGTTAACTGCCCTGATAGCAAAATAATACGACATCAGAAGAAAACTGTAGACCAATATCCCTTATGAGTATAGATTCAGAATCATCAAAAATATCAAATTGGGCAACATAAAAAGTATTACGCGGTACCTGGCTGGCTCAGTTAAAAGAGCATGCAACTCTTGATCTTGGGGTTGTGAGTTCAACCCCCCACATTGGGCGTGGAGATTACTTAAAACCTTAGAAAAAAGGATTATGTATTGTTACTAATTGGAATGTATCTCTGGAACACAGAGTTGATTTGGCACCTAAAAGTCCATTGTGATGCACCATATTAATCCAGTAAAGGAACAAAACTGTGATCTTCTCAGTAGGTGAAAGGTATTTGACAAAATCTAACACCTTTCATTTTAAAATCATTCAACAAACTAGGAATAGAATGTAATTTTATCAACCTGATAAAGGGCATCTCAAAGATCTGACAGCTAATAACCTCATACTTAATGGTGAAAGTGGCTGCTTTCCCCTTTGGAACAGGTATAAGACAAGGATGTCCATCCTAGTCACTTCTAATTTAATCTTCCGTTGTAGGTGCTAGCCTGAGCAACTTGGCAAGAAAAATAAATCCTCTCTGGAAAAGAAGCAAAACTATTAGCACAGAAAACAACATCTGTATATAGAAGTCCCTAAAATCTATTAAACCTAATAAATGAGTTGAACTAGTTTGCAGGAATTAAGATTACAATGTCAGTTATATTTCTGTATGCTCAGCAGTGTGCAACCTTAACAATTTTATAATTTTATTTACAGTAGCTTTATAAAGAATGAAATACTTAGGAATGAATTGAACAAAAGGAGTATCAAACATACACTTCTTTTTGCTTTTTTAAAGATCTTATTTTTTTGAGTACTCTCTACACCCAGTGCGGACCTCAAACACAAAACCCTGAGATCAAGAGTCTCAGGCCCCACTGACTAAGCCACCCAGGCATCGCCAAAACTTGCACATTTTAAACTACAGGACAATATTGTTGAATAAAGTTAAAGATCTAAATAAAGGGAAAGATATTCCATATCCACTGAATGGAACACTTAATATTGTTAAGGTCACAGTACTCTGCAAGTTGATCTACAGATTCAACACAATCCCTATAAAAATCCAAACTTCTCTCTCTTTACAGAAATTGACAAGCTGATCCTAAAAATTTGGGAAATGCAAGGGACCGTAGGACCCTAATAGCCAAAACAGTCTTGATGGTAAAAACCAAAATTGGCTGGCCTGTAATGCTTCCTGATTTCAAAACTTAATGCAGAATAGCCATAATCAAGACAGTGTGGTACTGACATAAGAATAGATGTATGCATCAGTGAACTATAATTGATAATCTAGAAATAATTAAATTTATGCTTGACTTTTTTCTTTTTTTTGAAGATTTTATTTATGACAGAGAGCAAGAGAGGGAATACAACAAGCACAGGGAAGCTGAAGAGGGAGAAGCAAGGGAGCCCGATATGGCACTCCATCCCAGGATGCTTGGGATCATTACCTGAGCTGAAGGCAGATGCTTAACGACTGAGCCACCCAGGCACCCCTAAATTTCTTTTAAGGTTTTATTTATTTATTTGACAGAGAAATCAAAAGCAGGCAGAGTGGGAGGGGGAAACAGGCTCCCTGCTGAGTAGAGAGCCCAGTGTGGGGCCCCAGGACCCTGAGATCATGACCTGAGCCTAAGGTAGAGGCTTAACCCACTGAGCCACCCGAGCGCCCTTAAATTTATGCTTGATTTCTTAAAAGGGTGTCAGGAGTGTTCAGTGGAAAGAAGTCTTTTTGGTAAGTGTTGCTAAAAAATTGATGTATGTACATCTAAAAGAATAGTTTGATCCCCTGCCTCTTACCATCCACAAAGCTTAAAACACATCATAGACCTAAAAGTATGAAACTGTTAGGAAAAAAATAAATAAATTTTTGTGGTTTTGGTTGAGGGGAAAATAACATTCTAAGAAGGTGAAAAAGTAATATCTTGGACTTAACTACTTGCAAATGGTACAACCAAGAAAGTAAAATGACAAAAGAACAGGACAAAATAACTGTAAATCATATCTGTTACAAAGGACTTCAATCCAGAATATAGAAGAACTCTTTCAACTCAAAAGACAGCCCAGTTGGGAAATGGACAGGGGATCTGTATAAACATTTCTCCTGAGATAACAAATGGCTAAGGCACACAAGAAAGATGCTCAATATCATTAGTTATTAAGTTAATGGAAATCAAAACTACATTGAGATCCTATTTCACACCTAAGGATGACCAAAAAAATTTGACAAAAATGTTTACATGGCCTAGCCTATACTAAAAACCATTGAATTGTACATTTTAAATGTGTGAATTTTAGGGTATTTGAATCCTGTCTCAATATAGATGCTTTTTCAAATGTGAACTTTTTTCCCATAATGGGTTACAAAATAGACTCTAAACAACTTGCATTCTATAATGTCAGGAACCAGTTTGTTAGCCTTAGCCACAGACACTTGAATTTACTCTCATCTCAGTTTTCTTACTAATTGAGTTTTGTGGGTTTTTTTTAAGATTTTATTTATTTGACACAGAAGGGGAGGGAGAGAGAACAAGCAAGGGTAGTGGCAGGCAGAGGGAGAAGCAGACTTCCCATTGAGCAAGGAGCCCATTGCGGGCTCATGACCCTGGGATCACTGTAAGCAGAAGGCAGACACTGAACCGACTGAGCCATCCGGGTGTCCCTGAAGAATTGTTCTTGGCGGCACATTTAACAGATCGCTTTCTTTTGGTTTAAGTAGAAGAAAAATCTGTTTTCGTAGAGAAAATAAGAGATAGGTAGAGAATAAATAATTAGTAAACTTAATAAAATTAAAAATTAGCAAATAATTGGTAAACTTTAATTAGTAAACTAAGTAAACTTAGTGATAAATAATTAGTAAATAATAAAGAATTAATGACTTTTTGACTGACTTAATTTCCTTTGGTTAAAGTCAGCATTGTTGCAGATATACATGTGTATAATGCATGATTTTTCTTAATTTGCAGATCATGAAGACTATGACCCCCAAACTGTGAGGCTGGGAAGTAGATACAGTCATGTTCAAGAAGTCCAAGAACGGCTTAACTTCCTTAGGTTTGTTTTAAATCATCAGTGTTGTTCTCTTTATGACAGATAAAGAGTGCTTAGTTAATGTGCTGTATAGTTAAGTCATGTTAGGTGACCTTTTTGCCTGCCGCCTTTTATATTCCCACATGGAAATGATTACCTAAAATTCAAAGGACATTTCCCTGTTTATGATTAAATACTTTTAAATTATTGGCTTAGTTTTTTCTTCTTTGCGGTATTTGAAGAGCGCACATTCTAAGATTTTGGATAGACTTCTTTCTTACTTGTTTTCGCTAAAATAAGTGTATTTTTGAAGAATAAATTGCCATATTTTGATACAACCAGCAGGAGAGCTATACTCACCTTAATGGTATCCTAGTTAATAAGGAAATGGAGACAAGGGGCTGCTGGCTCTACACTTAAAGAGTGGTTTTTGTCCACTGCTGCCTTGTTTATCCTTGCAGTGGCTGACAAAGGTGGTCCGAATGTGTCAATAACATTGTTCTACTGGTGATGAGGCAAAGAGATTTATCCCCTTGAGCCATAGCTAAATGTAGTCCAAGGCTAAATTTGAATTTCCTCAATGATAATTAGCCTTTAATGCTTATACACTTACAGATTTGAAATTGTTAAGAATTTTTGATGAGCGGTTTCATGTAAATTTAGAAACCACATACTGCAGAAATGCTTATTCAGTTCGTAAGTGTGCTAGGGGAAATGCTCAGATTGTCAGTGCTTTGGGAAATCTATTGCATTTATTATTTTGACATATTGGGAGATTTTTTTCTCCTGAGCTCTGTTAATTATGGACTTATTACTAAACTATGTGTTTATCTACTGGAAAACATTATGTAAATAGTTACATGATTTTAACTTTAGGAAAAACTCTCACCACCAGATTGTAAGAAATTTGGCATTTGTTGAAAATGAAATTATTTTTTTATGTGTGTTTCAATTTTCAACCACCCAAATAGAAGGACTTGCCTGTCTAGATAAAAAAATCACTGCCATAGTGAGCCACTGTTATTGATTGGTATGTGTTGTATCCCTTAGGTTACATAGAACAGAAAAATGGTTATGATTCCTACTATCTTTAAGTTTGGAGTCGCAGGAGCTATTTTACTCCATGGTCTGTTACACCTGTTTACATGACCTGTAGCAACACACTCAAGGGGAAAACACCTGACTTACTGCTTTACTTGTCCTGTATTAAATGGTTTCTATTTAATCCTCATAGCCATGCAGAAGGCAGGTATTCTCCCCATTTGATTAAAAAGTAAGTGGAGGGAGCGCCTGGGTGGCTCGGCGTTAAAGCCTCTGCCTTCGGCTCAGGTAATGATCTCAGGGTCCTGGGATTGAGCCCTGCATCAGGGCTCTCTGCTCAGCAGGGAGCCTGCTTCCCTCTCACTCTCTGCCTGCCTCTCTGCCTACTTGTGATCTCTGTCAAATAAATAAACAAACTCTTAAGAGAAAGTGGAGATCAGCATGGCTTAAACCAGCTTCTTTGAAATTTCGCAGCCAATATGGACACCAGTTGTACCACTCAACTAGATCTATCTGACTCAAGGTCTATGCTTTTTATAGTAGACAGTGATTTTTGCAAATCTGTTTCGGAGCCTTAAGGCTTCTAAGGAACTTCCTCTGAGATTTCTGAACAAGGAGTGGAGATTTGATTTCTCATTTCTTCTTTCTTTCCTCCTCCTCCCAACAACTGGGACAGCCCCACTTGTATTTTATACATTGGACTTCCAAATGGAATTTTTGCTTGAAGAAAGTTTAAAACAACAACAGACTTTGAAAAACAAATGTATGTCACCACAGAGGACATTTCATATTGTATCTGTAAATGAGAGGTAGCAGGGTTAGATGGGACTAGGTGCTAGAAAGCCTCTCATAACTCCACAGTTCTATTAAAATATCAAAAACCCTAGGATTGAGATCCCAAAATGCTTGGAAGTAATCAGGGAACCCACTGACATGAAATACATGCACCTTACTCCATAACTGGGCGTGGAGCCATCATTATGTTAGCTAGAAATTCTGTGCTAATTCCGAATAAAGAGAGGTGTTCTCTTTTCCTGTCATTCGCAGATAGGTAGGTGGAAGAATGCTAAAAGAAATACAGAGTTAACAGAAGAGATAGCTGTAATGAAATTCACCCTCATTGTCTTAATAACCAATATTCACAAACTAAAAAAAGCATCACTGAATAATTGATAAGCATCCTGCTAAATATGAACAGAAAAAGTTTAAGTCATACAGCAGTTATTCTGTTTAATGTGTCCAGGTACTGAGTGATGCATATTTGACCATCAGAAAGCATTAAACTTAAGGAATTTTGACTTAAATTAGTAAATGAAATGTTTATGTGTGAAAGTCACTTGGAAACTACCTCATTTTCCAATGATGCAGTAGAAGCAGAATGGTAAAACTCAACCCATTACACATTAGTTTTGCAGTGGCTGGTTTCAAAGACCAAACTGTTTAAGTTCAGTAAACAAATCTTTTATTCATTTTAGGCCCAGTTCCTGTCACATTGTAGGCATCCAATATATACTTGTTAAATGAATGAATTAGTACCTAGTTGATTTTTCTTATTATTACTACTATTTTTAATTTTTACTACAGCATAGAAATTAATTTGGTAAGATATTAATAAGCACTGACATCTTTTTAACTGTAGTTAAAATACAATTGTGACAGATGGATTTTTATTACATATATTGATAGACTACCTTTCACCATAAAAATTAGGTAGATCTAATTGCTCATTTTTTATGTTTTTCCAAGATTTTTATTGAAGGATGGCCAACTGTGGCTATGTGCTCCTCAGGCAAAACAAATATGGAAATGCTTAGCAGAGAATGCAGTTTACCTTTGTGATCGTGAAGCCTGCTTTAAGTGGTATTCCAAGTTGATGGGGGATGAACCAGACTTGGATCCTGATATAAATAAAGACTTCTTTGAAAGTAATGTGCTTCAGCTTGATCCATCCCTATTAACTGAGAATGGAATGAAATGTTTTGAGCGATTCTTCAAAGCTGTGAATTGTCGAGAAGGAAAACTAGTAGCCAAAAGGAGAGCATATATGATGGATGATTTGGAGTTAATAGGATTAGACTATCTTTGGAGGGTAAGTGAAAAGTAGGAACTTGATAAACATTCTTTCCGATGAAATTTTTCAAATAGCGAAAGGGTGACAATTTTGCATCTAAATTACGTGTGTATGCTGCTCTGATGCTTGTCCCAGAAGGTAGTGATAGTTCATCTTATTGGGTCATTCGTCATTGGGTTTTTCTTCTCTCCCTTCCCTTTCCCCTCTGTCACTGATGATCCTTTTGTCTTGGCTTAGAATATGTCCTTCTGGGTGTGTTTAGAAATACACTGTACACATTTATCATGCCTCTCCATGGAAGTTACTGTTCTTCTCTTTATTCATTTAGTGTAGATCCATTCTCCTTCGGTGTTAATGTTACACATGCAATGCTAAAACAGAACAGAGGAGAAGACTATTTAGAATGAACTACAAATGTATATTTCATTGGCAGTGTTTCAACTTGGGATGTTTTTAAACACCTGAGGGAGCGAAATACCATCTGTTTATTTTTTCACCTTTTTAGTTTCAATATATATGTTTTTTAATTGAGATAAAATTGACACATTATATTAGTTTCAGGTGTACAACATAATGATTGTTATTTGTATCTGTTGTGAAATGATCACCCCATCCATCACCACATGCCATTAAAAATTTCTTTTTTCTTGTGATGAAAACTTTGAAGATTATCCGATGGCAGCTTCCAAGCATGTAGTATTAACTATAGTCACCATGGTGTACTTTACATCCTCAGTACTTATTTTATAAATGGAAGCTTGTGCCTTTTAATCACCCTCACCCATTTTGTCCATCCCTGCCTCTGGTAACCACCAGTCTGTTCTCTGTACCTATGAGATCAGTTTTTTAATTTGTTTTTTAGATACCACATACAAATAAATGAAATTGTATAGTATTTGTCTTTCCCTAAATTTATTTCACTTAGCATAGTGCCCTCCGGGCCTGTCCATGTTGTGGCAATATAGTATCAGTATATTGTTTCTGTCTTCAAAAATCTGACCTGTTCACAGCAGTTCATATTTTTTTAATATATTTTTCTGCCGACCATGGACCGTTTACTGTGTCATTCAGTTATTCAGACTTTTTCATTAAGTACTCTAAAATGTAAAAGTAGTTGGAGGAGAGAGAGCCTGTTGTTTTTTTTCTTTGGGTTTTTGTTTTTTCTGCTCATTCCCCCTATGCTTCACAGCCTTCCCTCTTCCCAGGCCTACAGAGGGTTCAGCCTTAAAACATTTCCTCAACCCCCTAGAGTTCTGCACATAGTTTGAAGACCACCAGTATAATTAAATGAGTGATAAAGATCTATAGAACTGGAGGGGAGTGTAGTGTAGCTCTTTGTCCTAAACTGTATTTCATGCATATTTTGTTTCTTTTTAAGTAATTTGAATTCCTCCTTCAGTGTCTTACAACTTGGTTCCAAGGTGTGGATTTGCAGGGTTAATACTGGTCAAAGCATTTTTGTTCTTAGTAGTATGTGCCTTCCATTCTTAAATTGCTTTATTCAAAGACTTGAGTTTTATATTTTACTACTTTCTATGGTCTGTGGGTTTTTTTTTTTTACTTAATTTTACTTGATTTACTTGAATATCAAATATAGCCTCAAATTATAACCGAGTAATGCATTGAAAATAACCAAGGGTGTGGTTTGAGTTGAAGTGTCCAGCTAAAATATTTCATGAAAGTTGTTTATATTTGAATCTTTTGAACCTAGGTTGTGATTCAAAGTAATGACGATATTGCCAGCAGAGCTATAGATCTTCTTAAAGAAATATATACAAACCTTGGTCCGAGGCTACAGGTCAATCAGGTGAGGATTGACATTCACTAAAACTTTCACAAATTAGAATTCTAATTAAAGAACTCTTCACTGATAAGAATTTTTTCTTCAGTTCTGAATTAACTAAATTGTTCTGTTTCAACTCCTATTAAAAATACACCTAAAAGAGGAATGCCTGGGTGGCTCAGTCAGTTGAGCATCTGACTCTTGATTTCAGGTTAGATTTTGAGTTTAGGGTTGTGACTTTTAAAAATATATCTGTTGGGGCCCCTGGGTGGCTCAGTGGGTTAAAGCCTCTGCCTTTGGCTCAGGTCATGATCCCAGGGTCCTGGAATCTAGCCCTGTATCATATCGGGCTCTCTGCTCAACAGGGAGCCTGCATCTCTCTCTCTCTCTCTGCCTGCCTCTCTGCCTACTTGTGATCTCTGCCTGTCAAATAAATATTAAAAAAATATATATATATATATATATATATATATATCTGTCGAAAATATTTAGTCTCCCCATTATACAAAATGCTATCTAAATTAATCTTGTCTTGATAATTACGTGAGGTGATTATTTTGAGTATAACAGTGGCGTGAATTTCTTCTCTTGGTTCTGCCACCTACTCCAAAGTCCATTTTTTAAATATCTAGTTCGTACTACTTAACATACATAACTCTAGCTTCCTTTGACAAAACATAGTATGTTTTATTATCAGTATAGACTTCAGTTAAATAACTTGGCTGTCTTTAAATAATTAGTTGTTGCCATCTTTAATTGAATTAATGTTTTTATATGTATTTGTTGTTTTTACATTTTTTTTTTTTAAAGATTTTATTTATGTATTTGACAGAGAGAGATCACAAGTAGGCAGAGAGGCAGGCAGAGAGAGAGAGAGAGAGGGAAGCAGGATCTCTGCCGAGCAGAGAGCCCGATGCGGGACTCGATCCCAGGACCCTGAGATCATGACCTGAACCGAAGGCAGCGGCCCAACCCACTGAGCCACCCAGGCGCCCCCTGTTGTTTTTACATTTTAAAGCATCTTTTGACTGTCTTTATTTGGCCCATTATTTGTAGGTGGTAATCCATGAAGACTTCATTCAGTCTTGCTTTGATCGTTTGAAAGCCTCTTATGATACACTATGTGTTTTGGATGGTGACAAAGACAGTATTAATTGTGCAAGGCAGGAGGCTGTTCGAATGGTTCGTGTATTAACTGTGTTAAGGGAGTACATAAATGAATGTGACAGTGATTATCACGAGGAAAGAACAATTCTACCTATGTCAAGGTTTGTGAATAACTGTTCTTCTAATTAACTATTTGGTATTTTCCTAGACCTTTTTTTCCAGGATCTAGTTTTTGTTTGTTGTTGTTTTGATAGGGCATTAAGTCTAGTTTCCTCTTTGTATTTTTTGTTGTTGCTCTTGCCATGACTTCAGTACCTGTTAAGTGTTGCTAAGGGTAATATGGAGTTGAAGTATTTTGATGCCATTCATTTATACAGTTAATTGCATAGTAAGATTGGAGAATAATTGGAAAAACTCTTAAAGACTGCTTTTGACAGGTAGCTGATAGAGCAGGAAATACTTCAAAATTGTCTACTAACATTTCTTTTAAGGTCTCACCATTGAGTAATTCAAAGAGTATAATTTAGATGTGTTTGTAGAATGAATGCAATCAGTATTTTAAAAGAGTTCTCATTGCTAACCATGAAATTATATAAAGTTGCTTCTTGAATATATTTTTGTTGTATCTTACCTGTGAGAAGATGTTATCGGGGGCTCCTGGGTGGCTCAGTCACTTAAACATTTGCCTATGGCTCAGGTCATGATCTCTGGGTCCTGAGATAAAGCCCCATTTTGAGCTCCCTGCTTAACTGGGAATCTGCTTCTCCTTTTGGCCCTCTCCCCACCCCCTCACTCTTGCTCTCGCTCGCTTGCTTGCTCACTCTCATCTCAAATAAATAATTTTTAAAATATATATATATACTATCAATATAAATATTATTTGGATGTGAACTTTGATATTAATTTTTCAGAAAAAATTTACATATTTGGATTTTTGTTAATATTCTCAAGCTAGTTTATTTTTCACATTTAAAAATAGTCATAGTGGGACACCTGGGTGGCTCATTCGGTTAAGCGACTGTCTTTGGCTCAGGTCGTGATCTAAAATAAGTCTCATTTTCTTCATGCATAGGTACAAGAATAACAGTGGAAAATGATTGTTGTATTTTCAAGATCCTAAAAATGACAAGTATCCTTAGCTCACTTTTCTCTTGTTAAATAATACTCAATATTAAGTTCATAGAAGATAAGAAATTCTGCTGACTAAAATGTTTTTTCCTTTTTCTTTCTTTTTCCCCCAGAGCTTTCCGTGGTAAACACCTCTCTTTTATAGTTCGATTTCCAAACCAGGGCAGACAAGTTGATGACTTGGACGTATGGTCTCATACAAATGATACGATCGGTTCAGTAAGACGATATATTCTCAATCGTATTAAAGCCAATGTAGCTCATACAAAAATTGAGCTCTTTGTGGGCGGTGAACTGATAGATCCTGCAGATGACAGAAAATTGATTGGACAATTAAACTTGAAAGATAAATCAGTAAGTATCTGTAATTATTAAACTTTTCAAGGTCAAACCTGCTGGCACCTGGGTTGCTCAGTGTGCTAAGCTGTCTGCCTTTGGCTCAGGTCACGATTTCAGGGTCCTGAGTTCAAGCCCTCTATCAACTCCCTGCTTAATGGAAAGCCTGCTGGAAAGTCTGCTTCTCCTCCCTCTCCCTCTCCCTGCTGCTGACCTGCTTATGCTCTCTATCTCTGTCAAATAAATGAATAAAATGTTGGTTTTTTGTTTTTTGTTTGTTTTTTTTTTTGTTTTTTGGGGGTTTTTTTTTGAGGAATAAAAGTCAAACCTGAGATTATTTTATTCGGTAAATGTTAATTGAGCATTTGTTATTTGTGAGGCTCTTTATTAGGTATTTGGATTGTAACAGTAAGACTGGCATTATGGTACTTAAAATATAGTAGAAGTTTTGTGAAAACAACTATTTGGTTGTTAGGCAGCACCTACAAATGGTATTTCTGGAAGTATTGCCTCTAGTTTGTTTTTTGGTATGTTACTAACTTCTGTTTTAAATATTTTTTTCTTGTCTTTGATACTAACTTAATATATTATTTTCAGCTAATTACAGCCAAACTTACACAGATAAGTTCCAATATGCCTTCAAGCCCTGATAGTTCTTCTGATTCCTCAACTGGGTCTCCTGGAAACCATGGTAATCATTACAGTGATGGTCCCAATCCAGAAGTGGAAAGCTGTTTACCTGGGGTGGTAAGTAGATGGTTTGAGCTACTATATGCAAGGCATTAAGAGACTAAAGAGATACAGTTTGAGAATAAAGAATAAAGAAATCGAGTTTGGCCTCATATTGACCACCTGCCCCTCATTCCTCCCACCCAGCCCCCGGATGAAGTAGAAAATTCATGTATATATTTTAACTCCCCCAAAACTTAACTACTTACAGCTTAGTGTTGACCAGAAGCCTTACTAATATCACAACCAGTTGATGAACACATATTTTGTATGTTATATGTATACTCATATTTTTACTGTATTATATAGTACATATAATATACTGTATTTTTATAATAAAGCTACAGAAAAGAAAATGTTAAAATCATAAGGAAGAGAAAATACATTTATAGTACTGTCTTGTATTTGTGGGAAAAATGTGGTAAGTGAATCTGTGAAGTTCAAACTCATGTTGTTGAAGGGCTGGCTATATATAAAATAGGTTTTTTTATTGTTTTTCCTTGAGAAGTTTACATTTAATATGGCAAAATATCATATAACTATATAGTTAACCATCACCTTCAGAATAGATCTGAAAGGTGATCGTATTTTGGTTGAAATTTAAAACATTTAAAAAATTTAAAGAATTTCCCTCTAGATACAGTAGGTTAGGTTTATATAAAATGAATCTGTTATGCAGCTGAATTAAAACTCTTCACTATAGGGGCACCTGGGTGGCTCAGTGGGTTAAGCCTCTGCCTTCGGCTCTGGTCATGGTCTCAGGGTCCTGGGATCGAGTCCCGCATTGGGCTCTCTGCTCGGCAGTGAGCCTGCTTCCTCCTCTCTCTGCCTGCCTCTCTGCCTCCTTATGATCTCTCTCTCTCTCTCTCTCTGTCAAATAAATAAATAATAATAAAATCTTAAAAGAAAAAAAAACTCTTCACTATATAAACTTAGAAAAATAGCACTGTATCTTGATTCATACCACAGAAGTGAATCCTTTCTTCACAACTGTTTCTATAGGATGTGCAGTCTTTTTCAAGTTGTCCTTAACATATCTTGTACCTAAGGAAACAGTGATTCCTCCCCTCAATCACCCTCTCCTTCCACCCCTCCCCAAAAGAATTTTAATGGTTATGATAATAACCAGCCACTCCAGTGTCAGAAGAATGGGCTTCTTACAACAGTTGGATTAGGAATTTAACTGTTAGCAGGCATGATATCTTTTGGCATATATGGAGTATAACTTATATGTATGAGAGAAATAATTAAACAAAATAATAAAAGAGCTGCCTCACAGAAATTACTGGAGATAGCTTGGGTAATATATTCGGTCTGTATCATGAAGGCTTTCTATAGGTGGGATGATGGGTAAGGGAGGCCATTTTTAGAGAGAGTAGCAATGACAGAAGCAGAAGTGTAGAAATTACTTATTTAGCTGTTTTGGCGGGGGAGGGGGGCATGTAATTTATAGTTAAGTATGTTGTATATTTTGTATTCTAGATAATGTCATTGCATCCCAGATACATCTCTTTCCTTTGGCAAGTTGCAGACTTAGGCAGCAGCCTAAATATGCCTCCTCTTAGAGATGGAGCAAGAGTACTTATGAAGCTTATGCCACCAGGTAAGTTTTTTATATCTGTAATGTTCATTAAATACATGCTGGACTATAACAGGGTATATTAACAAATTCTCTGTCTAGATGGAATATGCTTTGTTATGTAGACCACATCAGGAGTTGGCAAACTACAGCTCACCAGCCAAATTCAGCCCACTGCCTGATTTTGTATAGCCTAGGAGCCAAGGATGGCTTTTACATTCTTAAATGGGGAGAGGGGGCGAATCAAGAGAATATTTTGTGCCTCATGAAAATTACATGAATTTTTTTTAAGGTTTTATTTATTTATTTGACAGATCACAAGTAGGCAGAGAGAGAGGAAGGGAAACAGGCTCCCTGCTGAGCAGAGAGCCTGATCCCAGAACCCTGGGATCATGACCTGAGCTGAAGGCAGAGGCTTTAACCTGCTGAGCCACCCAGGCGCCCCTGAAATTTTTATTTTAGTGTCCTAAACTTTTATGAGTGTGCAGTTGTGCTCATTTATTTACATACTAACTGTGGCTAGTTTTGTTTTAAAATAGCAGAGCTCAGTGGTTGTGGCCGACACCCTATGGCCCGCAAAGCCTTAAATATTTACTGTCTGACCTCTCTCTGCACTGTATTATGGGCCATGTGTCATCTGTGGCACTGTTCCTCTTTTATGCCTTAGAAACAACCACTTCAACGTTCAGCTTTTTTCTCATATGTGTCTATACCATTATATCTGTAAATAAACCTTGTCCAACTGTGTCTTTGTCAATTTTAGATACCTACTGAGTTCCTATCATGGGATGAAAACTTAAATCTTATTCTCAA
This sequence comes from Lutra lutra, assembly GCF_902655055.1. NCBI lineage: Eukaryota > Metazoa > Chordata > Mammalia > Carnivora > Mustelidae > Lutra > Lutra lutra. Next base: position 63,321,237 of record NC_062296.1, on the reverse strand, counting down.
ATTCTTCCCATTTTTGCTTAAATTCTTATCTAAAATTGACAATAAAATGTAAATTTACATTTCAAGAGTGTGTGAAAAGTAGTTTGCCTGGATTACTGACAGCTTTTTTTTTTTTTTACTGGATATAATAATGTCTCCTTTTCATTCTCTTATTTTTCTGTACACCTAACAGATTCATCCCATGTATCTTCTAATAACTTGGCAAAATAATTTCCCATTATTATTTGTATTAATCTGTCAGATTTCACTGTTTTCTGGAGCTTTTCTTCTTCCTCCTCTCATCTGTTTGTTCTTTGCCTACTGTACAGCTACTGTTGTAGGACTTCTTTCTTCACCTTTTCCATAGCAGAGTCCCTATTCTCAGGTTCTTAGGTCTTGGGCCTTTCTTGAAATTTTTTCTCCCCTCCTCCCACAGGGATGTCCTCCTTACCCTGCTTGAGCTGTAATACCCTAGTCTAGGCAGCCCTTTCACATAGAATTTAAACAGCACTAATAAAAATAATTTGACTCTTCAGAAAGAGCTTAAACAGCCCACCAGGTAGTTGATTGTGGCTGAAGGCTGCCTTAGCAGATAATGAAAAGGCATGAGACCAATAGAAAGTGCTGACTTGGTAGTGCTGGGATAACACAGGGAGAAGTGGAGCTCTGAGACAGATGGGCTGCCATTAAAGTGGGTCCAGAACAAACACCCGCCAAGAGTCCTAAAAGGCTGGGAGTGCACCTCTCAGGATGAGTTCTGCGTGCAGGTGCTCACTTTTCATTTTCCTAACAAGTTTAAAGGGCCTCTTGCTGTACAGCTGCCAGGCCAAGGGGTTTTCGTTAGGTTGGTGTTGGTTTTGGTTTTGGTTTTCGAAAGTTGCACTTCTGCTGCTGTAGTGACACCTTCTACATTATACTGACACTCTCTTATTTGCCACTTGAATATGAGCTATTTGGGGTTTTAGAAACGTGTAACAACTTAATAAACTTGACTTATTTCCCTGAAGGTTAATACTGATAGGTGCTTTATTTTCTTCTGTTTCCTGCTTGTCTCTTATTTTTGAAGAGTACCTTTTTTCCTGTTAAAAACTAATTTTCGGGGGGCGCCTGGGTGGCTCAGTGGGTTAAAGCCTCTGCCTTCGGCTCAGGTCATGATCTCAGGGTCCTGGGATCGAGTCCCGCATCAGGCTCTCTGCTCGGCAGGGAGCCTGCTTCCACCTCTCTCTCTATCTGCCTGCCTCTCTGCCTACTTGTGATCTCTGCCTGTCAAATAAATAAATAAAATCTTTTTTAAAAAAACAAAACAAAACAAAACTTATTTTCAGGACACCTGAGTGTTGTGTGACTGCCTCTGGCTCGGGTCATGATCCCCGGGGTCCTGGAATCGAGTTCCACATCAGACTTCCCGCTCCATGGGCAGTCTGCCTCTCCCTCTGCCTGCCACTTACCCTGCTTGTGCTCTCATTTTTTCTCTGTCAAAATAAATAAACTCTTTTAAAAAATAGATAAAAAGTTAATTTCTTATTAAGTAATTTGAAACTTAGAGCAGTACAATCTCATTTATCCTTCCCCAGATTCAATAGTTGTTAACATTTTGCTATATTTGTTACGTCATTCTGTGGTAAGATTTTTTTCTGACCTTTGGAGAACAAGTTGTAGATACCCTATCTTTTTTTCCCTAAATACCTGTTGCCTTATAGGAACAAGGACATTCTCTTCAAATTGCCACAGTATTAATCAAAATCAGAAAATACAGCATTGGGCACCTGGGTGGCTCAGTTGGTTAAGCAACTGCCTTCAGCTCAGGTCATGATCCCCAGAGACCTGGGATGGAGTCCCACATTGGGCTTCCAGCTCTGTGGGCAGTCTGCTTCTCCCTCTGACCTCCCCTCTCATGCTCTCTCTCTCCCAAATAAATAAAATTTTTTTAAAAAAGAAAATATAGCATTGATAATTTATAGACCTTATACATAATTACTAATTTTCCCCATAATAAACCTTAAAACAATGTTTTCTGGTTGAGAATCCAGTTCATCTTCTTATATTGCATGATTCATGTGGTGTCTTTAATCTGGAGTTCCTCAGTCTTTCACTGTTACGAGTTTGATGGTTTTGAAAAGCACAGATCAGTTGTGGTGTGAATGTGTCTCCTTGGGTTTTGTCTGTTCCTGATGTTACATACAGATGGTACATTTCTCTCAGAATACCACTTACATGATGCTCTTTCTCAGCATTATACCAGGAGGCATATGTCCATTTGTCCTTCATTGGTGACATTATCCCAGATCACTTAATTGATGTCTACAGGTTTCTCCTCTGTAAAGTTACTTTTCCTTTTTTGGAGAGATGTTTTGAGACTCTGTAACTCTTTTCTCATCAGACTTTTACTTACTGGTTTAACCATTCCTTGTGATTATTACTTGAATCAGTTTTTCCTGTAATGGTTGCAAAATGGTGATTTTACTTAACTTGATCATTCTTTCTACATTTACTGGTTGGCAACCTTATTTGTGATGTGTTTTATATATATATATATAGCCCAAGATGTTTAAAGCTCATCTAGTACTTTAATCCTAGCCCTGGAATCAGCCATTACTCCTTTCTGTGAGAGAGGGTATTTAGAAACCAGAAACTTAGTACTACTGGTGTGTCTTGTTTCCAGGCCTTTTCATTAAACTGAGGAAGTAATACATATATATATATATATATATATATATATGTTTAAGATTTTATTTATTTAAGAGCAGGACCAGGGGAAAGGGAGAAACAGACTCCCTGCTGAGCAGGGACCCTCATGGAAGGTTTAATCCCAGGACCCTGGGATCATGACCTGAGTCAGAAGCCCAACCGACTAAGCCACCCAGGTGTCCCTACCTAGACTATTTTTAAATCCAGCAAGACATTCTCAGATACAGCCCATGAATAGGTTTATTTTTAGAGACTAATTTGGTTTATATGTTAGAAGTCTTGGACCTTAGTGGTTCTATCTGCTTGCGGGATTTTTTTCCTGATGAAATAAATAATTGTGAAGATTTAGCTGCTAGAATACTCAGTGTTAAAAAAAAAAAAAAAACTGGGAAAAAACCCAAATGCCCAATAATGGAGATTAAACTCATAAAGTGACATAATGTTATTTTAATCACAAAAATAATACAGGGGATGAATATTTAATGACCTGAGAAGCTATTCACAAATGTTTGATTATAAGAAATTTATATTTAGTTATATTATGTGTCACTATCCCTTCAGAATAGGGAAAACCAATAGTTTTAATATAAACTGAAGATTTTTTTTTTAAGATTTTTTTTCATTTTGTTTTTAAGTAATCTCTATACTCAGCGTTTCTCCTCGAACTAATAACCGTAAGGTGAAGAGCCACATGCTCCACTGAGTCAGCCAGACAGCCCACAAACTGAAGATTTTTTGATAAGCTAGTTCTAGGCTATTTCCAGGCCTATAAAATTAGCTTGCCATATTATGGCAATTACAGTAATTTTCAGTTACCTTTATTCTTCAAAAAAAAGCTTTTAATTTTTTTAAAGCCATCTTATTTATCAAGTGGTATTTTAATCATAGCGCATTTACCTTGGAAATAATTTGATGGTAATAAAGTACTTTCTAAAGTTGATTGACTATTCTTAAGTTCGAATGTTTGGTAACACTGAATTGTATCATGGGGTTTTCAAAGTATTTATTTTCACTGTGATTTAAAAGGAAGGTGGGGGTGCCTGGGTGACTCAGTCGGTTAAGCATCCAGCTCTTGGTTTTGGCTCCGGTCATGAGATTGAGTTCCTGAGTTCCACATGGGGCTCTACATTCAGCATGGTGTCTGCTTGAGATTCTCCCTCTTGAGATTCTCCCTCTACCTCTCCCTCTCCATATAAATAAAATCTTTAAAGAAAGAAACTGGGTGGGGCGCCTGGGTGGCTCAGTGGGATAAAGCCTCTGCCTTCAGCTCAGGTCATGATCCCAGATTCCTGGGATCGAGCCCCACATTGGGCTCTCTGCTCAGCAGGGAGCCTGCTTCCTCCTCTTTCTCTGCCTGCCTCTCTACCTGCTTGTGATCTCTCTGTCAAATAAATAAAAATCTTAAAAAAAAAAAAAGAAAGAAAGAAAGAAAGAAAGAAAGAAACTGGTGTTTTAATACTGTGGTGGGGGGAGGATAAAAAGAAAACCCTGTGCTTACTTTGAGGTAAACATTAATGACTGTAGGTTTCTCCTACTCAAAACTAGAGTGTTCCTATGAAAACTTTTGTAAGCCAAAATGGTGTAAAACCTTTAAAGAAGCAGTTACCACTGGTTTATATGGAAATTTTTTTAGAGTGTTCCCACACCCAGAAAGTAACCTCTTGGGCTTTTCTGATACCTTAGGACACATCTTATTCTAATGGATGCACAAAATAAGAAAAAGCACAAAAGCTCACAGAGGCAGCCCAAAACTCTGGTGGCTTGATGCTGAATGTCACTCCCAGGGAAGGAGCTTTGCGGGGCCACTTTCTGCTTGGGGGTGCACACTGCCTCTTGAACAACTTTCTACAAAACAAACACTGAATGCTATTTTTGCTTTTTGCCTCTTTTCATAAAAGCAAGAATCCTCTTTGGATTTCTTGTGGCTAATGGAAAACGGGTGCTATTATAGGTCTTTCATAACAGTGAAGTGGTGTTAGGCGAGGTACCTATATTCCTTCTTTTTTTTCTTTCTGTGTCTTTCCTTTTACAATTCAGTTTCTAAGGTACCACTACGCTCCTTTCAATAAAATAGAGCAGTTAATGCGTAGTGTCATGAGGGTGAACAATAGAGAAGTTGGAAGGAAGAGCTTCTAATGTTTTATCTTTTGTTATCTTGATAAGGATGACTTCCTTTTGAAGTGTACTGTATTTTTTAGGTTTCCAGTGGTCGTGGAGGCATGTTGATTTGAGGTCTCTGACTGGGTGAAGACCACCTCCTTCATGTTTGGGTTGACTGATAAGAAAGTCCTAGTTCGTAGTGATTTTTTTTTTTTTTTTTTTTTTTTTTTAAATCTAGATCCAGCTATTTCTTGTGAGGTATGAGCCTATAAGTCAAATGAATTGATAGTTATGCCGTACTAAAGTAATCTTCAAAATACCAAAAGTGAAATTCTGTGAATGCATGGATTATGTTGTGTTTTAGACTGTGTCTCCTGTTTTCTTACAGATAGCACAACAATAGAAAAGTTAAGAGCTATTTGTTTAGATCACGCCAAACTTGGAGAAAGCAGCCTTAGTCCATCTCTTGACTCGCTTTTCTTTGGTCCTTCAGCCTCACAAGTGCTATACCTAACAGAGGTTGGTTTTTTCCCCTTTTGAATGTATTTCATGTTCTTTGAACTTGACCTTTTTATGTGGTAATCTGAAGAACATGGATAACACTAATAATGAAATATTTTTTAAATGGTCAAGAATTTCTTAGCAATGATGATAGGGAAAATGGAAGTTATCTTTTTAAACCCTTTTAATACAGTCCTTTTCTTCTTCCAGGTAGTCTATGCCTTGTTAATGCCTGCTGGTGCACCTCTGGCTGATGATTCCTCTGATTTTCAATTTCACTTCTTGAAAAGTGGTGGCCTGCCCCTCGTCCTGAGCATGCTAACCAGAAATAACTTCCTACCAAATGCAGATATGGAAACTCGAAGGGGTGCTTACCTCAATGCTCTTAAAATAGCCAAACTGTTGCTAACTGCCATTGGCTATGGCCACGTTCGAGCTGTGGCAGAAGCTTGTCAGCCAGGTGTAGAAGGCGTGAATCCCATGACATCGGTAATATGCTTTTTTAAAAATGTCTGATTTATAGTAATAAATGGTAATTTTTTAAAGTTTGAGTTCAGAATTGATTCAGAATGTTTCGAGTTCCTTTCCAGTGGTATCTTATTTTAGAGGTTTCTGTCTCTTAAATTTGTATGAAAAGTGAAAATGCTTTTTACTGGCTATACTCTTAATTTAAGAGGACAATTCCTCCCTACGCCTTTAAACCCTGTTTGGCTTTCAATTACTTTAAACCTGATAAAAACTCTGTATGCATCTCTTACTAACTTGTACCTGGCAGATATATGAAGATACAGGTGGTAATAAGAAAGTTGTAATTGACTTAGCCTGTTGCCACTCTCTTCCCACCTTGATAGGCTTAACCTCCACTTCTGAGCTTATTCCAACTGTGGACTCTGTCTTTGCCTTGGTGGCATCCTTGATCCATCTCACCAAAAGTTCTCAAGACATGCCATAATTCAGTGTCTACTTAGGAGAGGTCAAACTATGCACTTAATTCTGACTAAAATTTGAGGTCTTCTATATTCATCACAAGTGATGGTTTACTAAGTTTATGGATAGAAGAGAAGAGCTCTAGGAATTCTATTTTTTATAAATAGCTTAGGTCTTAATCTGGAAATTGGAATGTTGATTAGATATGTGATGTTATATTAAATATGTGATATGGAATAATACCACATATATCGTCATAATAGCAAATGTCAGTAGCTGTGACTGAAATTCCTTAACGTTTCTCCCTTTCAAAGAGGAAAATGATGAGCAGGGGAAATGGGAACAGGGTCTGCCCAGAAGCACACATGTAAGAGGTGTGGAGTAATTTATTAGTCTTTAGGTAGGGGTTGGAGTCATCACTTCAGTTTATCACTTATGTCCACAAGTTATACTGTGCCCACATGTAGAGACACAAGTTGAATTAATCTAGAATGGGTATTTGCAGAGGGACCTGTAGCACCTTGTTGCATAAGAAAAAGTGGAGGCCCACATTGTTGGCAATACAGACTGCTTTTTGTTTAAGTCACTGCAGTTCTACCATGTGTATATATGGAAGGGAGGTCATTTGGAGGGAGTGGCGATGGTGGGGAGCATGTGGTTGGGTCTGGTTCTATACAGATTACTGACTTCAAGCAAAATGGTTGTTATTTCAGGTCAACCAAGTTACTCATGATCAAGCCGTGGTGCTACAAAGTGCCCTTCAGAGCATTCCTAATCCATCATCTGAATGCATGCTTAGAAATGTGTCCATTCGTCTTGCTCAGCAAATATCTGATGAGGTTAGTATTAAAGTTTCTAAGCTGTGAAATCCTGCCATGTCTATTTCTATGTTTGACCCTCCGTTTAATTAAGAAATAACCCTTACCACAGCTCAAGGCTGAATTTTCCTAGGCCTACTCACTCTAATAACTGTCTCAGTCTAGAGTTCCCTTAACACGAATTTTGCCTGATACTAACGTTAGTACTTTCCGGTTTGAATCCTCTATGTACAGTAAACAACATCCTCTGAAAGTATATAATTCAGTCTTCACAAATGCAGGTATGTGTGAAACCACCATCATAATCAAGACACAGAACATTTCCATCATTCTGTATGTCCCTTTGCAGTCCCTTCCCTCTACCCCAGGTAACCAGTTATCTTTTGCCACTGTAGAATAGTTTTCATTTTCTAGAATTTTATACAGGTGGAATTCTACCTTGTGTGTTCCTATATGTCTAGTTTCTCCCACTCTGAATAACGATGTTGAGAATTATCTGTGTTTTGTAAACCATTATTCCATTCCTTTTTGCTACCGAGTAGTATCCTATTGTGAATACTCCACATCGTACACTTGGCAAAGGACATGTGGATTGTTTTCTTTCTTCTGACTGTGAATGAAGCTTCTGTGACTTCTGTACAAGTGTTTGTGTGGACTTGGTTTTCATTTTTTATGGGTAAAAAAAATGAGTAGAATGGTGGTGGCATCATCTTTGTAGTCTTTTTAAAGACTACTACTGAAAGTAATACAGGGCCAGATAATAACTTGGAGAGCATGCTTTGTGGTATTGCTGTTAAATGAAAAAAAAAAAAAGGGACAAAAGCAATTTTTTTTTTATAAGGAGAAACATTTTTTCTTTTCCAGTTATTATTTTACTCTAATACGCTATCATATCATTTTTATTGTGCATTGTCTTGCAGGCTTCAAGATATATGCCTGATATCTGTGTAATTAGAGCTATTCAGAAAATCATCTGGGCATCAGGATGTGGGGCATTACAGCTAGTATTTAGCCCAAATGAAGAAATCACTAAAATTTATGAGAAGGTAAGAGTTACCTCAAAAATATTTTCCTTTTAAATTAAAGTTAATTGTGTGTGAGGCTGAATCATTACATCTGCTATCTTTACCAATCATTTGCATCTTCATGGTTAACAATTAAATGGTAGCTATAGGTAAGATGAGAATACAGTAAAATTTTACTTTTGAAATAAAGTACTTCAGAATCCTGCCGTAAAGCTGCTTTTTAAAATATGAGACAATGTTTTTCTACTTCTCACTAGTCTCAGATATGATCTCCTATTGAATTTGCTTTTTCCTATTCTCTCCATTTTTCTTCTTTCATTATCTGTCATATGTAAATTTTAGTTTAGTTAACTGTGAGCTGTGGTGTCCTGACATTTTAAATATTTTTGTCTGTGAGAACAGTCAAAGGAGGGGCGCCAGGGTGGCTCAGTGGGTTAAAGCCTCTGCCTGCAGCTCAGGTCATGATCTTGGGGTCCTGGAGTCGAGCCCCACCTCAGACTCTACTCAGCGGAGAACCTGCTTCCTTCTCTCTCTCTCTCTCTCTCTCTCTGCCTGCCTCTCTGCCTACTTGTGATCTTTGTCTGTCAAATAAATAAATAAAATCTTTAAAAAAAATAAAAAAAGCAGTCAAAGGTAGAAACAGTGTCAGCCAGTTAGGTATCATCTCTGACCTTCCCTTAGATGAAGCAAATTATTTACAGAAGTGAGGCTGTGTTTGACTCCTTCATTTCTTATTATATATACTTACCCCTCATAATATTTAGAATATTTAGAAGAGGAAATTAAATTTGTAGGAATTTAGGGCTTGGTAGACCTTCCATTTTATGGCCAACATAACCCTGTTTTTCCTTGGATATATTTTAGAATCCTGTAGCATCTGTCTGGTACAGTTCCTGGGCATTCAACTAAGTTTTTTTGTTTGTTTTAAGATTTTATTTATTAGAGAGCATGAGTTGGGGGAGGGATAGAGGGAGCGGGAAAAGCAGGCTCCCCACCAAACACAGAGCCTGATACAGGGCTTAATCCCAGGAGCCGAAAATCTTGACCTGAGGTGAAATCAGACACTTAACTGACTGAGCCACCCAGGTGCCCCCATTCAGCTGGTATTTGAATGCTTGTTCTTTTTTAGGCATGTATTGTAATCATCACTTTTTTATAAAATTGGATTAGAATTTACTAGCTACCTATCCAAGCATATTTTAGGTTGTAAAACCTTCCTGAGCAATTGTCTAAGAAATTTGTTTTAGAATACAGTGGCACTGTAGGTACACTACCTTGTGGAACTAGTCTAAGTGCCTAACTCTTGCAGTGCTAGAGTGTGCCTTAAGAATGGAGTGATAGTTTCAGAAAGAAGATCCCTAGGAGTCTGAAGGACAGAGTAACAAGTGATATTCTCAGTGAGTTCCTTCATCGTTCCATGGAATATAGCAAAATACTGGAATTAGACATCACTATTCATTTCCATTATCTCCGTACTATAATCATTTCCATACTATTCTTAAATGGGTCTCAGGTTGCAGGTAGAGAGGCTGAGGCCAAATGGTTTAAGTGAGTCTGTAAGTTTTAAGCACTAACTTGAAGTTGTGTGAGATTTTTCTTAAATTCAACTCTAGGTAACTTGCCTCTGACCATAATTTTACAGACCAACGCAGGCAATGAGCCAGACTTGGAAGATGAACAGGTTTGCTGTGAAGCATTGGAAGTGATGACGTTGTGTTTTGCCTTGATTCCGACAGCCTTGGATGCTCTTAGTAAAGAAAAGGCTTGGCAGACATTCATTATTGACTTACTATTGCACTGTCACAGCAAGTAAGTATGTTTATAATTGTAAGAAACTTGATCTTTTGTTACACAGAAATGAATTTATGCTGGCAGAATTTGTCCCAGAAATCAAGTGGTTTTTGTCTCTATAGCATGATAGTGTTTAAGAAAAATTTTTTAACCACATTTTGCATAGACCTAACTTTGGTTTTAGTCTCTGCAAAATGGCAACATCAAATCTCAAAGTAAAATTAATTTTTTCCCTAATTTCAGAACTTAGTTTCACTCAAGAGATAAATATTTTAGCCTATTTTAAAATTTTGGTTGGTAAGATTTCACTTAAACAGGACATTCGCCTCCTGTCTTGAATATGTAGATGCCAGGTTTTTTGGTTTGTTTGCTTCAAGAGAAATTGTTAATTCAGTATGAAATTCACAAGTCAGGGTTATGGTAAGAACTTTTGCATTTTATAATGAGACCAAAGAGCAAATAATTAAAGCCCTTGTTTTCAATTCAAGGTCATTTAATCAATGGCATAAGCTTTGTTTTGGACTTCTTTTTGTGCAAGTCGATCAGATTTGTAGAAAATGTTGGTTTCCATCCTCATGTCATTCTAATCCTGACCTTCATGGGCTAACTCTTTAAACTGGAGCTCTAATTAGTGTCACTGTTACGTGTAATTAATCTGTCTTCCATATATCATGTGAAAAGAAAGAAGATGTTCACTTTGGTTATCTTTTCAGATGCCATTTCGTTCAGCAATGACAGAAATCACTGATGAAATTAATGTTACGTCAAAATAAAGTTTGCTGAAATAAAACCTAGTGATAAAGCCTTTTTTAAAAAAAAGTACATTGATGGAATAGATATAACTTGCTCATTCCAGAGGATGCTGTAAAGTGATGTAGTGGGAATGTCTACTATTTTAGAAGTTCCTTGCTAATTTCCTTGAAATTCAGAAAGTCCTTTGACCTGATTTCCCGCCCCCAGTAAGGTTGTGCTTGTTACCTCCTTGAAAAGAAGTGATCATCATGAGATAACCCAGTATGTGAAGAAAACAGGTTGAGTGAGTCCGGTTCTATTTGATAACAAGTCAGGGGGAAGGAGGAGGGGAAAGATGATTATCCGAAGAGTTTTAGTGAAGTCAAACCCAGAGGTAGCAAATTTTTATTTTATTCTATATTGATTCTCAAATCTTAAATTAGGAACTTTCTTCACTTTCTTGGCTGCACTTGGTTTTACAGGTTTTCTGCCCTCTAAAGACCTTTATAAACATTCCCCCCTTACAGGAAATTAGACCCAGTTCCCTCCTCCTTCCCCTGAAACTTGACACAATGAAGTAAAGTTCAAAGTTCTGTAGGCAGTACTTTATCTCAGTATGCCTCTGTTCTCTTATAGTCAACAACAGATAGGGTCTTCTAAGAGCAAGATCTTTTTGAGCTTTAGGTATCTGATTTTCTTCTCTCAGACTGGCCCTCACCCTGCCCTACAGGTTCAAAGGCCCTTATTTCCCGTTTGTAAGAATTTGACAGCAAACCTGACTTGAACATAATTTGTTGGCATTACCTTTCTGAAATCTGAATCCCCAAACACATCCAGCCCCAATAGTTTCAGGTGCAGGATTGTGGCCCTGCGTACATGAGGCTGCCCCTCAGGTAGAGTTTATACTTGCATAATATTACTAACCAGTATACCTGTGTACAGTGCATATCCCGTGTTTGCCTTCTCCCTTAATTCTGTAGCAACTCACTAGACCGCTGCTGGCTGAACTAAGGCTGAAGTTACAGGACAGTGTCCTGCCTCTTTTTGAGTTCTGACTTTCTGCCACGTGATTATACTCTATGTAATTATACTCTATGAGCAAATTAATGTGAGAGTCTACCATGTGCTTGACAAAGTCCAAAGTCAAATAAGATAGTTCTTGCACTCAAGTAGCTTGGAGAGAGAAATCCGTGTCATAGGAGGCAAAGTACTCTAGGAATTAGAAGAGGAATAAGTTACTTTCTACCCAGAAAGAGCAGAAGTAAAGGTACTTCACCGAATGTAACGTGAGCTCAGGTTCGGGTAAGATTTATATGTGCATACAAATGGAAGGTGGGCATTGGCGATGCACCCCCTCAACCTCAGTCCCCATTATGGTTTTTTTACTTCTGTGTTGTTGGACTCCGTTCTTCCTCCTCCATACTGCTTCTACCCTCGTCTAAACAACCCAGCATCCATTGCCCAGACAGCTGCAATATCCTTAATCGTCCCACCCCAGTGCTTCACTGCTAAGGTATTTTATTCTCATCCTGTGACCACACTGCAGACAGCATGATCTTTGCCAAGCATGATCCCATTGTTTTCCTGGTAACAAGTCTTTCCATGCCTTCCCATTGCCTTTGAGTTAAGTCTGAACATTCAAATTTGGTTTATAAACACTCCACAATTTGACCCTTGCTGCTGCTTACGAGTTTCAACTTCAATGCCACATTTTCTCTTACGTTTTCTGAAAAGTCTCCCAGACCTTTGTTTAGGTGAGGTCTGTTTCCATATCGTATCACTAAACTTACTATAATCACTAACAGTTTGATCAAAATTCCTTTAGGTGACTATGTTTTTTTTCCAGCCCCTCTAGCAACTTTTGCCTTATACTCTACCTATTTATTCAACTCCTTTATGTTACCTGACATTGATGAAGACATTTGAGTTTGCCACCCCGGCGTAGTGCTTTCAGAGAAAAGCTGAGTAGTCTGGTTTGATGTGTGAAAGAGGAGTACAGGATAATACTGTAAAGGAGATTAGTGGGAGTCAGTTTGCAGAAGGCCTTTGATGCTGAGACCTAAGTACTCGATTTAATATGGTATAGGCAGTCTTGGTAAATAATTTAGCGAGTACCTATTATGTATCAGCAGGCACTGTCCCAGCTACTAGGGATATAGCAGTAAACAAAACAGAATGTCAGCCTTCTTGGAATCTACAAACTAAAGGAGATGGGAGTATGAAGGAGCAAACATGTGGGAAAATATATAGTATGTTAGTGATAAATGCTATAGAGAGAAAAGGTGATAAGGAATAGTGGGGAGTCAGTAGAGTTTGGTTTTGACCTTTAAACAAACCTCTGAAAGAGGACGGTAGTAATCCCTGTAGATAATGGAGGAAGCATGTTTTCAGCAGAAGGAACAATAGATGTAAATGTCCTGAGGCATGAACGTGCCTGGTGTCTTAACAGCAAGGAGACGAGTGTGGCTGGAGCAGTGAGTGAGGGATAGGCAGCTGTAGGAGATGAGGTCAGAAAGTTAACAGGCAGCCTGCTTGGATTTTATGGATCATTCTAACAACATGGATTTTTTTTTTTTTTTTTTTACCAGGAGATAGGCATCCCATTGTAGGGTTTTGAGCAGAGGAATGGTGTGCTCTGAGTTACATTTTGAGTTTATTCTGGTGGTTTTGTTGAGAATAAGTTCTAGAGTGTCAGGAAAAACTGACTGTTAATCCAAATAAAAGATGATAGTGGCTGGAAGTATGGTAGTATTAGAAGTGGTAAGAAGTGAGATTTTGAGTATGTCATAAAGATACAGGCCACACGATTTGTTGATGATAGGCATGTGTTTCTTTGAAAGCATTATGGAAATCTACATGTATGAGAGAGATTTCATCAGGAAATCACAAATACTAACTTTTTATAGATTCCTACTTTATTTGAGCTACATACCTGAGTTTTTAAAAAATGAACTAGGACAATGTGAATGACATATAACTATGAAAATCTAACTAAAGTTACAGACTTTCTCCCCAAAAAACTTAGGTACTCCTGACTTCGGTTTACTTGGATTCCATCAGATTTTACCCACCGGCTTCTAAAGTCCTGGTTTATAAGACCATGTACGGGTTTCCAGAAAACTACACAAAATGTAGTCTGTCAAGTCCTTTACACTGAGCTATAAATTTGGTTCTAAGCTGTCAGCTAGCACAAAGACAGAAACATGGTAGTTTCCCATGAAATGTAGTTTGCAATGTCCGTAAGATACACAAGTGCTTAGCAGGTACTTGTTAAGCATCTCCCCCATATGTCAGGCATTGTTCCAGGTGTCAGAAACCCTGGCGTCACCAAGGCCCTGCCCTGAAAGAGTTTACTTTCTAATGGAGTCGTAGATCACTCTTTATGAACAAACAGCATCTGTGCATGTGGTAACGGAACTGATTGTTAGCACCTGTTATACGTGGGTCACTATTCTAGGTTCTTGAGGCACAGCAGTAAATGGGTGATCTTTCTACCCTCTTGGACATTTGCTCTGGTCACATGTATATAGTATTTAATTTTTTTTTTAAAGGATTCATAGTCATCAGGTAAAGTTCTCACTACTGGACCAGAGACAAGTTCTTCCCATGGGTCATCATAGAATATTGTATAATACAGTGGTTTTCGATCTTTAGTGCACATTCAAGTCACCTGAAGGATTCATTAAAACACGGGTTGCTGGGTAGCACCCCCAGTATTTCTAATTCAGCAGGTCCAGAATGGGGCCTGATAATTTGCATTTTTAACAAGTTCCCAAATGATGCTAATGCTGCTGATCTGGGGACCATGCTTTGGGAGCCACCAGAATAATAAAAGGGACATTGCAGCATTATCCTTCCTATAATTGCAATCCTACAGAGTTGTGTGCCCCAAAGCACAATGAGTAAAAATTCTGTGGACGGCCCAAAAGATGTGTAAGGCTTACTGTAAGCCATCTTGTATTCAATAGAGCATTTCCAGCCTGTTCCAAGAAAGGGATGTTACAGGGTATCCCTCAAACTCTTCTAGGACAATTTGAGGTTCCTGCCATACAGCCAATACATGTGTTCCAGGTTGTGGGCTTCAGGGGGCGTTACCTTGTATCCTTGTGTTTTTACTTTTAATTCACCTTTATTCCACCCCATCCCTCCCTCCAAAGACAGGCCATTGTTAGAATCTTTTTCTTTTTTTACTTCGTGCAAATAATATGTTAAATGTGAAACACTTTTATTTCAGAACTGTTCGCCAGGTCGCACAAGAGCAGTTCTTTTTGATGTGCACCAGATGTTGCATGGGACACAGGCCTCTACTTTTCTTCATTACTCTGCTCTTCACCGTGTTGGGGGTGAGACATTTTTTAATATGCTTCTCAGTGTGATTAATTCTTTAAACAAGGCATTCAGGAATTTATGGTTTTAGCTTATATTCAAGTTAGAACAGCCTGTATTTATTAAGTAAATATTCTGAACTTCCCATGTTATTTTACTCTGCTCTAGTTATCTCTAGGTTTTAAAAAAGTGGCTTCTGTGCATGGACATGTGAATTCATATTATTTTACTTTATTGTTTCAGAGCACAGCCAGAGAGAGAGCTAAGCATTCAGGCGACTACTTCACCCTTTTAAGACACCTTCTTAATTATGCTTACAATAGTAATATTAACATACCCAATGCTGAAGTTCTTCTCAATAATGAAATTGATTGGCTTAAGAGAATTAGGGTAAGTTACCTTTAATACTATGTTTATTGTATCGATAGAGTGTTTTTTTAATTGATAGTTTGTAGTTTTGAGCGTTTTGGTTAAGTGAAAAACACCAAAGAGTAATAAAAAGGACCAAAGAATATACTCTGTGATGGTGGGTCTTAGTAACTCATGATTCACGGAATGAATGCAAAACAAAATGCTTTGTTTTACTTGGAGCTTGAAATACTGATTTTTCAGCCTCTTACATTTTAGAATCTTGGGCCTTTTTATAAATTTTCATCTTGTAAAACCTTTGAATTGTTCTCATCAAAAATCAGTGTGTATGGGTCGCCTGGGTGGCTCAGTGGGTTGAGCCTTTGCCTTCGGCTCAGGTCATGATCTCAGGGTCCTAGGACCAAGTTCGGCATCTGGCTCTCTGGTCAGTGAGGAGCCTGCTTCCCCTCCCTCCCCCCACCCCACCCCACCCGCCTCTGCCTGCTTGTGGTCTCTCTCTGTTAAATAAATAAGTAAAATCTTTAACAACAACAACAAAAAACCAGTGTGTACAGACTAGCACTTAAGTCTTGATGTTAACACTGAATACTTTTTACTCAGAATTGTATGAGAATTTATTTCTGAAGAGATATGTAGCTTCTATATCCCTAGAAGTTCTGAAGATAATTTCATCTTGCTTAGAAGGGAGAGCTTTGGCAAGAAAAAAAGAGTCTTAACAATAGAGAACAAACAGATGGTTACCAGAGGGGAGGTGGGGGGGAATAGGTGATGGGGATAGTAAAGAGGGCCCTTGTCATGACGAGCACTGCATGATGTATGGAAGTGGTGAATCACTATATTGTACACCTGGAACTAATACTACACTGTATGTTAACTATACTGGATGATTAATTGATTGATTTTTAAAAATAAAAATAAATTTTAAAGAATGGAAAGGTTTGGGGGAATTACTTAATGTGTTTCTAGTTCTCTCATTGTGACTTCTCTCTCCCTCCTTACCTCCCTTCCATAAATTAGACATTTGTTATTTTTTCTTTGGCAGGATGATGTTAAAAGAACAGGTGAAACAGGTGTTGAAGAGACAATCTTAGAAGGTCACCTTGGGGTAACAAAAGAATTATTGGCCTTTCAAACCCCTGAGAAAAAGTATCATATTGGTTGTGAAAAAGGAGGTGCTAATCTCATTAAAGTAAGTTTTGTCCAAAACTAGATATCCTGACCTCCTCGATGTTTGTTACCAAATCTATCTGGCTGGTTTATAATATCATGTCTTTGGTGTATTATCTTGACCTTTTCTGCCTTTTTAAGAATCTTTATAGAGGGCGCCTGGGTGGCTCAGTGGGTTAAGCCTCTGCCTTCGGCTCAGGTCATGATCCTGGGATCGAGGCCGACATCGGGCTCTCTGCTCAGCGGGGAGCCTGCTTTCTCCTCTCTCTCTCTATGCCTGCCTCTCTGCCTACTTGTGATCTCTCTCTCTCTGTTTCGAATAAATAAATAAAATCTTTAAAAAAAAAAAAAAAAAGAATCTTTATAGAGGGGGCGCCTGGGTGGCTCAGTGGGTTAAGCCTCTGCCTTCGGCTCGGGTCATGATCTCAGGGTCCTGGCATTGAGCCCTGCATCGGGATCTCTGCTAGGCAGGGAGCCTGCTTCCCCCTCTCTCTCTGCCTACTTGTGATCACTCTCTCTCTCTGTCAAATAAATAAAACCTTAAAAAAAAAAAATCTTTATAGAGGTTGCAGTGATTTTTTTAAATACACTTTCTGAATTTTGTATGTAAATAAAACTATGTATTTAATAAAGTAAATACACACTTGAATTTTTTTTTTTAGAAAATCTGAATTTTTCATTTCAGTCTTTTTAAAACAACACATATTTGTGAGATTGCATCATGTTTATCCTATTTCTTTAATGACTTTCTTCACATGTGTGGTAACTCAAAGTATCATTTTAGTACATGTTATTTTTATTTAAAACTAGTTTTGGCACACATATGATTAAAGGAGTAAACATGGGGCACCTGGGGGCCTAGTCAGCTGAGCATCTGCCTTCAGCTCAGCTCATGATCTCAGGGTCCTAGGATCGAGCCAAGCCCCGTATCAGGCTCCCTGCTTAGCCAGGAGCCTGCTTCTTCTTCTCCCTCTGCCCCACCTCCCCACTTGTACTTTCTCTCCTGCTCTGCTCTCTCTCAAATAAATAAAATCTCTTAAGAAAACAAAAGAGTAAATTTATTTAAAATGTTAAGTGCTACAGTCAACTTGCTCTTAATCAGAAAAGCTTGGTATATTTGTTAGTTGTAGTAAATAGTGTTTTGAAGTAGAATCTTTTTATTAGAGAATCCAAGTAAGTTTTCTCAGATGTAATGGTAGCTTTAATTCTGACAAGTAATTTAACGTTATTGCCTTCCAAGAGACACTTCTATCTTTCCTTAAAAAAGATAAATGTATACACACAACTTTGTCATAAACATTATAGAAATAGAACTATATATAACCTATACATATGTAATTGCTAATACATAATCCTTTTTTCAACTTTTGTAGGAATTAATTGATGATTTCATCTTCCCTGCATCCAATGTTTACCTGCAATATATGAGAAATGGAGAGCTGCCCGCTGAACAGGCAATTCCAGTCTGTAGCTCCCCAGCTACCATTAACGCTGGTTTTGAGTTACTTGTAGCGTTAGCTGTTGGCTGCGTGAGGAATCTCAAACAGATAGTAGATTCTTTGACTGAAATGTATTATATTGGCACAGCAATAACTAGTAAGTATACTAAAATGCAGTGTTTTGATGACAGATAATTCTCTAATTTGTTCAAATTCTATTTTCCTAATTTTTTTTTAGGTAAACATCTTCAGCTCATGTTTTTTCAGCAACTAGCTTAACATTTGTAGGAGATAGATACATAATTTCACACCATTACAAGCAAAGAGTTTTGATGCAGAAAAATTTTCAAGTGTTTTTTAAATGTCTTCTGTAGGGGTCTGAGTATTTAGCAAAATAAATTTCTTCCCCATCAAACCTGGAATAAAACCCAAACCACAGTAATAAGTAGTCAAAATAAATGGCAGAGTTCAAATTTAAAACTCAAGTTGCATTCCTTGAAATACCTTTCAGGCCCTTACTTAAAAGCTCTTTAATATTATTTTCATATGAGCCCAAAGAAAATCTGGTTTTAAAAGATGAGAATATGAGAAAATAACATTCTAATGCAGTTTAAGTCCTCAGGTAATGCTCACACAAAAGCCCTTGAGATAGACTTAGACTCCAGATTGTACAGATCTGGAACTGAAGCTCCCAAAGGATGGGGGGACAGTATTAAATGACTGGAAAAGCAGAAATAAGGAATCTAACAAATAATTTAAGAGAAAACCATGTGTATCCTCAAAGCTTAAGGATATAATTGATTACAGTAAACATTTAAAAGCGTGAAATTTTTTGATATGTTGTATTTCAGAAGATAAGGACATTTTTAATAACATTTTAGGAGATTCTGATTAAACTGCTTAAAAGTTTAGACCATTAAAAAAAAAAAGTTTTACCATTAGCTATTTATTCTACCACATCTATATATAATAAGGTGGAGGTTAAAAAGAGTCTTGTTTGTTCAGAGTTCTTTGTTTTGTTTTTTAACAAATCCACACATTTATTCATTTAATTTTCAATAAGCTTAACCACCTTCAAGGGGTATGGTATCACACAGATTCTATGTCCCTCGGCCTTGCAGGAAGCTTGCTTTGAAATTTGGCATGAACCATGCCACTGCTTCCATGGACATGGGTAACCTCTCCCCAGATTCATCCAGTTTTGTTCAGTCTGCCACCAGGAGGCACCGTGTTGTCCTTTGCTTTGTATATGGGAGCACATCTCTTGCCTATATAGAATTGTTTTATCTTGGGCAGTCATCACCTTCAATTTTAAGATGAGTTGTGTGCTCTGGTTTTGGAGGACCCTGCTACTAGCCAGCAAAAAGTGGCCTTGTACCACAGCCCTCTAGATATATTTGCTGTTTCAGAAGTCTTATTCTGAGTATCCCTTTATAGGCTTGAAGATGGCAGAAAACAGGCTGCTTGTTTTTGAGTAGAACATGGTAAAAACTTGAAGTACCTAAGAAGCTACATACTAAAAACGTTTCCTGCCCATTTTAGTCCGTGGCTGCCCTTTGATAGCTGTAACTATTATTGTCAGTTTGTGTCTGTCCTTTGAGCATTACTGTATGGAAAATCCACATGCAAAGGTTTTTTTTTGGTATAGTTTTTGTTTTTAACCACAGATTGACATATGGTATACACAGTGTCTTCACTTTGTTTTCCTCTTAATATATCTGCAGTTGTTCCCTATTGACACGTACATATCTGCCTAATTCCATTTTTTGGCTATATACTTTTTAATTGAGTATACTATAATTTATTTAACCAGTCCCGTAGACAGTGATAATATTTTACACTGTTTCCTGGTTTATACTACCAGGTAGAGGGAGACATACAGTGATTTACAGTTCTAAAAGACTTCTCAAATTCACTATTTCATCAGCTCCTCAAAATAACATTGCAGTTATAGGCAAAGCAGGTGTCACTGTTACTACATTTATTACAAAGGAAACGGAAGCTTACCTGAAGGTGAAAAGAGTCGGTAAACAACAGAACCTGGATATGAACCCAGGTGGTCCTAGGATGCTTTAAAACTGAGCAAGCTATATAATATATCGGTGTATTTATATTAACATTACATGTCAGAATGAATTTGAAGACACTTTAAAAAACCTACAAAAGTCGAAAAAAATTAAAGTTCATAATGACTGAACGGTAAAACTAAAAGTAAAAGGAACACATAGAGGGGCGTCTGGGTGGCTCAGTGGGTTAAGTGTCTGCCTTCAGCTCAGGTCAGAATCCCAGAGTCCCAGGATTGAGTCCTCCATCAGGCTCCCTGCTTCTCACTCCTCATCACCCCCACCCCCCGACTTGTGCTCGCTCGCTTGCTCTCTAATAAAATCTTTAAAGAGTAAAAATTAAAAAAAAAAAAGTGAGCGCATAGAAATTAGCAAGGAGATTGTTTCTGACATTTCCATAGAAGCAGTGCTAGGTAAGACACGGGGTTTCAAATGGTGGGGTAAGAAACCCTATAGTGGTACAAGTTGCTGCATCCCTTCAGTTTGTTGAGGGGGAAACTTGTACTCAATGTACTGCTTCATCTGGCTGGGAAAGTAGTGGAATTGTTGGTAATGTTCACTTACCAGCTTACTAGAGCTAAAAGTGGACAAAATGGTTGTGTTTGTACTACAAGAACCTTTTCCCTTCTCTCAGCTTGTGAAGCACTTACAGAGTGGGAATATCTGCCACCTGTTGGACCCCGCCCACCTAAAGGATTTGTGGGGCTGAAAAATGCTGGTGCTACTTGCTACATGAATTCTGTGATTCAGCAACTCTACATGATTCCCTCCATCAGGAACGGTATTCTTGCAATTGAAGGCACAGGTAGTGATGTAGATGATGATATGTCTGGGGATGAGAAGCAGGACAATGAGGTAAATTTTATTTAGCATTTCTGTTTTCTGTTTGAAATTCTGCTACTAGACACTATCATTCTCTCTTACCGAGTCTTATACTTTTGATGGACTTGTTGATACATATTTGAAAATAAAGCTGGAGTCTCCCAGCGTGGACTGCTATGTCTTGACATAATCTGGTGCTCACTAGCTGCCAGACTTTACACTGCAGTTCATTTTCATGGTGGTACATATGTTTTAAAGCAGCAGTTCACATACTCAGTTTTTTTGTGTTAAGTGTTTAATATAATTTGGAGTTTGCATAATCATAAGGATCTTCATTTTTATAACAATTTATATTTTCACTTTCCTACCTGATATTTTTAAATATATCTCCATTAATTTATGCTAAGTTGTACTCTGTGCCAGTTTCATTATCTGTGCTTGCTTTTAGGTTACTTTTACATTTACCTCAGATCATAGCTCTTCTTGCTTAAGCAACAAACCTCTCTCTACCTCAGATGTCATGCAGTCTTTTGACAAAATTTAGGCTCCTTACTGAGTATGCATTGCACAGTAAAGCTATGGAAAAGTTTGGTTGTAGTGGCGGACCAGATTTGACCTAACTATGGCACAGCTCTTTCAAGAAGAGAATATTTGCAAGACTTAGTCGTGGTCATGTTTATATCCATCCTGTATTTCTTTGTTTTTATTTTATCTTTTCCTGTTCATGGTGTTGGTGAGAACTGCAGAGAGGAGCCAGAATGTGTTCTAATTGTAAATGTCTTTGGTGGTTCTTTCCTCCTTCCCTCTCTTCAGTCACCACAGCGATTTGCTCTGAGGTAGTTTAATACTTACAGGGCTTCTGAAACATACCTGTCCCAGTTCTTCCCCAGATCCACTGAACCACATCATCGCAGGGGGTAGGGTCTGAGCATTGTTTACCTTTTTATAAAAAGCTTCATAGTGGGGATGCTTTGCGCCTATACCCGGTTAAGAATCCCTCTTTAGAGTGGAAATTGAAATTCTAGTCCTATAGCCCATCACATCTCTGGGATGTTGAGGGTAAGCACAAGGAGAGATAGCTAATTGTACTGCAAGTAAACAAGGCAGATCAAATATGATGTAATTTCAAATAAGGTGTCCCATCTTCACTTTCATGGTACCTTCTGCTCTGTGTTGTCTTGGCACACCACTGCACTTGTGGGGTTTTGTTAGTTCTTTGCTTTTGCCTGTGTTCTTGTTTCCATCCCTGGACAAAGTTTCTCATGGACAGGGACTAGATATTCTCTGTTTCTGTATCAGAGGCCCCTGGTACCACAGTTCTCTTTCCATCTTTATGAATGTAACTCTTCTAGGTACCTTATATAAGTGGAATCATCCCATATTTGCCTTTCTGTGACTGGCTTATTCCACTCAACATAATGTCCGCGGTTTAGCCATGTTGTAGCATACGTCCGAATTTTCTTCCTTTTTAAGGCTGAGTAATATTCCACTGTGTGGACAGACCATGTTTTGTTTATTGATCATCAGTGGGCACTTGGGTGGCTGCCACATTTTGGCGATTGTGAATAGTACTCCTATGAAGGTGGGTGTACAAACCTCTCTTCAAGACCTTTCTTTCATTTCTTCTGGGCATATATCCAGAAATGGAATTGCTGGATCATACGGTTTTTAATTTTTAAGGAACTGATCCACAATGATTGCACTGTTTCACATTTTTACCGACAGTGTACAGGGGTTCCAGTTTCCATTTTCATGAGGTCCAGTATGTCTCATTTTTCTTTTGTTAGCTGTGCCTTTGCTGTCCTAGCCAACAAATTACCACCTAATTCAATGTTGTGATATTTTTACCCTATGTTCTCTTCTAAAAATGTCATAATTTTATCTCTTGCTGTCAGGTCTTTGATCAGTATTGAGTTAATTTTTGTATATGGTGTTAGGGAGGAGTCCAACTTTATTCTTTTGCATGAGGATATCTAGTTTTTCCAGCATCATTTTTTGAAGAGTACTACTCTTAATATGCATATTTTATTGACTATTCGCAGACCTGAGCACCTCCTAATCCTCCCCACAGCCACACATCCCCATGAGGAAACACTGAAGCTTAGAAACATGAAGGTTAAGCCTGGGTGGCTCAGTCAGCTCTGAGGTAGTTTAATGCTTACAGGGCTTCTGAAACCTTAAAAAGGTTAAGCATCTGCCTTTGGCTCAGATCACGATCCCAAGGTCCTGGATCTAGTCCCGCTTCAGGCTCCCTGCTCATCCGGGAGTCTGCTGCTCCCCCTGCTTGTGCTTGTGCGTGCTCTCTCTCTAGCTCACTCTCTCTCTGATTGAAATAAATAAGTAAATCTTAAAAAAAAAAAAAAGAAAGAAAGAAAGAAAGAAAAGAAGAAAGAAAAAGAAAAAGAAAAAGTAGCTGACCTGCTCAAGGTTAGCCAGCTTCTCAGTGGCAGCACCTGCCCTGGGGTCCAGTTCAGTCTGTGTTAAATACCTCAACTCTACTATGTTGCCTTAATTACCTACCTTTCTAGTATACAGGCAGGGTTATTCCTTTATGACAACTCTTCTGTGAAATGGTGGGGATAAACACATATTATAAATTAAAATTTATAAATTGGAAGTTAAGTGCTTTGGAAATAAGAAATAGAAGTACAAATGATAAATCATTTGTTCAGTAACTGGCGTTTGTCTCAAAATACTTTCTTGTACTTTAAAGTTGGATTAACTTACTAATACTTTTTCATATCTAGAGCAATGTTGATCCCAGAGATGATGTATTTGGATATCCTCAACAATTTGAAGACAAACCAGCATTAAGTAAAACAGAAGATAGGAAGGAGTATAATATCGGTGTCCTAAGACACCTTCAAGTCATCTTTGGTCATTTAGCTGCTTCTCGTCTACAGTACTATGTGCCCAGAGGATTTTGGAAACAGTTCAGGTAATTTGGGAATAGATGGTAATAGGGATACTGCTTAAACCTTTACAAACATCTCTGTACACTAATATTAAACTTCATCTTTATGTTTAATATTTAAACAGTAGTACAGTTGACCCTGAAGAACATGGGTTTGAATTGCTTGAGTCCACTTATACACGGAATTTCTTTTTCCCCTGATGAATACAGTAAAGTACTTTAAATGGATTTTTCCCCCCTGTGGTTTCTTAATAACATTTCCTTTTCCCCAGCTTACTTTATTGTGAGGATATAGAATATAATACATAACACATACAAAATATGTGTTAATTGCTTGTTTATTTTATAGGTAAAACCTGCAGCCAACAGTAGGTTCCTAGTTAAGTTTTGGAGCGTCAGGAGTTATAGGCAGGTTTTCTACCGCATGGGGGTCAGCACCCCACATTATTCAGGAGTCTGCTGTAATAATCAAACTTTACTTCTTAGTGTTTTACTCTCATTGTCTTCAGAGTCAGAGGTAGAAAGTGTCGTAATTTGGAGAGGCAGCATTCTTTAGTTTCTTAAGATGTTAATAATTTTTTGTTTTGGGGGCACCTCAGTGGCTCAGTCAGTTAAACATCTGCCTTCACCTCAGGTCACAATCCCGGGGTCCTGGGATCCAGCCCTGCATTGGGCTCCCTGCTCCGAGGGGAGTCTACTTCTCCCCCTGCTTGTGCTCTCTCACTGCCTGTCAAATAAATTTTAAAAAACTTTTAAAAAATAATATTTATTTTGAAAATTTCTCAAATCGAGAGAAGTAGGGAGAACCATATATATTCATCCCCCAGCCTCAGCAGTTGTTGACTCATGCCCAGTCTTGTTTAATCTACATTCCCATCTACTTTCCAGTTGTTTTGAATCAAATCTCACACATTGTCATCTATAAATATTGTAGTGTGTATCTTTGGTGCCTTTTTTTTTTTTTTTTTAAACCTAACCATGGTACTGTTATAGTGTCTTTTAAAAATCCTTAATATCCTTATTAGTGTTCATATTTACTCAGTTTTCTCACAGTTGATTTTTACTACGTATTTTTTTGAAATTGGGATCCAAATGAAGTCCATATACCTCAAATGTTGCTATGACTCTCCTTGTAGTCTCATCATTTTTCTTGATGGGGCCTACCACTAAAACAACATCCTTGGGACGCCTGGGTGGCTCAGTTGGTTAAGCCGCATCCTTCAGCTCAGGTCATGATCCCAGGGTCCTGGGATCGAGTCCCGCATAGGGCTCCTTGCTCAGTGGGGAGCCTGCTTCTCTCTCTGCCTCTGCCTGCCGCTCTGCCTACTTGTGTTCTCCCGCGCTCGCTCACGTGCGCGCGCTCTCTCTCTCTCTGACAAATAAATAAATAAAATCTTAAAAAAAAAAATCCTTGCTGTTTTTTGGGGAAAAGTAGGTAGTTTACAATGTAAAGTTTCCAACCATCTGGATTTTATTGATAGAATCCCTGTGGTATTTTTGTATTTTCTGTTTTCCTCAGTCTGCTGTATTTCCTATAAATAAGGAGTAAGATCTAGAGACTTGATGAGATTGAGGTGTTTTTCTTTTTTCTTTTTTTGAAATGATAGGCAAAGCTACTTTATAGACAGTAATGTTTACATCAGTGGGGAGAAGTATGTAATGTCTGTATCCCATGGATCACAGCCATTGATCATCACTGGCTAGAGTATTTCATCAGGATTACAGAATGGTGGTAGTCTCATTTTTTTTTCCCTTAAATCATTCTTGCATTTACTAGCCAGAATAGATTTTACGTACAACTTTGCTATCCTAATATATAATTTTCTAGGAATGATGGGATAAATAACCTTTTTTTTTTTTTAAATTAAAATTCTCAATTATATCTTGATCTTGGGTTTTCTTTTTTTTTTTTTTTCCAGATTTATTTATTTGACAGAGAGGGACACAGCAAGAGGGAACACAAGCAGGGGGAGTGGGAGAGGGAGAAGCAGGCTTCCCGCTGAGCAGGGAGCTCGATGCAGGGCTCGATCTCAGGACCCCAGGATCATGACCTGAGCCGAAGGCAGATGCTTAATGACGGAGCCACCCAGGCGCCCCTCTTTTACTTTTTTAAATCATTTCCTGTTACGTGTCATGCACTAAATACCACAGTACAACCACTTAACTCTTTTTACTGTGTATGAAAAAGGCTCTAATCCTTCATAGCTGTGGGTTTTTAAATAAAACTCCGGGGAATTTCAAGGCCTCATCCTGTCAGCTGAGAGTTGGGGAAGCAGAGGGTCACCTGACACTGCCACCCGGGGCTACCTTCCCTGCTTCTGTCAGAGCAGCTTTCCTTTTCCCTACAAGGATACTATTTAGATTGCTTTTGAAACCACTGGTTTTTTTTTTTTTTTTTTTTAAAGATTTTTATTTATTTATTTGACAGACAGAGATTACAAGTAGGCAGAGGAGATAGGCAGAGAGAGAGGAGGAAGCAGGCTCCCCATTGAGCAGAGAGCCCGACGTGGGGCTCGATCCCAGGACCCTGGGACCATGACCTGAGCTGAAGGCAGAGGCTTTAATCCACTGAGCCACCCAGGTGCCCCTTGAAACCACTGTTTTATAGTATAATGGCATTCCTGTGACTCACCATATAAATTCCTCTGATTCCCCTAACTAGGCCCCTGCTTACTCCATACTACTGGCTTGCATACACCACCCTCCTTCCCAGCTCTGCTTTTACTCTTGCTATCCCATCACCTGACACACCCCTCACTCTCTTCTCTGTTGCAGTTCTTTCTTTCCCCAGTTTCTCACATCTCTGCCATAAGGCTTTTATAACATTTCTGTTCTTCCTCTTCCAAATTACTCTCATACTTTTTGTGTTTCTAGCTTAAAATTTGTCATTCAGTTATAGTTTTCTCTCTTACGATACAATTGGATTTTTTATTTCAAAATGACTTCCTGTGCTACTAGAACTTCTAGTTTATCTAGACTAGCACTTCTGGATGAATCTCACTTTAAACACACAATATACTCCTGATACGTGTGGGTTAGTTGACCACATTCCCTACCACATGCCCAATTTTTTATTTTGAAAAATTTGAAACCAGCGGAAAAGGTGACAAATTAGTACAGTGTGATCACCTTTTATGTTATACTCATAAAGTTTCAACAGTTAACATTTTGCCAGTCTTGCTTATATGTATACAATTGGCCCTTCAACAGTGTGGGGGTTAAGGGCATTGATTCCCCTCACAGTTGAAAATCCATGTATAACTTTTGGTGCCCTCGAAACTGAGGAGCCTGCTACTCTTGACTGGAAGCCTTACCGATAACATAATAGTTAACATTTTGTATGTTATATGTATTATATGCATATATTATATGTAAGAATATGTTCTTAAAATCCAGTAAACTGGAGAAAAGAAAATGTTAAAAATCTTAAGAAGGGCACCTGGGTGGCTCAGTCGTTAAGCGTTTGCCTTCACCTCAGGTCATGATCCCAGCGTCCTGGGATCAGGCCCATCTTGGGCTCCCTGCTCAGTTGGAAGTCTGCTTCTCCCTCTCCCAGTCTCCCTGCTTGTGTTCCCTCTCTTGCTGTCTTTCTCTCTCTGTCTTTCTCTGTCAAATAAATAAAGATCTTGGGAAAAAAAATCATAAGAGAAAATACATTTACGGTACTGTACTGTATGGCGGGAATATCCATGTGTAAGTGGATCCACATAGTTCAAACCTGTGTTTAAGTGTCAACTGTACTTGGGTTTTGATTCTTCTAAACCAGTTTATTGTAAGTTGTAAACATGGTATTTTACCCCCACGCACCTACATGTGCTTCAGTATGTATCCTCTAAGAATAAAGACACTTTCTGCTTACATATAATACCATTATCACACTCAGTGAAATTTAATGGTGATTTAATAATGCCTAATATGGGCGCACCTGGCTGCCTCAGTCAGTAGAGCATGCCACTCTTGATTGCAGGGTCCTGAGTTTGAGCCCCCACATTGGGTGTAGAGATTACTTAAAAAAGAAAAGGAGTGGAAAATAAATTGCCTACCTTTGAATATTTTTTTTAAATAATGATGTCTAATACTCATCAGTGTATATTCTGATTTCCCAAAAATACTCTTTGTGACTTTTTTTTTTCCAATCCCAGACTGGTATCCTGAAAGGAATCAAAATAATTTGGTTGTTACCTCTTTAGTTTTCTTTAAAATAATCTCCCTAACTTGTCATGACTTATATGACACTGAAATTTTTTAAGAGTCTAGATTGGTTGTCTTGAAGAATGTCTCTCATTTTGATTTGTGTGGTTATTTCCTCATGATAAGATTCAGGTTAAATGTTTTTGGCAAGAAAGCCCACAGTAGGTGGTGTTACGTGCTTTTCATTGCATTGCGTTGGGAAAATACACTGTATCAGTTTGTCTGATACTGATGATATTAACTTGGTGTCCTACAGATCTGTTCATCTTTTCTCTTTCGTAATTAATGGTTGACTCCATGTTTGAAAGTATGGGGAATCAACCATAATATGAAAATTAATAGAATGGATTGGTGTCATTTCCAGTAATGAACCAAGTTGGTTTTAACAAACAAGGACATGTGTTTTATTTTAAACTCACTATATCAAGTTAAGTTTAAAATATAATAAGAGGAGCACCTGGATGGCTCAGTCCGTTAAGTGTCTGACTCTTGATCTCAGCTCAGGTCTTGATCCCAAGGTCATGAGTTGAAGCCCCACATTGGTCCCCCCGCTGTTTATGGAGCGTACTTAAAAAAGTTAAAAGATATTACATGATTGGAATGAGATTATTTCCTACATAGAAAAAGTGTTAAAAAAATTGATGTATGTCACTGTAAATACAAAATTAGATGTCATTGATAGTTTCCAGGAGTGCCTAGGATTTTAGTAGTCAGTCCTCATTTTTGTGGTATACACAATTGAAAGTTTATTTTCTAGAGATCTAACTTAAGTCCTCCGATTACTCAAAAGAGATCAACTCTAAAACAAGTCATAGCTTTTTCCTTTCACTTGAAAAAAGCGATTTAATTAAGAGTAAATAATTCATTGCACTGTATTTGTAACCTGAAATTTAAGCAACACGAAACAAAAAGTGATTATAACATTTACGTAAGAGTAAGATCCACTGTATAAAGCAGCCGCAGGTGCTGGAGCCATAGTAACCATCAACCACACCAGCAGTTTCATAGTGACTCATGGCATGGAGCTCCACTTGCACTATGAGCCTCACTGTGTCTCTCACCGCGCTCTACACATAAAGAGCATTTTTGCTTTTTTCCTACTAAAAAAAACAACAACTCAGTTTATATATTGTCATTAGTGGTTGTATTGCTTTATTTCCTGAGAAAATACTGTATTTTTTCCATTCATTTCTTAGGCTTTGGGGTGAGCCTGTTAATCTGCGTGAACAGCATGATGCTTTAGAATTTTTTAATTCACTGGTGGATAGTTTAGATGAAGCTTTGAAAGCCTTGGGACATCCAGCTATGCTAAGTAAAGTCTTAGGAGGTTCCTTTGCTGATCAGAAGATTTGCCAGGGCTGCCCACATAGGTAAGTGCTGATTATATATTTAAAGTGGTACTGTTTATTTACTAAAAAAATATATATATATATGTATTAGTAGTTATGTACTGAAGTGGAGTATGCCACCAATTTAACTATATACCTGAGACTGGATGAATTTATACACTGTGTACCTTACTGTTGTGGGTTTGGGTTTTGTGTGTGGTGGTGGTGGTGATGGTTAGTAGTGTTTTCATGGAGGTTTTTGTTTTCTGGTTTGGGGGGGTTTGATTTGGTCACATAACCTTTGGCTCCTTCTCTTTTATGTATGATTATTACTGGGGAAATGAAATGGCATTTTGCATATATAGCTTATAGGTGTTACTCATAAATTTGCCCTTTATCCTAGAGCTAAAGTAATTAAAATATTAAAAATACATTAAGCTTAGAAGATGATAGACATGGAGTACAATTTCCTTATGAGAGAAAAATACTAATTTTTAAAATAGCATTAATTTTCATTATCCTTAAAATGTGTTTTCAACACAAAACATAGCAAGAGTTGACTGAACAAATTGTTTTTTACTTAAAAGAGAAATTGTTTAATTAAGAACTCTTAATTGAAAATAGTTAAGTGATTATTAAATTTCACTACTAGTAGATACATGTTTATGCCTAGTACATGGAAGTTTTTCTTTGGAACTTCTCTTGCATGTTACTGATGACTGTTGGTTTGAAATCACTTTTCGCCAAAATATCACAGTACGATGCTATTTTCTATAAGCCCAAATGGTATTACATAGTCATGAGGTATGTGGCTGGTGGGAGTGCTTCATTTTTGATCAAAGGGAAATGATTGACAGAGAGGTAATGCTATATAAATGAGAAATTACCGTGAGGTTAAACCATTCATTCAGAACAAGACCATGAAATTATTCACGTAGCCTGTACAGTAACTTTTGGTTGTTTTAAAAGACCTTTTGCATCAGGTGGACAACTAAACTGTCATTTTAACCTTTTGATTTTAATTACTGATAAAATAAGCCAACTTTTGGTCATTTATTCTAATCAGTCCTTCTTGGTTTGTTTTAGACAATTTTCACAGTCATTTGGAAATTACTGCTTTTCTTTGCTAATAAGTGACAATGTCTGGAAAGCATGATTGTAATTAAGATCCCAGAAGTTCAAACACTTTCTCCACAACTAAACGAGGCCTGTTCACATTACATGCCAGAAGGTTACATAAAGAGTCCCGAGTCTGTCTGTTCTACAGGATTATTTGCTAGATCAGGAGTTCACAAACAATGCACCACAGGTCAAATCCAGCCACACGTTTTTTTTTTGTTTTTTTTTTTCTTTTTAAGATTTTATTTATTTACTTGGCAGAGAGAGAGAGATCACAAGTAGGCAGAGAGGCAGGCAGAGAGAGAGAGAGGAGGAAGCAGGCTTCGCGCTGAGCAGAGAGCCTGATGCGGGGCTCGATCCCAGGACCCTGGGATCATGACCTGAGCCGAAGGCAAAGGCTTAACCCACTGAGCCACCCAGGCACCCCTGGTTTTTATTTTTAAAAAAGTGTTACTGAAACACACTCTGGCTGCTTTCCCTGTAACAGCAGAGTCATAGAGACGTCATGGCCCACAAAAAAGCTTGCAATAGGTACTATCTGGCTTTTTATAGAAAAAATTTTGCTGGCTTGCTCTTATCTTCGAATGTCCTTTTTTTTCTTTTTTTCTTTTTCTTTTCTTTTCTTTTTTTTTTTTTTTTTAAGCAAAGTCATAAATTCTGACTTCTTTTTTCTCTTTTATGGGTTGTTCCCAGATCATAGTAGCAATAGTCTTAATACCTACTTCATATTCCATTCATGCCCTTACAAATACCTTTGTATACCTTTTTTTCCCCATAACTAAACTGAAAAGCCCCAAATATGAGGAACTTGTCTTCAGCATTGACTATCCCAGAGTACTTTCACACATGGAAGGCCCTCAGAATGTATCTGTTGAATGAATAAATTTGATGGTTGAGAGTGTATTCCCCACATCCCATGTTCTGAGTTTATGCATGTGTCTCATCAGAAATCTGAAATTTCCCTTGGTAGAAAATTGCCACAAGGTGGGATTCTGGCTCCTACTCAAATTGGTTATCTCCTGTTGACTGGTTGTTCAAACCTGTGCTATACTGAGGTTTCCATTACAGAAAAGAATGACCATTTAAAAAAGCAGCCTATTAATAGTTTAAAATACCGTTTTCAGAAGTTGATGAATTCATGCTTTGGCCTTGGCATGAATTAGCCTAACTAGATGACAATGGAAGCAGCATAGTAGATGGTGAAGAGCTTAAGCCATGAAGCAAGACAGACCTGGCTTCAAAATGTGGTTTTGCCTAGTAATCTTGACCAAATTAACCTTTCCAAGTCCCAGTTCCCTCATTTTGAAGTGGAGGTGGTGTTAGTTCTCTAGCAGGTTTGTCATGAAGACAGAGAAACTGGTGTATATATGGGCATAAACAACCTAATGTAGTGCCCAGCACTAGGTAAGTGGCCAAATAAATGTGTCAGAATTTATTGGTGACCTTCTGTTTCTTACACGTTTCATGTCATATTATAAATATTGCAGATACAGCTTTCATTAAGTCTATAAAAATGTTGAGAAAACTAAGAAATCCTTTTTGATGATTTCTTAATATCTTTAGATACGAGTGTGAAGAATCTTTTACGACTTTGAATGTAGACATTAGAAATCACCAAAATCTTCTTGATTCTTTGGAACAATATGTCAAAGGAGATTTATTAGAAGGTGCAAATGCATATCATTGTGAAAAATGCAATAAAAAGGTATGAATTATCCAGGTTTTTTAAGTAACTATAGTTACATTTAATGGGTTTGAAAGTTCATTGCTTTTGTTTATGTATTTATCTATTTTTATTCCCTACCCTGCGTTGTTACAGTGGTAGCAGAAGGTAATTAAGGTAACCTGGTACAAAGGTTTTTCAGGGCAAGAAGATTGAGAGAAAGTAGTGACAGCAGGGCTAGGGAAACCAGTAAATAAGAGCAAACATCTTAGAAGTCATAATAGTTCACTATCACTTTCTGTTGTCTGAGCTCCACAGTCACTTGCCATTCATGCCCAACCAAACTGCTGTTGAACCCCAAAGCTGTAGCGCTGACAAGAAAACGTTTTCTCCTGTCACATGCAGTTCCTTGTAAGGACCAAGAAGTTTACTGAAACCTGCATTACTGGATTTGGTGCCATAAGATTTCTTCTACCACCGTGTTTTTAAACTAATGGGATCAGGGTGTTTTGTTTTGTTTTGTTTTTTGTTTTTGGAGATTTTATTTATTTATTTGACAGAGATTACAAGTAGGCAGAGAGGCAGGCAGAGAGAGAGGAAGGGAACCAGGCTCCCTGCTGAGCAGAGAGCCTGATGCAGGGCTTGATCCCAGGACTGTGGGATCATGACCTGAGCCGAAGGCAGAGGCTTTAACCCACTGAGCCACCCAGGCACCCCAGGATCAGGTTTTTAGGCCCACTTGATTAAGTTTTATCTTTGGGCACTTAACAGCTCTTAGGGAGAGACCGTCTACACAGACAATACATAACGTCTGTCTTCCTGGGCTCCCAAATTCTCTCACCTCCAAGTCACCTGTATCGTTTTGACATTCACACACCACCTGAAGAGGTATTAAAGTCTAGAGGCGGAGGTGTGAGCTGTAAAGCTGGACTGCCCGCCCCCCCCCCCCCCCCCCCCCCCCCCGCCACCAGCTCTGAGACTTGAGGCAAGTGACTCAGTCTCTTTGCTGCTCCTGCTCCTCCTCATTACTACTCAGGCAGTACTTAGCATATTACTTGGCACCTAATGGCCCAATAAATATTAGCTGCTATTGTATTTCTTCAGCTTGCTCCAAACAGAGCATACCTTCATTAGCCTAGCAGTAAATGTCCAACAAGTAACAGTGGTAAGATAGCAATGACGATATAGAATCCAGGCAGTGAGTAATGTCAGTGTCACTAATATTCGCAATTTGTAACAAATTTTTTGAAATGCCCACTGTGACAGAATTACCTTGATTATATTCATTGCGGTGTGTTTGTTTACACTTATGATCTCCAGTTAGTCTTCATGAGAATTTAATAATATGGGTTTATAGTTTGTTTTGTGCAGTGGATTATAGAAGAACATCTAGTAACTTGCTCTGTTTATTTTAGGTTGATACCGTAAAGCGCTTGCTAATTAAAAAATTACCTCCCGTTCTTGCTATCCAACTGAAAAGATTCGATTATGACTGGGAAAGAGAATGTGCAATCAAATTCAATGATTATTTTGAATTTCCTCGAGAGCTGGACATGGAACCTTACACAGTCGCAGGTGTTGCAAAGCTGGAAGGAGATAATGTAAACCCAGAGAGTCAGTTGATACAGCAGAATGAGCAGTCTGAAAGTGAGACGGCAGGAAGCACAAAATACAGACTCGTGGGCGTGCTGGTACACAGTGGCCAAGCAAGTGGTGGACATTATTATTCTTACATCATTCAAAGGAATGGTGGAGATGGTGAGAGAAATCGCTGGTATAAATTTGATGATGGAGATGTAACAGAGTGTAAAATGGATGACGACGAAGAAATGAAAAACCAGTGTTTTGGCGGAGAGTATATGGGAGAGGTATTTGATCACATGATGAAGCGCATGTCCTACAGGCGCCAGAAAAGGTGGTGGAATGCTTACATACTTTTTTATGAACGATTGGATACTATAGACCAGGGTGATGAGTTGATAAGATACATATCTGAGCTTGCTATCACCACAAGACCCCATCAGATTATTATGCCATCAGCCATCGAGAGAAGTGTACGGAAGCAGAATGTGCAATTCATGCATAACCGAATGCAGTACAGTCTAGAATATTTTCAGTTCATGAAAAAACTGCTTACGTGTAACGGTGTTTACTTAAATCCTCCACCAGGTAAGTATCAAGAATTTAGCTTCTTAGTAAAAGCGTAACTCTTAGTTTACTTGCGAGATTTCTTAGAAACATCAACATATTTGCATTTTTACTTTGGGCTTTTTTTTTTTTTTTTTTTTTTTTTAAGGATTTTATTTACTTGACAGAGATCACAAGTAGGCAGAGAGGGGAGGGGGGAGAAGTGGGTTTTCCGCTGAGCAGAGAACCTGATGCGGGGCTCAATCCAGACCATGATGTGAGCTGGGGGCAGAGGCTTTAACCCACTGAGCCACCCAATCGCCCCTACTTTGGGCTGTTTCAAAGCCATATTTCATGTAACTGTTAACGTTGAGCAATATATATTGTCTTGCTGTTTGGAAACAGAGGAGCTTTTGTTTATTACAACAATTTGTTTCTGACTCAAGCATTAGTTTGAAACATGCTTTACTGAACTAAGAATTATTTCATAAGTAGCTGGTTGGGGGGTAGTTAGCAAAGTTAGGACTTCTAGAAATCAGTGGAAATGTAGACTTGTTTGAAAATGGAGCTTAGATGTAGAAATTTTTTTTTTAATGTATCTGCCTTTTTTTATAGGGCAAGATCACCTGTTGCCTGAAGCAGAAGAAATCACTATGATTAGTATTCAGCTTGCTGCTAGGTTCCTTTTTACCACAGGATTTCACACCAAGAAAATCGTCCGTGGCTCTGCCAGTGATTGGTACATTACTTTGGGTTTTCATTCCTAGTATCCTAGCATTTAGTTTGATTCCTTAATATATTGCTTTATTTTTTTCCAACTCAACGACCATCTTATTTCAGATCTGGAAAGCAGAATACAAAAACTTTTTTTTTTTTTTAGGATTTTATTTATTTATGTGAGAGAGAGAGCATGAGAAGAGAAAAGTCAGCAGGAGAAGCAGACTCCCTGCCGAGCAGGGAGCCTTATGTGGTACTTGATCCTGGGACTCCAGGATCATGACCTGAGCTGAAGGTGGTCACTTAACCAATTGAGCCACCCAGGCATCCCCAAAAACTCTTGATAGTAATAGTGAGAGAGATCATATTAAAATAATTAACTTAGGCTAAACATGACCTTTCATTGTTCTGAAGCTGGCTTCTGTTTCTCTTACCTTGTATCCTATCTTTGATGTCCCAGTACAAAAGATTATAGGATAATACTTAAAAAGTCTGAGCTACTTAATCCAGAAATTAGTAGTTTTAACTTCCCTAGATTAAATTTTGCCATAGATTTTAAAATGTGACAAATAAAATGAGTGTCCTAAGTTTCAGATTGTGAGAGTATAGAGACCATTATAATACCTTGATTGAACAATTTTTATGTACTCATCCAGTGGTTAGATGTTCAAGGAAGGTTAGGGGAGGGACTGTCTTGTCATTGAATCTAGAAAGAGTTCGGTAATGAGTTTGTAGAGGACTAGACAAGCTTTCATCTCTGTGTTGTCAGTCTTTGAGAAGAGCCCCAAGTTGTAGTCCTCTGTCCTTTTAATGTTGGTACTAGAAGCAACCATTGCTGGTTCTTTCCCTCCAGAAGTAAAAGAGGGTCTTTGATTTTTATTTGGTTCATAGAGACTCATATTTGTATTACATACAAAACACAGTAAATTGACATTGAAAAATTTTTTTTGTTTTGTCTTAGGTATGATGCACTGTGTATTCTCCTTCGTCACAGCAAGAATGTCCGTTTTTGGTTTGCTCACAATGTCCTTTTTAATGTTTCAAATCGCTTTTCTGAATACCTTCTGGAGTGCCCCAGTGCAGAAGTAAGGGGTGCATTTGCAAAACTTATAGTTTTTATTGCACATTTTTCCTTGCAAGATGGGCCATGTCCTTCACCTTTTGCATCTCCCGGACCTTCTAGTCAGGTAATTGCCTGGTTTTCTTTTTAGTGATTAAATGCTTACAAATCTCTTCCCTGGAAGTTGAAGTCACAAATACATGTACATCTGTTTGATATGTTTACCGAACAAATGTGTGTGCACACACACCCACACCATCTGTTATCTAGGAGTTCGGTAAAAGTACTTCGCAGCAATGAATAGCAATTATTAGCTCTTTAACAACCACAGAATTTTCTGTGTTCATTCAGTTACAAGCAGTGGCTTAATTGTACACATGATCATATAGATTATTTGTAAAGTTTTTTTTTTTTTTTTTTTTTTTTAAGATTTTTTTATTTATTTGTCAGAGAGAGAGTGAGAGAGAGCGAGCACAGGCAGACAGAATGGCAGGCAGAGGCAGAGGGAGAAGCAGGCTCCCCGCCAAGCAAGGAGCCCGATGTGGGACTCGATCCCAGGATGCTGGGATCATGACCTGAGCCGAAGGCAGCTGCTTAACCAACTGAGCCACCCAGGCGTCCCTGTAAAGTTTTTTTTTTTAATGGACTTCCATTTATTAAGAATTAAAACATCATGATGAAGTCTCTAAATGAAATCTACCTTGGATCTTCATTCCCTTTTCTAAAAAGCAACCCTTTTTAATTGTTCATTGTGTGATTAGTCCTTCTAAAAATTTCTGCCTTATATTTATCGTGGGTGGGTGTGGGTGTGTGTCGCCTTTTTTATGTATTATACTGTACCTATATCTTGTCACTGGAAAATAGCCAATGTTTTATCCTTTACAGGCATATGACAACTTAAGCCTAAGCGATCACCTACTAAGGGCAGTTCTCAATCTCTTGAGAAGGGAAGTTTCAGAGCATGGGCGTCATTTGCAGCAGTATTTCAATCTGTTTGTAATGTATGCCAATTTAGGTAAGAATTTAAATCGCTATAATTCTGTTTTAATGTATTAAGTGGCAAAGTCTTCTAAGTCAAATGATGAAACATTTTTTACTGCACTTTTCACCTTGTACTTTATTTATGCGTATCTCTGCAGTACATAGAGGCCAGAATCTGTCTCTTCTAGAAGAGAGGAAGTAGGGGAAAGGGCAGAGGGAGAGACAGAACCCATGAGATCACAACCTGAGCCACAATCAAAGAGTTGGGCATTTAACAGACTGAGCCTCCCAGTCACCCCCAGAATCTGTGTCTTAATCATGTTTTTTTTATCTCCTAAAACAGTAGTGCCAAATCTGTCTGGATTTGAAAATACTGACTCTTAGGCCCCATCCCACACCAACTGAATCAGAATTCTCAGAGCTAGCACAAGGAATCCACATTTTCAAAAAGTCCCTGGGTGGTTGTGATACTCACCCAAGTTTGAGTTAAGGACTTGGTCTGAACTAAGTTTTTATTGAAGTCAACTAAATTAAAATTACAGATAATATACATATTCAGTTACCCTATTATTTGTTATTACCTCTGTTTAACATGTTCCTTCTCTAACCTTTCTAACATCATCTGATCAGTGATCCCAGAATACTTAACTTAAAAATACGTTGTCTTCTACTTCTGTTGTTTTGTATTGTGTTCACATTTTTGTGTTGCTACCCAATGAGATTGCAGAGATCAGCGTTTTTTGCAGTGACACTCAATAAATGTTGAATGAAAAGATGATATTATCAAAAATCCTTCCATTGTCATTTGGTGTCTGTTCATTGGCTTTGTATGGGGTGGTAAATTTCCTATGATAACAATTATTAAATTTCTTTTTCTGTTTTTTTTTTTTTCTTTATGTATTATTTAAGTAATCTCTGTGTCCAATGTAAGACTACGAACCCATAACCCTGAGATAAGGTCCCATGCTCTTCCAACTGAGCCAACCAAGCACCCCTCAAATTATAAAAATTTCTTACTAATCAGGTATCAGTGCACTGTTCCCAAAAGATTAATTTATTGAGGCATTCCATTTAAAATCTTAAGTGCTAATGAGTATTTGGCCAGATTTGAATAACTTCTTTAAAAGTTTAAAAGAGGGGCACCTTGGGCACCTGGGTGGCTCAGTCGTTAAGCATCTGCCTTTGGCTCAGGTCATTATCCCCAGCAACCTGGGATCGAGCCACATACCAGGCTCCCTGCTCTACGGGGAGCCTGCTTCTCCCTCTCCAGCTCCCCTGTGCTTGTGTTCCTTCTCTCGCTGTCTCTGTTATAAATAAATTTTTTTTTTAAGATTTTATTCATTTGACAGACAGAGAGAGGGAACAGAAGGAGGGGGAGTGGGAGAGGGAGAAGCAGGCCCTCTGCCAAGCAGGGAGCCAGATGAGGGGTTCGATTCCAGGACCCTGGGATCACGACCTGAGCCGAAGGCAGACACCCAATGACTGAGGCACCCAGGTGTCCCCAGAGCCATATACTTTAGTATGAAATTCTTAATACCACATATGCTTTGGGGTTCAGGATTGTGTGGGTTTAAGAAAGGTAAGGCAGTATATATACCATGTGTTGTGCAACATCCCTACAACAGAGTCCAAGACAGCACCTTATAATCATACACATTAATATTTCTACAGTAAAGCATGAGTAGTCACCCTGAGAGGTGATAAACGAAGACTATAAATAGCCTCTTAACAGTTCAGGCCAGCTTTTCCCACCAAACACGTTTTGATACCAACTTTATGAAAGAATTCCTGTTTATATTTATGATAAGAGCTTTTTGAATCTCAGGATTTCAGATAAGGGATTGTGGGCCTATATTTATTATACTTCTTGGAATATGACACTCAAAAGGACAGTCTGTTGTCTAATGAGGTAGAGAAGCAAATAAAAAGATAACTGCCATAAAGTATGTTAATGGCTATAATAGGGGAAAATACAAAGTGGTACATGGTAGTATGTAGTAGGGATACCAGACCAGAATTGGGGCATACAGGGGACTTAATGGGGAAGTTGATGTGGGAATTGGTTGTTTGGGGTTTCTATCCAGAGTGAACAGCAGATGCAAAGACTTGGGGTAAACTCAGTGTGTGGAGGAAGTGAAAGTTACTCAGACTAGAAATGATCTCTGATCATGCTATCTGGCAAGCCTCATGAGGGATTCTAGACTTTATCCTAAGGTCAGTGATGAGCCACTGTAGAGTTTTTAATAGACATACCTCTAGAAAGATCGCTCGGACTACAATGTAGAATGGGTTGCAGGGAAAAAAGACTAGATATTATTAAAATGATTTATAGCAGAAGACCATTGTGGCCAGTACTGGGGAACTGGCAATGAGGGGGATACAAGTGGACAGATTCTGATGCTTTTTATTAGAGGTAAAGGCAGTAGGATTTAGTGATTGGGTATTAAGAGGAGGGAAACCCAGAAGAGATGTGAAGTGATGCCCAGTAGATAGTAGATAGCGGTGCCATGTACTGAGAGAGGAGAACACAGGAGGAAGAACATGGATAGGGGAGTAAAGTGATGAGTCAAGTTTGGACAAACTGAGTTTTGAGCCTGTCGGATACCCAAATAGTGATGTTTAGTATTTGGTAGAACACTTAAGGTGCTTGTCTTAGAAATACCTTAGTATCATCTGAACAAAAAGAGCTAGAACTTGAAGCCATTAGAGTGAGTTTGATCATGCAGGAAAAGCATACAGCACAAGACAGTGGCCTGGTGTGGGAACTTTGCAGCAACCACTTCTCAGAGACAGAGAAAGGATGACTTAGAAATGAGACCAAGGAGAAGAGGCTGAAAGAAAAGAGAGGAATCCAAGAGGGAGAGGAAGCAGTTACTGTTTAGAACTATTCCTTAGCTTTACCCCGGGAAAGGGGGCAGAAACCAAACTGGCATGACTTGAGTGGGGAAAATAAGAAAATAGAGATGACACCAAGTTTAGGCATGGTTTTCAAGTAGCTCAGCTGTGGAAGAAAGTAGAGAGGCAATATATAAAAGAATTTTTATTTCTCACTGAGTTTTCATCATCCTCCCTTATGAGGATTGCAGTCTAGGCCAGTACCCCACACTCTGAGGCCGTACAAAGCGTTCATTTTCTTTATACTTGGTTTGACTGGAATGTCATCAAGTCTTTGACCATTTTAAAACTTAAATCCAATTATACCACAGAGATTTTTGTTCTGGTTAAATCATTCTCTGAGTGTTAAATAAGAGTGGTCTTCTGGTTATAAAAATTACAGAAAAATATTTTAGACAACTGCTTTATTATGAAGTCCTTACCATCCTAATTCTTTTCTCTTTTGTAATTCTTCTCCCCCTTTTCCCTCTTCTTCCTTCTTCATTGTAGGTGTGGCAGAGAAGACACAACTTCTGAAATTGAATGTACCTGCCACCTTTATGCTTGTGTCTTTAGATGAAGGTCCAGGTCCTCCAATCAAATATCAGTATGCTGAATTAGGCAAATTGTACTCCGTTGTGTCACA
Source organism: Lutra lutra (assembly GCF_902655055.1). Lineage (NCBI taxonomy): Eukaryota > Metazoa > Chordata > Mammalia > Carnivora > Mustelidae > Lutra > Lutra lutra. Next base: position 63,280,870 of record NC_062296.1, on the reverse strand, counting down.
GCTGATCCGCTGTTGCAATGTCTCTTCAAGAATGCAGTCTTCAATCAATGGTAAAGTCAAATGCTCCATCCTTTATATTGGTTTTAAAATATTGCTGGCCATACATAGTACCCAGTTAAAAGTGATTCTGAAGATATTTAAATATAAAACCCGGAGTCTGACAATCTATAATATTTTGAGTTCTACATCTTTTCACATGTTTAAAGGGGATTTTTTTCTGTCTGCTTGCTCCTGGGTACTTTACTGGATACTTTATGAAGTAGTTTAAAAACTCTAACTTTTCACCAAACTGAGGGTTGCTGGAAGGGGGGAGGGGTAGAAGGAAGGGAGTGGCTGGGTGATGGACATTGGGGAGGGTATGTGCTATGTTGAGTGCTGTGAATTGTGTAAGACTGATGATTCATAGACCTGTACCTCTGAAACAAATAATACATTATATGTTAATAAAAAATAAATAAGGTTAGATATTCCCAAAACAAACCAAAAAAAAAAAAAAATTAACTTTTCATATAGGTTATATGCCGGTGTTGGCATTTAAAGTTTGCATTTTATCATCTTAGTCTATCTGATCATTGTAATGCCTAAAACTACTTTCTTCATGGTTTTTAGGAATATTGATTTAAAATGTTATTTTTCTAAAATACAAAATTCATACACTGTTTTCTATGGTAAAAGCTGTATTATTTTATTATGGAGAAGCCTATTAGTTTTTCATTGATGACAAATCTGTATTCTAGGTAATCCTCCTCTTCCCAATCCTTTTGGTGATCCTAATTTATCACAACCTATAATGCCAATTCAGCAGAATGTGGCAGACATTTTATTTGTGAGAACAAGTTATGTGAAGAAAATCATTGAGGACTGCAGTAACTCAGAGGAAACTGTCAAATTGCTTCGTTTTTGCTGCTGGGAGAATCCTCAGTTCTCATCTACTGTCCTCAGTGAACTTCTCTGGCAGGTTAATAGGACAATAAACATTCATATGTCTCTCTAATTTGATTCGTTATTCCTTTAAATAAGTTATTCATGGTGTCTTTTCCTGTTTTTAGGTTGCATATTCCTACACTTATGAACTCCGGCCCTATTTGGATCTGCTTTTGCAAATCTTACTGATTGAGGACTCCTGGCAGACTCACAGGTAGATCCTCTTTTTTACTTGCCCAACTTTTAAACTAACTGATACTGCCAGCCAGCGCTCCCCCACCCCTTTTTTCATTTTTACCTCTCAGAGCTCTAATAAAGGTTTTACCTTAAAAGCTTAAGAATTGGTAGAAAGTTCCCCCTTCCCTCATTTGATTTCACTTTTTTATTTTTTCATTGCCCACGTTGCATACTTACTCCTAGGTATCAAATTTTTTTTTTAATTAAGAAAAACTAGCATAGGCTTTTGGTAAATATCTTAATTTCATTAATGATGTGCTAGGGTTATTTTAGGATTAAATTGCATTCATTTAAGAGTGAGTCATATGAGGTCACATTTGGTTATCTAAAAATCGTCCTTAGGTAACTAAGTACAGCCAGTTCCCATTATTCATGTTAGCTATATTCTCTAAAGTCACTGTGAACACTGAATGAGGGAATGTAAAATCATTGCTCCTGGGGAAATAACAGGGTTAGGTTCCTATAAGCCTCTGGTTGCATCTTTGTCAGCCAATCTATATATAACCTTTTTCTAAATGTGTGTTTCTTAATGTACATGGCTGACTCTTTAACAGTGAACTCACAATAACTTGTGTCTGAATAAAGCTTCTTTATTTTTTTTTAAGATTTTTTAAATTTATTTGGCAGAGAGAGATCACAAGTAGGCAGAGAGGCAGAGAGAGAGAGGTGGAAGCAGGCTTCCCGCTGAGCAGAGAGCCTGATGTGTGGAGCTCGATCCCAGGACCCTGAGATCATGACCTGAGCCGAAGGCAGCGGCTTAACCCACTGAGCCACCCAGGCGCCCCTGAATAAAGCTTCTTTAATGCAATATTTTCTTTGCAAAGCCTTTTGGCACTGAAGAATACTGGGTAGCTCTTCACTACACAGTTGGGGGCCATTTTAAACCATGAAGTCAACAAAAAGCACAAACAGTGTAGGAAGGGTTTCACTAAATAGCAAAAAGGACACTCCTTTACAGTGTAAGCTGAAAAAAAGGCAAAGTGTCATTTTGTTCCACTTCAGCTGTGAACATACATGTTGATCCAGATTTTTCAAAAGCAGCATGCTGGTTTTCTGCCATTACAAATAAAGTTTAGTAAGTATGCAAAATCACAAATACAGAATCTTTGAATAATGAACATCAACTTTAGTTTTTCATTATATGAGAATTTGAGTGCGATGGTTTTTTGGTTTTTTTTTTTTTTTTTAGCTGAGGTTATCCAGCATAACTGTCCTACTCAAGCTTCCTCCAGAATTCCTCCATCTTGTTCTTTGCCATAAAGTTTAATAAATGATCTTTGATCCCAAGAATTATAGATGATGGTAAAATACGGAATTCATTGACAACTCTGCCAGATTTTATAACTTCCCTCTCCATGTGGATGGTAGTACAATACTTGATTTTCAGAAATAGTTCAGAATTTATGTATGTCTGTCAATATAACTAAAACAGCAACCTGAGAACAAGTTCTGTAGTGACAAAATGCTTAAAACATAATTTTGATTGCAAATGTCAGAATTCATGAATATTTCCAAATTATCTCCAAAGTTATCATCATAGATTTAACATTAATTTTAACAATAATGTTGCAAAAATAGCATCAAGCCAAAAATCAATTTTCATGAGACAAAAAATGTAGTAGTTCCAAAACTGTAAGCATGTATTTTGAGCACCTTCCAGTACCCTTCTCAGTATGATTTATAGGATTTGAAACTTTTCTTAAGAATTGTTTTTTAGGGGACGCCTGGGTGGCTCAGTTGGTTGGGCCTCTGCCTTCGGCTCAGGTCGTGATCCCAGGATCCTGGGATCGAGTCCCGCGTCGGGCTCCTTGCTCGGCGGGGAGCCTGCTTCTCCCTCTGCCTCTGTCTGCCTGTGCTTGCTCGCTCTCTCTCCCTCTGTCTCTGACAAATAAATAAATAAAATCTTAAAAAAAAAAAGAATTGTTTTTAGGGGGGCGCCTGGGTGGCTCAGATGGTTAAGCCTCTGCCTTCAGCTCAGGTCATGATCTCAGAGTCCTGGGATGGAGCCCCACATCGGGCTCCCTGCTTAGCAAGAATCCTGCTTCCCCTTTTCCCACTCCCCCTGCTTGTGTTCCCCCTCTTGCTGTCTCTCTCTCTCTCCCTCTGTCAAATAAACAAAATCCTCAAAAGGAAAAAAAAATTGTTTTTAGGGGGTGCCTGGGTGGATCAGTTGGTTAAATGTCTGATTTTTTTTTTTTTTTTTTTTTTTGAGATTTTATTTATTTGACAGAGATCACAAGTGGACAGGTAGAGAGAGAGGGGAAACAGGCTCCCTGCCAAGCTGAGAGCCCGATGCAGGGCTCCATTCCAGGACCCTGAGATCGTGACTGGAGCCGAAGGCAGAGGCTTAACCCACTGAGCCACCTAGGTGCCCCCAAGCATCTGATTCTTGATTTTGGCTCAGGTCATGATCCCAGGCTTGTGAGATTGAGCCCTGCATCAGGCTCTGTGCTGGGAATGGAGCCTGCTTAAGATTCGTTCTCTCCCTCTCCCTTGGCCCTTCCCTTCCCCCAAAAAAGAAAAGTTGTTTTTAATGGAGTCTAATTTATACTCTTTTCACTTAAAAAATATTTAAGGACTTACAGCATTAAAACAGTTGGTTACATTGTAGTTCTCTTCATTCATTATATAGCAAGCTATAATGGTGAAGGCACATGTGCTAGATTAAATATGGACAATTGGCTTTTGTGTAAAGCGATTAGTAAAGTATTGTTACTATGAGTCAATCGCCCAAGCTTGAAAAAACTTTCTTATAGTGAGCTTTTTGCTTCATTCGGTAAGCAGTGTTTGAATATTTATGGGCTATCTACCATGGTGCCTGGAACTACCAGGCATTGGGGAACAAGGCAGGCAAAGATGATGATATAGATAAAAATGGTATTTGAAAGCAGTTAAAACTAATGGGAAGAAAATGTGGTGTGGCAGAAAGAATGGCTTAATACTTCATTATCACTTGACAAAACTGAAGGCAAAAACAATATACACTGAAGTGTTTCCGATTAAACAGCAAGAAGCCTATATGATTGATTAGTCTGAAATTAGTAAACCTTGCAAAATTGCTGGAGTTGTGATTTCCAGACAGATTTTATGAATGCGTATAATGCCAAAAAACAAACTTGCATTTTGATTTGGAACATTCTAATAAGTAAAATTTATGGTATATAAGGTTTTTTAATTTTCTAATTCCACACTACACAGGTAATGTTTCTTTGTGGAGATAAAACTCACTTAAAAAATTCACCATTTTAATCAATTTAAAGTATACATAGAGGGGCGCCTGGGTGGCTCAGAGGTTAAAGCCTCTGCCTTCAGCTCAGGTCATGATCCCAGGGTCCTGCGATCGAGCCCTGCATCGGGCTCTCTGCTCAGCAGGGAGTCTGCTTCCTCCTCTCTGCCTGCCTCTCTGCCTACTTGTGATTTCTGTCAAATGAATAAATAAAATCTTTTTAAAAAAATAAATAAACCTCTGTTTTCTGTTCTCTTGGTTATACCTCAGTAGAATTACAGGCAGGTAAATTTTTATTATTTTTTGTAGTCAAATTATAAACTATTCATAATTTACCATTATATCCATTTTAAGTGTACAATTCAGTAGCATTAAGCATATTCATAATACTGTGTTACTGTCACCACCATCCATTTCCAGAGCTTTTTTCATTATCCCAAACTGAAATACTATACCCATTAAACCATAACTCCCCATTCCTCTGCTCCCCTACTCCTGGTAACTATTTTCTTTGATTTTGCCTATTTTAAGTAACTCATATAAGTTGAATGATACAGTATTTGTCCTCTTTCATCTGGCTAATTTTCATGCCTTCTAAGACTCATACAGGTTGGAAAAGTGCCTGGGTATCTCAGTCGGTTAAGTGTCTAATTCTTAGTTTCTGTTTTAGGTCATGATATCTCGGGGTCATGAGATCCAGACCCGTGTAGGGCCCTGTGCACAGCAGGGAGTTTCCTGGAGATTCTCTCCCTCTCACTCTGCCCCGCCTTCCCATGCTCACTTGCCACATACGTGTTGTAGCATGTGTCTCAATTCCATTCCTTTTTAAGGCCGAATAATATTCCACTGTATGTATATACCACATGTTGTCTACTGGCAGGTGATGCTTTTAACACAAAGGAAACAGGTGCAATCTGTCCCTACACTCCTTTTTTTAAATTGCTTTTGGGGGAGAACAAAAAATCATTGATTATATATTATTGTTAGGCTTGGCAAGAACTGAAATGAAATCAATCATTAGCAAATCAACTAAATTGTAGTAATGGTGAAAATTGCTTTGCCGTATGGCTCATTATTAGAATTCAAGTTCGTTTTGTACTTCCAAATTATATCACCATTTCATAGTCGCTGATTACTTGCAGAAATGCAGTTTTATAAAAGGAACTGACTTGAAGGAAACTCCCAAGTACAGCAGTCAGAAACTAGTTGTTCTTTAAGTCTGTATTACTCTTGGTGTCCTAAAATCACTTCTGGTAATGTCTTTGAATTACATACATAGCAAAATCATTTTGGATTGGTAACAAGTTGGTTAGAGCACAGACTGCTAAGTGGCTGTATGACTGTGGGCAAGCTGTTTAACCTGTCTGTACCCCTCTTCTCATGTGTTCAGAGGCTCAGTAACAGTACCTACTGTCCAACATTAGATGACATGATACATCAGAGATTTTTTTTTTTTTTAAGATTTTTATTTATTTATTTGACAGAGAGAGATCACAAGTAGGCAGAGAGGCAGGCAGAGAGTGAGGGAAGCAGACTCCTCGCAGAGCAAAGAGCCCGATGCGGGGCTCGATCCCAGGACCCTGAGATCATGACCTGAGCCGAAGGCAGAGGCTTTAACCCACTGAGCCACCCAGGTGCCCTGATACATCAGAGATCTTTATTGAGTGGCACATAGTCGGCACTCAATAAATGTTGGCCTCTATTTGATTTTACAAGTTTTTTATATATTTGATTCTTTTTCAGAATTCATAATGCACTTAAAGGAATCCCAGATGACCGAGATGGGCTGTTTGACACAATCCAGCGCTCTAAGAATCACTATCAAAAGAGAGCATACCAGTGTATAAAATGTATGGTAGCTCTTTTTAGCAATTGTCCTGTTGCTTACCAGATTCTGCAGGTGAGGGTTTTTTCTTACAATTTTGCAAAAATCTGAATCAGAATTAGGGATTCCGTTTTAAAGACAAATATAATGAGATATTGGAGTTGTTATTTTAAGTTAACTTTAAGAAATATTCCAAAACCTTTTCCATACATGGTTTTATTTTCTTTTGAAGGGCAATGGAGATCTTAAAAGAAAGTGGACCTGGGCAGTGGAATGGCTTGGAGATGAACTTGAAAGACGACCATACACCGGCAACCCTCAGTACACTTACAACAACTGGTCTCCTCCAGTGCAGAGCAATGAAACATCAAATGGTTATTTCTTGGAGAGATCACATAGTGCTAGGATGACACTTGCAAAAGCTTGTGAACTCTGTCCAGAGGAGGTAAAAAAATAAATAAATAAATAAATAAATAAATAAATAAATGGAAGAAAGCACTTTGTTACTTCATAGGCCAGTGTTTATTAATGATAGTATCAAGGAATTTTGTCTAGGTTTTGTTTGCTTTAGTATTTACTATATGTAATCTTAAGTTAATGAGGGAACCTTCTTTTATAGAGAAATTTCTGAAATTGCCTGACATGTAATCTTTCTGAAGAGACCCAGATCAGGTTTTTTCATCTGTTTCAGTTTATCTCAGTAAAAGGAAACTTGAGTCAGTTTTGTAGGTTTTTAAATTTTTATTTCAGATACAAAAAACTTCAATATGAATTTGCCTACATAATTCTTTGATTATTTAAAATTAGGAGCCAGATGACCAAGATGCCCCAGATGAGCATGAGTCACCTCCACCTGAAGATGCCCCATTATACCCCCATTCACCTGGATCTCAGTATCAACAGGTAAATCGGGTTGGTTTATGTTTTTATCCTCTAGACAATTCTTAGGCTTTATTTAAAGAATGGCTGAATTTTTTGTTGTGACTGCAAAGTAACAGAGGGATTATCTGGACTACCTTTAGAGCATGAACAAAAGAGGAATAGCTGGGGCAGCTTCACAGTGTGATATGTTTGAACTTCCCCTGTGGTGTCTTCCTAGTCAAATAGGTGCCTGTCTTTGTACTCACACTCAGTAAAACTATGTGGCAATTGATGTCAACATTAAATGATAATATTTAGTACAAAGGATTAGGACATTTCCTGTTAGGCTGAGTCTGCAGATGGATTCCAAAGACATTTTAAAGATGTGGCAATGAAGGAAATTGTTCTTGGTTACATAACCAAGACTTCAGTGACAATCAAAATTGTTGAAAAATATCAAGGATTTGGTAGATTTCCATAAAAGTTCCTGTATGATCAATAAATTTTAAAAATTTAGATAAAGAAACTTTCTAAAATAACTTTTATTTCTAAAACCCAGAGGTGACCAATTCAGGTCTTTTGAGGCAGTGTTGCTCAAATTTGAACAAGCACCAGAATTCCCCAGTGGGCTTGTTCCAACACAGATTGCTGGGCCCCAGGCCAAGCTTCCAATTCTTTTAGGCTGGGGGTGTGGAACCAGAAAATCTGCATTTCTGACATGTTCCCAGGTGATTGATGCTGCTGCTAGTCTGGAAGCCATACTTTCAGAACCATTATTTAAGGCATTCTCGTCTGGCTGGCTCAGTTGGTTAATGGTCCTACTTTTTTTTTTCCCCAAGATTTTATTTATTTATTTGACAGAGATCACAGATAGGCAGAGAGGCAGGCAGGGAGAGAGGAGGAAGCAGGCTCCCCGCTGAGCAGAGAGCCCGATGCAGGGCTCTATCCCAGGACCTTGGGATCATGACCTGAGGCGAAGGCAGAGGCTTTAACCCACTGAGCTACCCAGACGCCCCAAATGGTCCTACTCTTGATCTCAGCACAGGTCTTGATCTCAGGATTGTGAGTGCAAGCCCCAAGTTGGGTCCCAGATTGGGCGTGGAGCCTACGTGAGAAAGGGGCGGGATGGAAATAGAAGCATACTCAATAATTAGAAAATGCCCATTTAGCATATTTATTTTCATAATACAAATAATAGAAAGGCCTAAAATCTTCTTGACTGGTGGGAACGTACAGAAAAATGAGGGTTCACAGGTTTAAAAGGTTAGGAAGTCAAATTCATAAGGAAGAAAGTTACTTTCCTCAGCCCTGAGAAAGCTCATGTATCAATCATGCCTAGCTCGTCCATGTTTCTTTAACGTTGTCATTTCCATTAATACTGTTCTGTGTTCAAGGTTGTTGCTAATGCAGATCTCATATGACTGGTCAGTCATATTTGTCATTATCATATAGAAGCTTCCAGGTGCTTGAAGAGTCAGAATAGATGGGTTCTAGTTCATAGATCATTTTGTGAGTGTTTTTGACAATAGACAATAACAAACTGTAATCCCTTATTTGTTGGACTTAGACCTAAATAATTTGGGGCACTCCACTTGTGATCTCTGTCAAATAAAATAAAAAAATAAAAATAAATAATTTGGGGCACTAAAAATCACTTTGGCTGAAGATTTATACGGCTCTACACTGGTTTTGTTTAGGGTTTGGAGCTAGGTTAGCTTTTCTCTTTTCTTTTAGATTTTATTTATTTGTCAGAGCACAATCAGGGGGCCCAGTAGAGGAAGAGGAAATAGCAGGCTTTCTGCTGAGCAGGGAGCTTGATATAGGGCTCAGTCCCAGGACCCTGAGATCATGACCTGAGCCAAAGGCAGACACTTAACCCATTGAGCCTCCCAGGCATCTGGAGCTTTTCTCTTTGAAATGATTTTTCTTTTCTTTCTCAGCATTAGCCCAAGGATATTTACTCTTTGTAAGTCCCAGGAATAAAAGAAATGTTTACGTGTCCACAGATTTCAGCCCATGATGCTATATGAAAACTTTTAACATTGATCTCTTGTCCCTTCCCAGAATAACCATGTGCATGGACAGCCGTATACAGGCCCAGCAGCACATCACATGAACAACCCTCAGAGAACTGGCCAACGAGCACAAGAAAATTACGAAGGCAGTGAAGAAGTATCCCCACCTCAGACGAAGGATCAGTGAAATGCACATAATTAACTAGTTCCATCAAGACTGTGCACCCAGGCCTTACAGTCCAACCTTTTTCTGTGTCTGGCTAATAATTTAAAACTAGAAAAACTATTCCTAATCAACATGGAGTGGAGAGTTTATTCACTGTCTTATCTGCAGAAATTTGCTGTCAATATATAACCCGCCTGCAGTGGAAAGTGTATAGTGTTTTGTAATAAATGGCCTGATGCTAATGTGTAAATGGCAAAGGTGTATATAGTATATTAATGTTTGACTGTTAATTCTTAAGCAAGAAACTTTTCTTGAGGAGACTCACAGATCTACAAAAACTACAAAAGTTAATTTTCTTGTTCTTCCCACTGCACTCTGCAACCAGTGTTGACTGCCTCGTGGCAGTTGGATCTGCTCCTTTACAAAAACAAAAAAATAAACCAACAGCAACAAAACAGCCCATCCATGTCAACCACACCAATAGTTTCATGTTAATCTTTGCCACGGGAGTCAGTTTTACTATGAGCAATGATATAAGGCTGGTAACCTTTAAATTATTTGGTTGATGTGGAAAATTGGTGATGTAATATTGTTTCTAGATCTTTTTCATTGCCTTTTTAATTCTGATGTTAGGTTAATCACTTTGAAGCTATAGTTAATGCTGTAACATTTAGCATGGCTTCACACCAGGTTAGTGTAGCCAATGAGGAAAAAATTACCCTAATGACAGCAGTTGTCCCAGTGTGACAGCTGTATTGCTCAGAGCTTTTCCTTCTTACACCTAGAATATAAGTATAAAACAAGGGGAGAAATGTGAGAAACAGGCGGTTTTCAGTTACACATACGTTGCTTATGTCTAATGTTTGACAGTTCAATCTCTGGGTGGGATAAAGAAATTTAAATATCAGTAATGGGAATTTTTAAAGATTTAAAACAAATATGCAAAAATTTGCTATGCCAGGATGCTTGGAGCATAATAGAAGATTGTATTTGGTGTGCTTGTTTTGTTTCTTTGGTAGAGCTTATTAGATGAATCTTCTAGAACTTTCCTTCCGCTGGACCCCAGTGAAGTGGAAGTCACCAGAATCCCACAGTACTTGGAGCGCCACTGCACCAAGCTTGTCTGGCTGAGTTTCTGCTCAGGCACAGTTTTACTTGAAAGCAAGAATTGTCCTAGCTCCTTTTCCATTATTCCAAAATTTTGAATGTTCGAAGCAGGGTCTTGATTAAAAAGGAAACTACTGGTTAGTTAATCTAATTGAGGTATCATAATTTCAGCATAAACATTTAATTAAAGATAAGGAACTCATCAGTTAATACTGTATTTAAAAGAGAATTGGTAACTTGAATGTGTGTAATTTTTGGAACCTGTCTAAAAACCAAATACCCCTGCAAACAGATACAGTCCACCCTATTCTATTTAAATATTTTGCTGTTTTATTTTATAGAAATTATTTTGCTGAATTCACAAATAGAATTTGATTTATGAAGAACTTTTTGTCCTGTGGTGTGTTTTTGTTTTTGTTTTTGGGTTGGTTTTCTATTTTTTGGTTGGTTTGTCACCCCCTCTCTTTTATTTTTGGTTACTTTTTTTGTCCATTTTTGGTTTTTTGGGGTTTGTTTTTGGTTTTTTTGTTTTTTTGGTATTTTTTTGGTTTTGGTTTTTTTTGAAGGACTGCATAATAAATTAATTCTGTGCATAGCATGCTTAGGCATGACACTGAATTCAGGAGTTCAGTCACATCGAGTTTTTGTGCACAGAAAGATTTGACCTTTGGCCCTTGACTAAAGATTTAGAGAAAACAGGATATTGACACTGTAAAAGTTTCCTAACATAATCAATCTTGTACTTTTTGTATGTTTTTTATATACATGTATATTTAATGAGCACAAGCTTGGTTGTATTTTTTACAATTTAGTTAATAGGAAAATGTTTTGTCAAAAAGGCTATAGTTGGAACTGAACAAAGCAGAAACAAAATTGAGAATTGCTTTATTTTGTGATTAAAAGGGGCAGGTATTTAAGATAAAGCTTTGGGTATCTTATTTGCAGTACTCTATAGTCCATCTGTGCTTCTAGGTTTTCTGTAATACTAGGAAATTTTGACACCAGACAGATCCTGTTTTTACCTTAAGTATGTTACATCTGAGTTTAAGTTGGAGCAAAATCCTACACACTGTTTGCAATTCCAGTTGATAGTTTTAAAAGTTCCTCAATTCCAGGCTTCCTTAGCAATAAGCAAAATAGGTTAACTGTATTTGGACAATTTGCTATCCTTAAATACACCTTTTCACCAGATGAGAGGTGATTTTTGTATTTCCCGCTCCTTAACAAAATATGTGATGTACTTAATTTAAAAACTTTTTAATGACTTCCTAGACACAAAAAACTTGACATTTGAAAAGGCTGTGAATTTTTCTCCTTGGAGGGAGATCCCATCTTGGTTGCTTTGAATTGACAATTCCCCTTGTGCCAGGTGAGAGCTTTCGAATCCTTTTCCCCTCCATTTGAGGAAGAGCTGTCTATGTTGTGCTCAGGATCAAGGGAAAGTGAACAGGGAGATTTATTTTTGTTTGTGTGAGTTATTTTCTCTATTTAACTTCTTAAGCAAGCATTAACATATAAGTGGAAATTTTAAGGCGCATGTTACTGTAAGAGCAACATGGTGGTGTCGAGGTCTTTTTCTGAACATCAATGGCACATTTAAACTTCCAAGTCTTCAAAGTGCCTAAAGATAATTTAATTCTCCCTCAACTGATTCTTGAGCCATATATAGAATTCCTACTTTAAACCTTTGTTTCAGAATCACTAGTCTTCCTTTCAAAGAAGCACCCCCAGGATTCTAAATGGCATGAATACTTCATAGAAGACAGATTCTACTGTTAACATAAAGACTAAAGCTATTTTTGTTGTTAAATCTGTGAACAAGGGCTTTGCCCTGTTGGATCTAAGTATTTCCGTGCACAACTTGGTAAAAACCATATTGCTGCTGTTTCTAAGCCCTCCACCAACTAAATTTTCATGCTCAGCATTGTAGAGGCAGAAATAACATAAATCATACTTGGGGTTTTTTGTCTTTCCTTGATTTTTCTCTCTGATAATTTCCCAACCTTGTGTCTTTTAGCTGTTATATATACAAATTTAGAATTATTAAAATGTTTTATATTTTTTTCATGATTAACTTTTATTAGTGAATGATAAGTATTTAATCCTAGTAGTGGTTAAAAAGATGAGGAGCCTTTTTTATTGAAATTACATTTGTAAATGAAAGCAACAGTCTGTGAATTTTCAGATGACTACTCCAACAAAATGGTTCCTTTCACTTTTTCTTGGTATTTTTCCAGCATCTGTTCTCCCATGAACTCTTACTTTGCTGAATTTTGTGGTTAATTTGGTGGATATATCCTGCCTTATTTAGAATTCTAACTGGATAAGAAAATTGCCTTTTCCTTATTAAGTGCCCAACTTTGGTCTCTAGCTGGAAGGTACTACATACTGCAAAGAAAAGAAAACAACCTCCTTCCCGCCCCACCCACCCCGTTTTTGTGTTACTGAAGAAAACAAAAAAAAACATTCAGTACTGGTTTTATAGTAGTGCTCAACCAAAATTGGTCCTGCACCTACATGAGTGTTTAGTGTTTGAAAATAAGGTTTTGGGTGTCATACATCACTACAAAAAGTGCTAAATGTATTAAGAACTTGCCGACTGTATTTATTTATAACAATTATTTTACATTTGCAGAAATGTAGCGCTTTTCCTCCAAATTCATAGGTGTAAGAAAAAAGGGGGGAAAGGTGCACCATGTTTTAAACTTGGAAATGAGTGACTTTTTTTTTTTAAATCCAGATTCCCCAAAGGAAATTTACCACCCAGATCACACACTTCTCAGCCTTTTACAAGCCAACAGACTGACTGAAGATTGTCCACAGTTCCTAAGATTTAGCACATATACAAAAATAAAACTTTATAAATTAAATTTCGGCTTTCCCTTTTATTTATTAAAATAAGATGTCTAAATGGAGGTAAATTAGAGGTGTAATAATAGATTTTATGGGAACTTTAAAAAGTGTTTACAAATAGAGGAATTTGGCCCTCTGTATCTCCAAAGTATATTCACATCTAAGCAGTGCAAAAATTGAGTTGTGATCTAATTGCTGACTTAACAGTCTAAAATGGAGATTTGGCAAACACTGTGGTGTTTCAAAGTTCATTTAAATATCAAGTGCAGCAGGTCACGTGTTTTGAGGGGAGTTACAGAAGTGAAAATTACCTCCAGCAGATTTCATCTATTCTGCTTTTTTAGTATCTGAAAAGCAATTCTTTGTTGCAGTGTTCAAAAGAAATAGGATTTCCACAAAAGCCTGTTGGTGTGTCCTTTGAGTTGGGGTACTGCTAAAGACCTGTGTAGCCCAGATTTTCAACATTTCTGAAAAACAAAACTGATACTTAACTATTGTATATTTTGGAAAACTCCACTTGGATTAAACCATTTGAACTTTTAAGTATTCTTAGCTACATGAATACACCAAATGGAATGAAACTGCATAGCCACCGATATTTTGAACTGTTTGAAATCTGACAATTCACAGGTCAGTAAACAGGTTAAATCTTTACTATCTATAAATTGAAAACTTTAAAGCCGGAGTTACATAAAAGGTTTTCATAGCTCATTTTCTTTAGGGATACAAAGTCTCAAAGGAAACTTCTTCAACCACACTTAGACTTTTGTCCATAAAACAAATGTCAGACCCATATAAAAATGACTTATTTGAAAGGCAATCATATTTAAATGTGTACGACTCCAGAGTATAGTGGGAATGCTTTTAACTGCCCCCTGGAGGTCATCTCCTTGTGCTCTATCAACATTAAAGCGAATATACCACATTTCATCCAAAGATGAAATCTTGCTGCATGGTACCCCAGTAAGCAAAACTACAGACTGAAATTTTAGGGATATCAAAATGCAGGGAATCCCATTTTGTAGTAATCCATGGCAAATACCTTTGTTTTAATATCTGAAAGTGTAAGTTTTTAATTGTGTTGGGCTTTTCTCATGTGGCTTATTTTTCCATTAACCTAAGCAGAATAGAGAAACCCTGTTTTTTATGTGTAATTAGTAATAAAGGTGGCCAACTTAGAAGTTTATGAAGAAAAAGTCTGATGGAACTGAACCTTTGAGGAGTCTTCAAACTATTCACGGAGTGCCCTGTATAAGCGATTCTCTTGACACAGTTCTGTGTCCTTGCCTCCAGTTTTCTTGCCACGCACACTATAGTTAAAAGGCCAAGCATACTTTCTGGCTCCTCCTGTAGCCTCCATCTGCCTGGCCTCATTTTGTGTCTGTCCAAGCATTTCCTGTGTGAGAACAAGCATAACCGTTGCTTTCCTTACCCTTGCTCACTATTCCTCCCCAAAAGTAGTTTGGTGGGGGTCACCTGCAAGATAGCAAGAATTGGGGCGCCTGGGTGGCTCAGTGGGTTAAGCCGCTGCCTTCGGCTCAGGTCATGATCTCAGGGTCCTGGGATCGAGTCCCGCGTCGGGCTCTCTGCTCAGCAGGGAGCCTGCTTCCCTCTCTCTCTCTCTCTGCCTGCCACTCCGTCTACTTGTGATCTCTCTCTGTCAAATAAATAAATAAAATCTTTAAAAAAAAAAAAAAGATAGCCAGAATTGCATTCATTTTCTGTTTTCAACTGTATAATGTTAAAATACTCAAAATGGATGCTTTGGATGCTGGAAGAGTTTCCAGGAGTCCTTTGGAGGGATTCCCTTGCGTAAGGATTTGGAAATGTATTTTTTTTTAAAGATTTTATTTATTTATTTGACAGAGATCACAAGTAGGCAGAGAGGCAGACAGAGAGGAGGAAGCAGGCTCCCTGCAGAGCACAGAGCCCGATGTGGGGCTCGATCCCAGGACACCGGGACCATGACCTGAGCCGAAGGCAGAGGCTTTAACCCACTGAGCCACCCAGGCGCCCCGGAAATGTATTCTTGAGGGTGTGGCTGTACATGACCTGCCAATCTGTCAAGTTCTCGTAATTCCCCACGCACTAAAACATGGGGTACACCTTTGGAATTCAGAAGTAAAGATTACTTGGGGGTCTTAAATCTGGTGTCTCAGAGTGAAGGAAGGATTGCACCATGAAAGTTCGGAATCCCCTTGCCTTTGGACCTAACTGCTGCTTGCACCATGGCTATTGGGGGGAGAAAGCGTTTATGCGGGGTGCCACGGAAACAGGTGGACACTCAGGGCTCAGTGTGTGTTGAGGAAAAGCCCTTGGATAATCCATTTTCCTAAGATCTCTAGATGTTTAGGATATGTCCCTGACCTAGTTTTTTTATGTAAAGCAGCGTGTTCTGTTGGGTGAATAGGAAAAGAGCTTTTTCAAGCTGTGTGTTTAAAATCAGAAATCTAGGGGCACCTGGGTGGCTCAGTCATTAATCGTCTCCCTCCGTCTCAGGTCACGATCCCAAGGTCCTGGGATTGAGTCCCATGTCAGGCTTCCTGCTCAGCAGGAAGCCAGCTTCTCCCTCTCCCTCTCCTCCTGCTTGTGTTCCCTCTCTCACTCTCTGTCAAATAAAATCTTAAAAAAAAAAAAATCAGAAATCTAGACGGTGACTGCTCAAATTTGATGAGTATCTTTCCTTACTGAAAATATTCATCAGTAGGGGGCGCCTGGGTGGCTCAGTGGGTTAAGCCGCTGCCTTCGGCTCAGGTCATGATCTCAGGGTCCTGGGATCGAGTCCCGCATCGGGCTCTCTGCTCAGCAGGGAGCCTGCTTCCCTCTCTCTCTCTCTCTCTCTCTCTCTGCCTGCCTCTCCGTCTACTTGTGATCTCTCTGTCAAATAAATAAATAAAATCTTTAAAAAAAATATTCATCAGTAGGACTTTTTAAAAAGATTTTATTTATTTATTTGACAGATCACAAGTAGGCAGAGGCGGGCGGTGGCGGGGGTGGGGGGGGCTGGGGGCAGGCTCCCAGCTGAGCAGAGAGCCCAACGCAGGGCTCGATCCCAGGACCCTGGGATCATGACCTGAGCTGAAGGCAGAGGCTTAATCCACTGAGCCACCCAGGCGCTCCATCAGTAGGACTATTAATTATTTCTTTCAGCCATCTACTTTCAGAGTGTCTTAAGCATTTAGCATAAATTTTTTTCACCACAAAACAGGCCTTACACAGATTCCCGAAAGGCTGTTGTTCTAACATACTTTCCTTAGGACGTCTGACTTAGTCAAAGACTAAGACCATGAATGTGCTAAAGATTTGCAAGCTAAAGCTACCAAGTCAGGTTTGGTAGGGAGAAACAGACTCCCCCCTAAGCAGGGAGCCTGATGTGGGACTCGATCCCACCCCGGGATCTCGACCTGAGCCGAAGGCAGACGTTTAACCAACTGAGCCACCAAGGCACTGAGTCAGTTTGTTTTTAAGATTTTATTTATTTGACAGTATGCACACACACATGAGCAGGGGCAGAGGGAGAGGGAGAAGCAGGCTCCCTGCTGAGCAAGGAGCCTCATGTGGGACTCCATTCCAGGACTCTGGGATCACGGCCCCGCCAAAGGCAGACGCTTAACCAACTGGGCCACCCGGGCATCCCTCAGTCAGTTTTTGTTTTTAAGATTGATATTTATTTATTTATTTATTTATTTATTTATTTAATTTATTTATTTGACAGAGAGAGATCACAAGTAGGCAGAGAGGCATGCAGAGAGAGAGAGAGGGAAGCAGGCTCCCCGCTGAGCAGACCCTTAACGACTGAGCCACCCAGGTGCCTCTTGAAACAGGCTTCTTACGCTGAGGTTAGCAGATACTCCATTTGGACAAGGAAAAGAATCCAATATACTGTTTCAGAAAGAGTGCAGGCTGGAGAAGAATGTAGGGTTGCAAACACCTTACCACCCGTGATGAACTAGAAATGGCTACAGGATGTCCCCCTACTCGTTGTGTTTTTGTCTCTAGAAAAGCACAGTGCCAGGTAACCAAGAGTAACAATTTCGAGTGCTTTGGAGCGGTAATAATTTATCAATATTCAAATTACATTTAAGCTTTTAACTGCTGTTCTGCTATGAAGTATGATAGGCAATAGTCATTACAAAAATCAATCTGAGGCTGAAGAGTAATAATTTATATCCTAGGGAAACTGGTTTAACTCTAAAATGGTTATATTGAATTTTTTTTTTTTAAAGTCAGGAATGAACTGGAAATATAAAGCTAGGACCAAAGGAAGATATAACTAAATAATGTCATGCCTGTGTCTCCAACTAAATGCTAAATTTTAAATGCAGTTGTTAAAACTTGGCCTTCTAGGGGTGCCTGGGTGGCTCAGTGGGTTAAGCTGCTGCCTTCGGCTCAGGTCATGATCTCAGGGTCCTGGGATCGAGTCCCACATCGGGCTCTCTGCTCAGCAAGAAGCCTGCTTCCCTCTCTCTCTCTCTCTCTCTCTGCCTTCCTCTCCGTCTACTTGTGATCTCTCTCTGTCAAATAAATAAATAAAATCTTTAAAAAAAAAAAAAAACTTGGCCTTCTAAATTTGACTAACGAGGGACACCTGGGTAGCTCCATCAGTTAAGCACCCGCCTTCCGCTCAGGTCATGATCCCAGGACCCTGGGATCGAGCCCCAGATTGGGCTCACTGCTCAGGGGAAAGCCTCCTCCCTCTGCTTGCTGCTCTCCCTGCTTGTGCTCCCTTTCTCTCTTTCAAATAAATAAAATCTTTAAAAATAAATAAATAAATAAATAAATTTGACTAGTGAGTCAGGGGAAAAAGTCAAGTAAGGCTGGGTTTTTGTGTTCTGAATTTGTTCACCAACGCATATATTAAGTCTGACATGCAGTGTTACATTTTGTGTCTAGATTAAGAGGAAATACAGGTGTCTAAAACACTAAATCTTGTCTCATATTTTAAGTGATCTTTTTTTTTAAAGATTTTTTTTTTAAGATTTTATTTATTTGAAACAGAGAGAGAGAGAGATCACAAGTAGGCAGAGAAGCAGACAGAGAGAGAGAGGAGAAAGCAGGCTCCCCGCTGAGCAGAGAGCCTGATGCGGGCCTCGATCCCAGGACCCTGAGATCATGACCTGAGCCAAAGGCAGAGGCTTAACCCACTGAGCCACCCAGGCTCCCTTAAATGATCTTTAAATGAAGACCTACAGCAGGTCTTCCCCCTGCGTCTCACGTGCGCTCCCATCAAGGAACAGCTTTTGCCGTGAATCTGATGCGGGGTTACAATTTTGAAAACTGAAACACGCCTTTTACTTTTTCTTAGCTCTGGTTTGAGAATAAGTACACTGAAAAGTTAAACACTGGTAGCTCAGATGAGGCTCTCTTGGAGACACTGCTTGCAATGAGAAGAAAAACAATGCTAACACTTAAGTCTTACTTTGTGTTTGGTTCTTAACTTTGATCTCCACTAGGAATGTTTTCTCTTATTAAAAAAATAAAAAGCTTGTTTATTCATATTAACGCCCATCCCGGCCATTCTGATTAAAGACATACCTCTTTGTGAAGCTTTCTGAAAGGGTCTGAATTTAAACCGCCCACCACTAGCCTCAGAGCGGGAATTATTCTCCTGTGCATTTCCCTCTGCTCTGTTAAGATGAGTTTCCATCAGGGGCGCCTGGGTGGGTCAGTGGGTTAAAGCTCTGCCTTCGGCTCAGGTCATGATCTCAGGGTCCTGGGATGGAGTCCCACATCGGGCTCTCTGCTCAGCAGGGAGCCTGTTCCCTTCCCCTCTCTCTGCCTGCCTCTCTGCCTACTTGTGATCTGTCAAATAAATAAATAAATCTTTAAACACACACACACACACACACACGAGATGAGTTTCCATCAGACATGGGTTCTGCTGTAACACTCACTCGGGAATAATACTTAATGGGGAGACATGTTATAGGTGCTGAAGAAACGGGCCCTAAAGAAAGAGGGGAGGGTGGGTATCAGAACCAAAGCATGAATTCTACGTGTGAAGTGCACTTCTCACTTTTTTTTTTTTTAAGGTTTATTTATTTGAGAAAGAGCAAGGGAGCACGAGCAGGGTGAGGGACAGAGGCAGAGGAAGAAGCAGACTTGGCACCAAGCAGGGAGCCCGATGCGGGGCTCGATCCCAGGACCCCAGGAACATGTCCTGAGCCAAAGGCAGACACTTTACCGACTGAGCCACCCAGGCAGCCCTCAAACTCACATTCTTCTGATAATGACTTCAACTGTGGTCTGTTACAGTTCCTCTCAATTTGAATATGGGGCATTGGGTCCCAACCTGGTCTCTGGAAAGCTCTGGAAGCTGGTCGCCAAGTGCAGAGCCATTCGTCTTGTATAAAGTCATTTGTATTCAGTTTGGAGAAATACTAGTGTCGGGCATGTCTTCGCTGGGCTTTTTCAGATGTGCTCATGTCTTTTCTTATAAAAAAGCCAACTTTCTTGACAGTCAGTGTCAATTTCGCATTTAAAGAAAGGCAACTAATAAAATCTCTCTGCTTAGGGGCACCTGGGTGGCTCAGTGGGTTAAAGCCTCTGCCTTCGGCTCAGGTCATGATCCCAGGGTCCTGGGATCGAGCCCCGCATCAGGCTCTCTGCTCAGCAGGAAGCCTGCTTCCTCCTCTCTCTTTCTCTCTGCCTCTCTGCCTACTCGTGATCTTTGTCTGTCAAATAAATAAATAAAATCTTAAAAAAAAAAATCTCTCTGCTTAGAATTAAAATGGAGGGGCTCCTGGGTGGGTTTTTTTTTTTTTTTTAAAGATTTTATTTATTTATTTGACAGAGAGAGGCAGGCAGAGAGAGAGGAGGAAGCAGGCTCCCTACTGAGCAGAGAGCCCCATGCGGGGCTCGATCCCAGGACCCTGAGATCATGACCTGAGCCAAAGGCAGAGGCTTTGACACACTGAGCCACCGGGGTGCCCCATCCTGGGTGGTTTAGTAGCCTCAGGGATTGGGCCAGCATCAGGCTCCTGGCTCCCTGTTTAGCGGGGGATCTACTTCTCCCTCTTCCTTTGTCCCCGATGCTGGCCTGCAGTCATGCATGCGCTCTCGCTCTCTCTCAAATAAATAAATCTTTTATTTTTTTTAAAGATTTTCTTTATTTATTTGACAGAGAGATCACATGTAGACAGAGAGGCAGACAGAGAGAGGGGGGGAAGCAGGCTCCCCACTGAGCAGAGAGCCCGATGCTGGGCTTGATCCCAGGACCCTGGGATCATGACCTGAGCCAAAGGCAGAGGCTTAACCCCTGAGCCACCCAGGCATCCCAATAAATAAATCTTTTAAAAACCCCAATAATATTAAATAAGAAGCAAGCACAAAGGGACAAAGTGTGCAGACTGGGTCAGCAGTCCCAAGGAGTGACTGTGTGCTGGTACATGTAAGGACTCCTGGCGGGCTTCAGTTGGTTCCCTTCAAAACACGGAAAGGATCACTCTGGGTGCCTGTGAGAGAAGAAAATTCCAGCTGACATGGGGACAATCAGAAGAAATTCTGGCCTACAACCTATAACATCCAATGCTACCGTGAAAAAGATACTATTGTCAAGTTGAATTGCCCCCGGGCTGGCAGAATCAGAGCTCCAGATTGTCTGCGAAGGAAATGCATTTATATTGAAAAACCGTTCACAGACTGTGTGGTAATCTAAACTAGGAAAGTTTCAAACTTTGGCTTTAAAACTGCACGAGGATCACAGTCTATATGTTGTCAGATGAGTTTTGACCCACTTTTCACATCTAGAGACTTTAAAAAAAGACCTTTTTTGGTGTTCTTATTATAGTAATGATTTCTGCTAGACTGAAAGGGTTGAATCCCCATATGGACAGATACGCTGTTAGTTTTTTGTTTTTTAAGCGAGTTAACGTGGTTTTGGGCGCTGTATAGGGTGAATTATAACTTTTGCCTGGCGGTGGCGCTTCTAAACTGGTCCAGGGGCTGGCGCTGGACTGGCTGAAAGAGGAACATCTGGGGAGCTTTTTTAAAACCCAATTTTCAGGGGCCCCTGGGTGGCTCAGTCCATTAAGCCTCTGCCTTTAGCTCTGGTCGTGATCCTGGGGTCCTGGGGTCCTGGGATCCAGCCCCGCGGTAGGCTCCCTGCTCAGCAGGGAATCTGCTCCTCCCTCTCCCTCTGCCCACCTCCACTCGTGTTCTCTCTTGCCCTTCTCCCTCTCTCACTCTCAAATAAATAATCTTTTTTTAAAAATCTACAAAACAAAAACAATTTCTGGGTCCCACTTCTGGAAACTGAGCATAGATGCAGTGTGTCCAGGAATCTGTAGCATTTTTTTTTTTAGGACACGCAGTGGAGTTTCACAACCATTTCCATAGGACACTGTTGTTCTTTAAAAAATGGAGGGTGGGGTTGCCAAACTTTAAAACTGCAGATGAGTCAACAAATAGGACACCCACGAACCTCTTAGCTGGAACTGGCATGTCTGTCAAAAGCAATCAGGTATGATAACCAAGTCCCCGTCGCGGCTCAGTGTGTATCCTTGGGACACAGCCTGGAGCGGAGCCCAGGTGCGCTGACGGGTGGTCAGCTGAGGCGGCAGCAGCCTGAGGCTGGCGGTTCCACTGGGACAACTGGAAACCGTACTTCTCCAGAGAAGGACCAGGAGGATGTTAAAGAATTCTAAGGAAAAAGAAAAAAAAAAGTAAATTTGGGAACACTGATTGTGTGAGCAAAATGACCAGAATGTAGAATTTCCTGGCTAAGGTGTCTGGGGCCAAAGGAATGGGTGGTGTTTCTCCGGGAGTGACGATGGGGGTCTGAGTTAGAAACAGTGTTTTTTGTTTGTTTTGTTTTTTAAGATTTTATTTGACAGAGACACAGCAAGAGAGGGAACACAAGCAGGGGGTTTGGGAGAGGGAGAAGCAGGCTTCCCTTCCCGCTGAGCAAGGAGCCCCAAGTAGGGCTGGATCCCAGGACCCTGAGATCATGACCTGAGCTGAAGGCGGATGCCTAACGACTGAGCCACCCAGGCGCCCCTAGAAACAGTGTCCTTCACAGATGTGGGGGTAGGACAGGACTACCCTCCACCATTCGTGAAAACAAGAGTCCTAGTCCTCTGGTTTGTCTCCCCTGTGATTTGAGTCCCATGAGCAAGAGGAGGTTGGTTTCTATTGAATTTTCCTTTCTGAAAAAGGAAGCGCTGAGCCCCAGCTCTGCAACTAGGGAGCTCGGATTCCTCCAGCTTTTCAGCCTGCAGTCCCAGCGGCCCAACTCTGCAATATTCCCCGAACAAATAATGACAAATGAAATAGCACTTGGAGCCATCTGCTCGAGTTGATGCGTTTTGCCTCTGGTGTTTATAAACCTGCTTCAGTATGAAGCAAAAACAAAGCCCTGAGTTTAGCAAAAAAGCATGGCTGGCTGAGCAGCCAGAAGCAATTTCCAACTCAGAAACACGACTTAATTTATTTTTATCCAGGATGTTTTGGGGCCGTGTGATTTGCTTTAGAGCAACGAATGCCGTATGCTCTGTACTGCTGGCCTCTGCTTTCTGAAGAAGAGCCAAGAAAATGTGCGGGTGTCACAACTTTGGGGTCGTGTTCTTACATCTCCGTGTGCCTTTGTTGCTGAAATGGGCAGGAAGAATCTTCGGGAACCTGTGCCTAACTAGTTCACCCGGTGGTTCCCGGTGGTGCTTGGGAGGGGATTTTCCTGGACGACCCGTGGCGGTCTGCTCTGGTGCTTTGTTTGCTTTGGAAAATTCCAGTGCGGATCTTCCTCTGTTGACGTGCTCAGCGCTCTCACGAGATAGCATTGTCCGTAGGGTGTCTTTGCTGTCGAATAGGACGACGCGAAGACTGGATTATCCAGTTCTCCGCGGGCAGGAGGGCTCCAAGCCTCATCACCCTGCGAGGAAGGTAGAAAGTCCTCGTCCTGGAGCGAAAGCTCTGCTCGAGAGCTTGAAAAGGCTTTCCCGGGGTGGCTCGGCAGGGAGAGGGAACCCCAAAATCTGTTTTCTTTGTCTTACGCTGGGGGTCAAACGAGTCAGGCCCACGGGAGCCCGAAGTTCAGAAGCACTGGGCGGTGCGCGGGGGCTCTTCTGGCGGCGGGTCCACTGTCACCGGCCCGCGGGGAGCCGGGGGAGGTGGCCCTGCGCCGCCCGGGGAGGAACCTATACGGTCTTCTGTCTCGGAAGAGGTCGACAGCCTGTCACAGCTGCGCGGGGACTGTTTTGTAAACGGTCCTTCCCTCCTCCCTTCCCCAGGACAACTGCTGCGCCCCCAGGGGAGCGGCAGAGAGGAGATTAAAGATGTTTTTTGTTCACAAACCGGTTCCTCTCTGTCGGAGAAAACCCAAGGCTGGGCTTTGCGTTTGCACGGTGGGGGTGCGGGACAGAGTTCAACAACAACAAAAAAGGGCTTGAAAGCCATTCATTCATAGAATAAACTCTTGGCAAGTGTTGGATTTTTTTTTCCCCCAATAGGTGATCTTTTTTTCTTCTGCATTTAGTTTATTACCAAAGCACAAAATCGAATGAAACTGCCCTAAATAAGAAAAGTGCGGCTTCTGGAGCTTTCGGGCCTTTACTAAATGTCAAGGGCAGCAATGCTGCTGCTTCCAGGGAAGGGCCTACTTCCAGGAGTTTTTCGGGTTTTAATTTTTTTTTTAAACTTAATTATTATTTTTTAAAGTAGGTTCCATTCGCAAGGTGGGGTTTTGAACTCACCACCCGGAGAGCAACAGTCACAAGCTCTACCACCTGAGTCAGCCAGGCGCACCCCACCCCACCCCACTCTGGGGTTTTTAAAAATCCTCTTTTTAACGATGAAAACCCATTTGAGAATTGCGGCCTGGCAGACAATTCTGTTGTGTCCTCCTCGGTCAAAGCACGCTCTTGCCTGAAAGGGCAGGCAGAAGGAAATGAATATGGAAGCACGTCCTCGATCATGTGATCTCTCCAAGTTTTTGTTTTTTAAGATTTTATTTATTTATTTGACAGAGAGAGACCGCAAGTAGGGACAGAGAGGCAGGCGGGGGTGGGGGGGTGGGGAAGCAGGCGCCCCGCTGAGCAGACAGCCCGATGCGGGGCTCGATCCCAGGACCCTGAGATCATGACCGGAGCCGAAGGCAGCGGCTTAACCCCCTGAGCCACCCAGGCGCCCGTCTCCAAGTTTTCTGTACCCTGTCTGTTCTTCCTCCGCTGGCTCATTAATAACAGTTCCCAGCTTTGATGTCTCGCTAACCGCGTCCCACTCTACTGGTCCTGCTGGGAAGTCCCTTAGCCGGGAACCGCAACGCAGGGGTAACGACAAGGGTTCACAGTGCTCCCTCCGGGAATCGAACCCACACAGTTGGACTCCAGGGCATAAACGCCACACCTCAGCATCAATCGGATCAAATTCTCCTTAAAGTTTTTTTTTTTTTTTATTTTTTATTTATTCATTTGACAGATATCACAAGTAGGCAGAGGGACAGGCATCGAGAGAGGAGGAAGCAGGCTCCCCGCTGAGCAGAGAGCCCAGGACCCTGGGACCATGACCTGAGCCGAAGGCAGAGGCTTTACCCACTGAGCCACCCAGGCGCCCCAACCTTAAAGTTTTTTTTTAAGATTTCATTTATTTGTTAGAGAGAGAGTAGGAATGGGCACGAGAGAGAGAGAGAGAGAATGTGCACACGCAGGGGCAGGGCAACAGGGCCCACTGAGCAGGGACCTGAGCCCAAGACAGATGCTTCACCAACTGAGCCACCAAGATGCCCCCGATCAAATTCTTTGTCGTGGTTGTGGTCAGCTAGGGCTGACTGGAATGATTTAGTAAAAATAGATGTCTCAGCGGCACAATAATTTGACTTACAATCTAGCTGTAAAATCTGCCTGGTAACACAGAAGCCCTTGTTTTTGTAGTTTTTTTAAGGTCTTCAGAAACAGCGATTGCAGTAGGTTCACTCCGGGCTTCCTTAAGGACTTCTTGGGAAACCTGAGCACCCCGTGGACAGCAGCTGTTTCGAGCAGCGGCTGTTAACTCCACCTTAGAAAGCACCCCTGTTCCGACTGAAGCATACAGTTTACAGTGTACTAAGGACAGGCAGAAGTCTTCACAGGCTGGTCTCCTGTAAGGGATCGAAACAAGTCAGATGGATCAAGTGGGAAGCGATGAAGCCTCCTGCCGGTAGTAGATGGTTTTGTGCCCTTCTCTTTACCTATACCCTCAGCCTGTCAATGAACTTTATTGATTTATTTTTTAAGATTTTATGTATTCATTTGACAGAGACACAGCGAGAGAGGGAACACAAGCAGGGCAAGCGGGAGGGAGAGGCAGACTCCCCGCTGAGCACGGAGCCCGATGCGGGGCTCGATCCCAGGACAGGACCTGAGCCCATGGCAGAGGCTTAAGGACTGAGCCACCCAGGTACCCCTGTCAATGAATTTTAGGGTAAGGAATTAGAAAGCTGCCTCTAGGTAACCAGTTCTCAACTATGCCAGATATTACCATTTTAGTAACTGGAAAGCAGCACCCGTTTCTCATTAGCATAAATCTCCTTGATTGCCCCTGCATTCTACCCTGGAAGAAAATACATTTTCCCCATGGGACTCAAAGCTGTTTTCACTGGGATAGAAAATAAATGCAACCCACAAGCATCATTTTCACCCCGATACTGGCTCTTGTGGGGGAAGATAAATGTTGCTCACCACTAAGAGATTTCTGCTACAAGGGGTTCTGATTTGACCACTGATTAGCCGAAGACCCCACGAATGCCTGATTAAGAAAACCTACATGGGCTGAAGTACATCAAAGGGCACAAATCTTCAGTTTTAAGAAGAGTAAGGTCAGGGGGGCCTGGCTGGCTCAGTTGGTAGAGCATGTGACTCTTGATCTCAGGGTTGTGAGCTCGAGCCACTAGTTGTGTGTGGAGATTACTTAAAAATAAATTAAAAAAAAAAAAGGTGGGGGGCACCTGGGTGGCTCAGTGGGTTAAGCCTCTGCCTTTGGCTCAGGTCATGATCTCGGGGTCCTGGGATGGAGCCCTGCATCGGGCTCTCTACTCAGCAGGGAGCCCGTTTCCCCCTCTCTCTATGCCTGCCTCTCTGCCTACTTGTGATCTCTGTCAAATAAATAAATAAAATCTTAAAAAAATAATAATTAAAAAAAAGAAGGTCGAAGGATCTAATGTATGGCATGGTAACTATAATTAATATATTATTGTAGACTTGAAAGTTGTTGAGAATACATCTTAAACATGCTCATCACACACACACACACAGAGCCAACTATGTAACTATGTTTTAACTATGCAAGGCGATGGATGTGTCAACTATTTTGATCTTGGCAATCATTCTACAATATATATGTATATCAAATGATATTGTGCACTTTATATACAATTATAATTGGTCAATTATTAACTCAATAAAATTTTAAACTTTATTTATTTTTAAGTAAATAAAACGACTGAGGGGATAACTGAGCCAGCCAGGTGTCCCCAAAGATTCTTTTTTTTTAAATTTTTAGTTTTTTTCTATTGATATATAATGTACTGTTTGTTTCAAGGGTACAGGTCTGTGATTCATCAGTCTTACAAAATTCACAGCATTCCCCGTAGCACATACCCTCCCCAATGTTTAATTTTTAATTTTTTAAGTAATCAATAAAGTTTTAAAAAAGCAAACTGGTAAGAATAACTAAAGAAGGAAACAAGATAACCAGATGGGAAGCTCCCAGGGGTCTTAAGGAAGGGATCCAGGGAGGGTGGGTTTCTAAACACTGGGCCGCTCTCCAAACCTCATACTCTGGGGATCTGTCTGGTCAACATGAGGCAGATGAGAGAAATCAAAACACCACAATAAGGGGTGCCTGGGTGGCTCAGTGGGTTAAGCCGCTGCCTTCAGCTCAGGTCATGATCCCAGGTCCTGGGTTCGAGCCCCACATCGGGCTTTCTGCTCAGCGGGGAGCCTGCTTCCTCCTCTCTCTCTGCCTGCTTCTCTGCCTACTTGTGATTTCTCTCTGTCAAATAAATAAATAAAAAATCTTAAAAAAAAAAAAAACACCACAGTAAGATGCTCATAAAACTGAAATTGCTCCATTTAAAAGACAGTCCTATGAGGTTATAGGATCTTTGGACCTTTTAAAATTCAAATGTCCATTCTTTTATGATGATGATACTAGTGGGTTGTTGTGGTTTTTTTAATTCTCTAACTTGCCAAAACACAAAGTTGGCAAACCAATGTTGGTCTCCTTTAAAAAAAAAAAAAGAAAAAAGAAAAGAAAAAAAGTGATTCAGATCTAAACACACAAGCAGATTGAAAGTGAAGGAATGGAAAAACATTTATCATGCAAATGGAAGTGAAATGAAAGCTGGGGTAGCCATACTTACATATCAGACAAAATTGACTTTACTTATTTATGACAGAGAGAGATAGTGAGAGAGGGAACACAAACACAGGGAAGCTGGAGAGAGAGAAGCAGGCTCCCCACTGAGCAGGGAGCTGGACGGGAGACTCCATCCCAGGACCCCGGGATCATGACCTGAGCCAAAAGCAGACGCTTCACGACAGAGCCACCCAGGCGCCCCAGACAAAATAGGCTCTAAAATAAAGACTGTAGGGGCGCCTGGGTGGCTCAGAAGGTTAAAGCCTCTGCCTTTGGCTCAGGTCATGATCCCAGGGTCCTGGGATAGAGCCCCACCTCGGGCTTCCTGCTCAGCAGGGAGCCTGCTTCCCCTCCCCCTCTCTCTGCCTGCCTCTCTGCCTACTTGTGATCTCTATCTGTCAAATAAATAAATAAAATCTAAAAAATAAAATAAAATAAAGACTGTAGGGGCACCTGGGTGGCTCAGTCAGTTAACTGTCTGACTCTTGATCTCAGCTCCAGTCTTGATCTCAGGGTCCTTGATCTCAGGTTCAAGTTCCACGTTGGGTTCCATGCTGAGAATGGAGCCCACTTAACAAAAAATAAAATAAATAAAGACTGTAATGAGACAAAGAAGGACACTACATAAGCATAAGCATACCTATAAGAAGGTACAACAATTATAAATATTTATGCACCTGACATGGAAGCACCCAAATTCCATAAAGCAGCAATTAACAAACATAAAGGAAGAAACCAATCGTAATACAATAATAATAGGGGACTTTAATACCCCACTTACATCAATGGATAGAACATCCAAACAGAAAATCAACAAGGAAAGAGTGGCTTTGAATGAGACATTGGACCAGATGGGTCTAGCGGATATATTCAGAACATTCCATCCTAAAACAGCAGAAAACACATTCAAGTGCACATGAAATATTCTCCAGAAAAGATCACATTAAACCACAAAACAAGTCTCAACAAATTAAAAAAGACATAAATCAAATCATGCATCTTTTCCGAAGACTATGTTATGAAACCAGAAAGAAACCACAGGGAAAAAACCTGGACAGAACACAAATATGTGGAGGTTAAATAACATGCTACTAAACAATGAATGGGTCAACAAAAACATCAATGAGGAAATAAAAAAATATATAAAGATGAATAAAAATGAAAACACAGTGGTCCACAATCCTTGGGATGCAGCGAAAGCTGTTTGAAGCAATCCTACCTCAAGAAGCTAGAAAAATTTCACAAAAACGACCTAACCTTACAATAAAAAGAGTCAGGAAAAAAAAAAGAACAAAAGCCAAAACAAGTAGGACGAAGGAAATAATAAACATTAGAGCAGAAATAAATGAAATATAAACTAAAGGGCGCCTGGGTGGCTCAGTGGGTTGGGCCGCTGCCTTCGGCTCAGGTCATGATCTCAGGGTCCTGGGATCGAGTCCCGCGTCGGGCTCTCTGCTCGGCAGAGAGCCTGCTTCCCTTCCCCTCTCTCTGCCTGCCTCTCTGTCTACTTGTGATCTCTCTCTCTGTCAAATAAATAAATAAAATCTTTAAAAAAAAAAAAGAAAAAAGAAATATAAACTAAAAAACAATGGAACAGGTCAATGAAACCAGGAGGTGGTTCTTTGAGAAGATCAACAAAGTTGACAAACCTTTAGCCACGCTGATTAAAAAAAGAAAAAAGAGAAGGGGGGACTCAAAATCAGAAATGAACAGGAGAAATGACAACCAACATCACAGAAATACAAAGGATTATTAGAGTATATTATGAAAAATTATATGCAAACAAATTGGACAACCTAGAAGAAATGGGTAAATTCCTAGAAACATAACCTCCCAAAACTGAATCGGGAAGAAACAGAAAATATGAACAGACCGGTTACCAGCCATGAAACTGAATCAGTGATCAACAAACTTCCATCAAACAAAAGTCCAGGACCAGATGGCTTCACAGGGGAATTCTACCAAAATTTTATTTTTATTTTTATTGACTTATTTGAGAGAGAGAGAGAGAGTAGGAGAGCACAGGCAGGGGGAGCAGCAGAGGGAGAGGGAGAAGCAGACTCCCCACTGAGGAGGGAGCCTGATGTGGGGCTCAATCCCAGAACCCTGGGATCATGACCTGAGCCGAAGGCAGACACTTAATGACTGAGATACCCAGGGGCCCCTCTACCAAACTTGTAGAGAACAGTTAACACCTATTCTTCAAAAACAATGCCAAAAAACAGATGAGGAAGGAGAGCTTCCAAATTCATTCTATGAGGCCAACATTACCCTGACTCCAAAACCAGACAAAGACCACAAAAGGGGTGTCTGGGTGGCTTAGTCGTTAAGTGTCTTAACGGCTTAGTCATTAAGTCGTTAAGTGTTAGTCGTTAAGTGTCTGCCTTGGCTCTGGGTCCTGGTATTGAGCCCTGCGTGGGGCTCCCTGCTCAGCGGGAAGCCTGCTTGTCCCTCTC
The DNA here is from genome assembly GCF_902655055.1 of Lutra lutra. Taxonomy (NCBI): domain Eukaryota; kingdom Metazoa; phylum Chordata; class Mammalia; order Carnivora; family Mustelidae; genus Lutra; species Lutra lutra. The sequence goes on along the minus strand of NC_062296.1, from coordinate 63,250,872 downwards.
CCACTCCCCCTGCTTGTGTTCCCTCTTTTGCTGTGTCTCTTTCAAATAAATAAAATCTTGGGGAAAAAAAAAAAAGACACCACAAAAAAAAAAGAAGAGAGAGAGAGAACAGGCCAATGTTGCTGAGGAATACAAATGCAAAAATTCTCAACAAAATATCAGCAAACTAAATCCAACAGTACATTTTAAAAAATCCTTCTCCACAATCAAGTGGATTTATTCCAGGGTTCCTTATGCAAGGGTGGTTCAATATTCACAAATCCATCAATGTGATCCATCCCATCAACAAGAGAAACGATAAAAGCCACATGATCATTTCAGTAGGTGCAGAAAAAACGTTTGACAAAGTACTACAGCCATTCATGATAAAAAACTCTCAACAAAGTCGGGGTAGTAGGAACACACCTAATAATAATAAAGGCCATCTGTGAAAAATCCACAGCTAACATCATCCTCAATGGTGAAAAACTGAGAGCCTTTCCCCTAATGTCAGGAACAAGACAAGGATGTCCACTCTCAACACTTTCATTCAATATGGTCCTGAAGTCCTAGCCTCAGCAGTCAGACAACAAAAAGAAATAAAAGGCATCTAAATTGCTAAGGAAAAAATAAAGCTATCAGTTTTGCAGATGACATGATACAATATATAGAAAACCTTAAAGACTCCACCAAAAATCTACCAGAACTAATCAATGAATTCAGTTAAGCCACAGAATATAAAATCAATATACAAAAATCTATTGCATTTCTATACACTCATGATGAAGCAGAAAGAGAGATGAAGAAAACAACCTCATTTACAATTGCACCAAAAAGAATAAAATGTCTACGAATAAACTTTTTTTTTAAAGGACTTTATTTGACAGAGAGAGACACAGTGAGAGAGGGAACACAGGCAAGGGGAGTGGGAGAGGGAGAAGCAGGGTTCATGCTGAGCAGGGAGCCCCATGAGGGACATGAAGAGGACATGACAAACAGATAATTCCATGCTCATGGACTGGGAAAGCCAATACTGTTAAAATGTCCATACCACCCAAAGCCACCTACATACTTAATGCAATCCCTGCCAAAACACCAAGAGCATTTTTCACAGAATGAGAACTAATCATCCTAATATTTGTATGGAACCACAAAAGACCCAGAAGGGCCAAACCAATCTTGAAAAAGAACAAAACTAAAGATATCACAATCCCAGATTTCAAGATACACTACAAAGATGTAGTGATCAAAACAGTACAGTACTGGCACAGAAACAGACACATAGATCAAAGGAACAGAACAGAGAGCCCAGAAATAAACCCAAGATTACACGGTCAATTAATCTACAACAAAGGAGGCAAGAATATGCAATGGGAAAAAGACAGTCTCTTCAACAAATGGTGTTGGGAAAACTTGACTGCAGCATGCAAAAGAATGAAATTGGACCACTTTGTAACACTACAGACAAAAATAAACTCATAAGTGACTACACACTTAACAGTGAGACCTGAAACCATAACAATCCTAGAAGAAAGTACAGGTAGGAGTCTCTCTGACATCGGCTATAGCAACATTTGTCTACATGTGTCTCCTCAAGCAAAGGAAACAAAAGCAAAAACAAACGACTGGGACTACATCAAAATAAAAGGCTTCTTCACGGGCGAAGGAAACAGTCAACAAAAAGGCAACAAACAAAAACAAAAAACCAAAAAGGCAACCTACTGAATGGGAGAAGATATTTGCAAATGACATATCTGATAAAGGGTTAGTATCCAAAATATATAAAGAACTTCCACAACTTAAAAGACCATTATTTATACTAAACCACCATTTTGGTAAGAAAACTATACATTCACATACACACATATGCACATACACACACACATATGTGTTTCTTTTTTATAATTTATTATTTTTTTAAATTTTATTTATTTATTTGACAGACAGAGATCACAGGCAGGCAGAGAGGCAGGCAGAGAGTGAGAGGGAAGCAGGCTCCCCGCTGAGCAGAAAGCCCGATGTGGGGCTCGATCCCAGGACCCTGAGACCATGACCTGAGCCAAAGGCAGAGGCTTTAACCCACTGAGCCACCAGGCGCCCCACATATGTGTTTCTTATTCCTATAACATCTTCGGAAAAATTTTTAAGACACTGGGGGTGCCTGGGTGGCCCAGTTGGTTAAATGTCTGACTCTTGGTTTTGGCTCAGGTCACGATCTCAGGGTCATGGCATTGAGTCCCAAGTAGGGCCCACAGCCTACTTGAGAATCTGCTTGAGACTCTCTCTCTCTCCCTCTCCCCCAACTCTGCTCATGCTCTCTTTTGCCAATAAATAAATCTTTAAAAAATTTTTTTTTTAAAAACTGGTAAAATTGGTGACCTCTGAGGGGAAAAAAATGTATGCACATGAACTAAGAACAGAAGCAACACATTTTTCAATATAAACCCTTCATACCTTTTGCTTTTGCAACATGTCTATATCATTAACACAATAAGATTTAGAAACAAATTACTTTCACTGAGATGATAAAATTATTAAAAATAACAGAATTATACAGCATCAAGAAAAATCCAAATAATCCAATTTAAAAATGGCCAGAAGCCATGAACAGACATTTCTCCAAAGAAAGACATCCAGATGGCCGACAGACACATGAAAAGATCCTCAAGATCACTCGTGGCATCAGGGAAACATGAATCAAAACTACAATGAGCTACATCACCTCACACCTGTCAGAATGGCTAAAATCAACACCACAAGAAACAACAGGTGCCGGCGAGGCTGTGGAGAAAAAGAACATTTGTACACTGTTGCTGGGAATGCAAACTGGTGCAGCCACTGTGGAAAAGAGTATCATCGAGTCTCCTCTAAACCTTAAAAAGGTTGGGGTGCCTGGGGGGCTCAGTGGGTTAAAGCCTCTGCTTTTGGCTCAGGTCATGATCCCGGGGTCCTGGGATAGAGCCCCACATCGGGCTCTCTGCTCAGCGGGGAGCCTGCTTCCTCCTCTCTCTCTCTCTGCCTGCCTCTCTACCTACTTGTGATCTCTCTCTGTCAAATAAATAAATCTTAAAAAAAAAAAAAGGCGGGGCACCTGGGTGGCTCAGGGGGTTAAGCATCTGCCTTCAGCTCAGGTCATGATCCCAGGGTCCATCCTATAGGGGGTCTGCTTCTCCCTCTGCCTCTCCTCCCACTTGTTCTCTCAATCTCTCTCTCAAATTAAAAAAAAAATATTTTAATTAAAAAAATATATATAAAATAATAATTACCATAGGATCCACTAATTCCACTACTGGGTATTTACCCAAGGAAAACCAAAACACTAATTTGAAAGGATATATGCATTTTTTTTTTTTACAGATTTTTTTAAAAGATTTTATTTATTTGAGAGAGGGTGCACAAGTGGAGGGGCAAGGGCTAGAGGGAGAGGGAGAAGCAGGGAGCCCGATGTGGGGTTCGATCCCAGGACCCTGAGATCATGACCCGAGCCGAAGGCAGACGCTTGACCCACTGAGCCACCCAGGCACCTCAGGATATACGCACCCTTATGTGTACTGCAGCATTATTTACCATAGCCAAGATATAAAAGCAACCTATGTGTCCATCAGCGGACGAATGGATAAGAAAGTTGCGCTGTATGTACACATGATAGACTACAACTGAGCCATAACAAAGAAGGACATCTTGCCATTTGCAACAACAGGGATGAATCTAGAGGGTATTATGCTAAGTGAAATCAGTCAGTGAGAAAAAGACAAATACCATAGGATCTCACTTATGTGGAATTTAAGAAATAAATGAACAAAGAACAAAGAGACAAACCAAAAAACAGACTCCTAACTCTAGAGAACAAACAGATGGCCACCAGAGGGTAGGTGGGTGGGGAGAATGGATGAAATCGGTGATGGGCATGAAGGAGGGCACTTGTAACGAGCACTGAGTAATGGATCCAATTGTTCAATCACTATCCCGTGCACCAACAACTAATACAACACTGTATGTTAATTCTACTAGAATTGAAAAATAAAACTAATTTTTTTTTTCAAACGGAACCTGGTAATCTGAGAGCAGCTCGCCATGCTAAGTCAGTTAGGAAATGACGGATTCAAAATGACCTGAGTTGGAATGGGGTTGCGATTTATAGTCAAAAGCAGAGTGGAACAGAGAGGACGAAGGTGGGTTTAATTTTCTGTAACTAGAAGACTTGACAGGTCAAAGGACCCCGGGCCAGTAAAATCTTACCTTGACCTGGTTTGTTCACGGATCCACAGGCCCTGGGAAGATGCCCTGCCGGTGGATTTGGAGACAGAGCCCCCCACCTAGAGATTTCTGGGTGGATTAAGGGGAGATTGGCTACCTTTCCTAGAACTGGCCATCGCCATGTGCCCCTCTCCCTTGGCAAAGGACCACGTTGGTCTGCTCCTCCAGGCGGGGTCTCTCCAGGCTCCCCACACCCTCCCCTGCCCCACAGACAGCCAGTCTCCCCTCTTCTTGCTTTGTATCAGGGCCTGAGCCCTGATGAGCCCGGAGATTCCCTAGGGAAGGGTGGGGGGCCATGCTGGAAGACCTGCTCCCATCCGAGCATCAGCAGGGAGCACTAGACACAGAGGAACCCCCAGATAGGGGCAAGACACAGAGGAAAGGTACATGTTTCTCTATTCAAAATCGCCAAAATGTGGAAACGGATCGAGCGCCCATTCACAGCGGAACGGATAAACAGAACGCACGCAGCACCACCATGTCCACGCGATGGAGTACTTTTCGGCCACAAAAAGGGATGAGTTACCCACGCGCACTAGGACACGGATAAACCTTGGAAACATCACGCTACGGGACAGAAGCCAACGACCAAACATTCTAGGATTCCAGTTGTATGAAATATCCAGAATAAGTGAATCCATAGCGACAGAAAAAGTAGTGGTTGCCTGGGCTGGGAGAGGGGTGGGCTGACTGCAAACGGTACCAGTTTCCTTTGGGAGTGACTGCAAACAGTAGCGGTTTCCTTTTGCGGTGATCAAAATGTTCTGGAACTAGATGAAGTGGATGGTTGCACGCTGGGACTGTAAGGAAGCTGAGTGAACTGTCCGCTTTAAGGTGATTAAAACAGTGACTTTTGTGTTAAGCTTATTTACACACACACACACACACACACACTCACACACATGTGCCTTTCCTATCCGTCAACAAGTAAGTCTGGCACCCCTCCCCTACGGGTTCCACAGATACCCCCCTGTACCTTCTCCTTTAGCCAACCCTTCCCGCCACCTCTCCCTGACCCCCACGCCCAGTCAGTAGCTATTGTGAATGTGCTGAGTCCACAAGGGGGCGGGGGCAACAGCGACCCACAACCGAACCGGGGCTAGCCCAGGGGTCAGCTGTGGGGACAGATGGTCGTCATATTCATCACAGTGATTCTTCTCAACTTCTCAAAGACAACACTTTGCTGAAAACCTGAGCTATTGCCAAGGCTCTCAGATCCTAGCCAGCCAGTCTCAGGGTTGGGGGGTGGGGTGGAGGGCTGCCCCGCGGGGTGGGCCCTCCTCCCAGGGCATAGCCTGGCCTCCAAATAGGGGTGGTATGGACCCCATTGGGTGCCACCAACACAGGCCCTCCAGAGGCCGGGGCTTCTTCTCTAGCTGATGTGGCCACCCTGGCTCGCGATCCTGCACTGGCACAAGCACCCCGGGATCACCTACTAAGCCCCCCCACCCAAGTCCCAGACACCCCAAATCAAAAGCAGAGGTGTCCTGTACGCTTTAGGAGCCTGACGGGTGGCCAAGTCCCCAAAGGAGGCCTAGTGCTAGGGAAGCCACTCCCCCCCCCCCCCCCCCCCGCAGACCTCAGCAGGGGTCCCGCCCTTTGCCCCCGGGAGGGAGCTCACGGGGAAGGAAAACTCTTCGGTTCACCTGAAAGAGTTCCCCGAACTTCAGAGAGGAAGCCGGCCCTCTCCCTGCCCCATCATGAGCAGTCGTTCAAACCCGACCGGGGTCAGCGCCAGGCCCTGCGGCCTTGACCTGGGTTCCGCCGGCGTGGACCCGCGGTCCAGAGCACTTGAGCGCAGAGCACCGGAAGTGCCCGGGAGCGGGTCCAGCCGCGGGGCGCCGCGGTCCCCTTGGCAACGAAGCGCACGCGGCCGGTGCTCCGGGATGAGAGTGTGGTGCCCTCTAGAGGGCACGGGGCCGCACGGCCGGGGACGGGGTCGACGCTAGGGGGCTCCTGTGCGCGCCAGAGGCACGCAGGTTCGGGACCTAGGTGGACGCAGTGGCTAGCCGCTTGTTCAAGGTCACAGGAGAGGCAGATCCGAGCCTTCCCCAGTCGGCCCTTTGGTACTCCGCGGTCGCTCGTAAAAGAAAGAAAACAAAAAGCCCTCGCACACTCACACTCGCCCGGAGCTAATGAAGCTGAAATGAGGGGGCACCTGATTTGTTAAAGACCCTCGGCGGCGCCCCAGAAATGTATTCACCTGGTCCTGTGTGTTGGTACAATTTGCAGAAGTGAACAATTTGAATCTTGATTGGTTAATCAATCTTAATTGGTTCTCGCTCTGTCAAACTTCCCCTCTGGTCCTGGAGGGACCGAGGGCCCTTGGGGGCTGGCTAAGGGGAAGTGGAGTTGGGAATACACTGAGTGTGCCTTTAATGAGAACTGTTTTTTTTTTTAATATTTTATTTATTTATTTGACAGACAGAGATCACAAGTAGGCAGAGAGGCAGGCAGAGAGAGAGGAGGAAGCAGGCTCCCCGCTGAGCAGAGAGCCCGATGCGGGGCTTGATCCCAGAACTCTGGGATCATGACTTGAGCAGAAGGCAGAGGCTTTAACCCACTGAGCCACCCAGGCGCCCCTTTAATGAGAACTGTTTACATATGCAGTTATTACTGGCCCTCCCGGGGTAGGAATGACTTCCGGGAATAATCCCACTGCCCACCTGGCATCATGACACCAGAGCACTACAGCAGCTGGGGCGTGGGAGGAGGAGAAATGAGGTTTGAAATGTGCAGAGCCGGAAGCTGGTCTATGGGAAATTCTTCCAATCACCAAACGCCTAAACTTGTGAGCAGAGCAAAACGGAAATTTGTCCTCCCAAGATATCATCAATAATGCAGTGAATAGGGTGCCATGGTGGCTCAGTGGGTTAAACCTCTGCCTTCAGCTCAGGTCATGATCTCAGGGTCCTGGAATCGAGGCCCACATCAGTCTCTCTGCTCAGCAGGGAGCCTGCTCCCCCCCCCCTCCACTTGTGATCGCTCTCTGTCAAATAAATAAATAAAATCTTCTTAAAAAAAAGAAAGAAAAAGAAAATAAAAAATTTAAAAAATAATGCAGTGAATATAATTGCAAACTCCCTGGAAAATGAAATTATTTTTCAGGTATGTCCATATGTAACCAATCGAAACGATTCTGACATGGAAAAATAAACTGTAACAAAATGTTTTTCAAATCATACCAAAGGAGGAAGGGATAAATTTTGAATAGAGGTAATGTACGGGTTCTTGGTTTGTTTAATCATCTACTTAATGAAAAGAAGTGAAATATATGAACACAATGGGAAAATATTTAAATTTCTTGCTCATTTGACCAAAATACTGACATTGACAAAGATAACAGAAATCTTGTAACACCTCGACAAGGCATTGAGGTCAAGTTGGCTGATGAGTATTGTCAATTCAGGGTATTTAATACTGGTCCCTGAACTTGAATCCTTGATATGCCCTGAAAATGCACAGCTTTTATATAAAAGAAACATGATAGAGGTTTCCCCATATTTGACAGCAGTCCCCCAAATGTATACAGCATTACTAATAACAAATTGAGAAGCCGAAAGTTTTCTAAACTACCAGTAATGAAAATCAAATTTCCATCAACTACTCCAGAAGAAAAACAGAGTAAGTTATCTTCCTATCCTCTTGCTAGAAAATGATATTACAAAATTATTGTCATACAAAAAGGTGCTCAAAGAGTCTGCAGCCAAAAATTATAGCAGAAAAGCTTGTAGAGGGTTGTCAGGCAGTTAACAAAACTTTATGTCAGTTTTCTGATTCATGTGAAATTTGAGGTGTTTCTCAGGCTTTAAAATGCTATTTGTTGGGGTGCCTGGGTGGCTCAGTGGGTTAAAGCCTCTGGCGTCAGCTCAGGTCATGATCCCAGGGTCCTGGGATGGAGCTCCACATCGAGCTCAGCATCAGGCTCTTCGCGCAGCGGGGAGCCTGCTTCCTCCTCTCTCTCTGCCTGCCTCTGCCTGCTTGTGATCTCTGTCTGTCAAATAAGTAAATAAAATCTTTAAACAAAAAATAAAAATAAATTTTAAAAAATGCTATTTGTTAGGCGCCTGGCTGGCTCAGCCAGTAGAGCATGTGACTCTTGATCTCAGGGTCGTGAGTTCCAGCCCCACGTTGGGTGTGGAGATTACTTTTTAAAAAATTGCTATGTAGGGGGTGCCTGGGTGGCTCAGTGGGTTAAGCCTCTGCCTTCAGCTCAGGTCATGATCCCAGGGTTCTGGGATTGATTCCCACATCGGGCTCTCTGCTCAGCAGGGAGCTGCTTCCTCCTCTGTCTCTGCCTGCCTCTCTGCCTACTTATTTTATCTCTCTCTCTGTCAAACAAATAAATAAAATAAAATAAAATTGCTATGTAGGGTGCCTGGGCGGCTCAGTTGGTTAAGCATCTGCCTTCTGCTCAGATCATGATCCCAGGGTCCTGGGATTGAGCCCGCATCAGGCTCCCTGCTCAGTGGGGAGCCTGCATCCCTGCTTGTATTCTCTCTTACTATCTCTGTCACTATCTGTCGCTCTCTCAAACAAATAAATAAAATCTTTTTAAAAATGCTATGTATAGGGGCGCCTGGGTGGCTCGATGGGTTAAGGCCTCTGCTTTCGGCTCAGGTCATGATCCCAGGGTCCTGGGATCTAGCCCCGCATCGGGCTCTCTGCTCAGTGGGGAGCCTGCTTCCTCCTCTCTCTCTGCCTGCCTCTCTGCCTACTCGTGATCTCTGTCTGTCAAATAAATAAATAAAATCTTAAAAAAAAAAAAAAAAGAGAGGCACAAGACCCCTTCCCTAGAGACATTCGTGTGCTTTGGAGAGTTCTTATAGCTATACGGGCGCTGGGGAACGTAAGTCTGACATCAGACTTCTGCTCCAGAAAATACGTAGAATCATAAAATGCCCATTGGTTTGTTAAAAGCTAGATCTGATGAGAACTATTTTTACTCATTAAGCTAATTTTACTAACAAAGCTAATTTTCCTGGGGCGCCTGGCTGGCTTCAGTCGGTAGAGCATGGAACTCTTGATTTCGGGGTTGTGAGTTCAAGCTCCACGCTAGGTGTAGAGATTGTTGAAAAATAAAAACCTTTTTTTTGAAAGCTAATGTTCCCATTGGTTTCACCAGTGCCTTCCATTCCTTTAATGTCACCCCCAAAGGAATTGCCAAGGACAGCTTTGGGCCATTATTTCTCCATTCCCCTCAAACAGAAGGAGTGGGGTTTTTTTCCTTCCTCGTTAGCCTCTTGCGTATTTTTAGATTGCATCATCTGTTATGAAAAGAAAATCAAACTTATTTTTTATCTAATATTTCACGAGCCAAACTTCTTTTGTTCTATTGACATCTGTAGAAAGAGGTTTCTTAAAAGTCTGCTGCTTGGAGTAAAGCAGCTGTAACCTGCAGAGAAGTACCTTGTCCACTGGAATGTCCGGTAATATCCTCCTTGGTAGGGAGCTTCTCATCCCATGATGGTTTTTTCCTGTCAGGCGGCACTAGAAGGAAAAACATAAGAGGCATAAGGGTATGCCAGATGGTGAAAAATAGGTTTACGGCACCAAAATAGTGTTGTTTTTATTAAAAACTAGGCTAGTATTGAATGCCAGAAGGTGTGAAACCCAGCTCTGAGTAAGAATCTCCACATTTAGCATTAATCTTGGCCCATCTGAGCCTCCCACCAGGGGAAGCAGAGTGGGCCCACCAGCCTGCCTAGGGGCCTTGCTGCTGGGGGGCCCGCATGGTATGCTGGAGACTCAAAGGAGAGCAGGTGGGCCTGCTTCCTGGG